>NW_024354499.1:8666574-8704116 GCF_902729225.1 Pteropus medius
ATGAGTTGAAAGTTATTGGAAACTAAAGAGAATATTTTAATATTTTCAAAGTTGAGAGTTGATCAGTTTGGCTGCTTTGATATAATTCAGAAAAAGAGAGAGTAATTTTCGTGACCAAGATGAGGGTCAGAGTGGAGAGAGTTCCAGAAAGTGGCTGTCCCCCGGAGTAGAAGAAATATCTCAGCAAAATGAAAGTGGAGGCACCTTTAATGCCTAGGGGCTTAAACAACTGAGTAATTAACAAGTACTGAAATAGTATTTCTCCTTACTTTTTACAGAAACTTTAAGTTTGAGAGCTCCAGATAACAGGTTAAGTTTGTATTAAGTTCTCATGAAGGGGCCCATAAAGAAGAAATTACTATTAAATACTAATTTAATATAGACAAAGAATGTGATGCTACCTAATGAGAACGTTAGTCAAATAGAAACACTTTTCTCACTTCTCTCGCATTTGAGTGCACCTAAATGGCTTAAAAATCATGATGAGTAAACTGGGTGAGAAATAAATTTGGCAATTATCCAACCCTTTATCAATGCCGAACTCAACCTGCTTCCAGGACAGTTGGCCACAACTATGAGTGAAGTCTGAAGACTTTCTGATTATGCTAGACTAAACTAGATATATTATTTATTAATTGGGACTATTGTCTTTCCTGACAGTGATGCAAAAAATCATGAAGCTTACTCTAATTTTCAACAAGTAGCAAAGCATCATTCATACAGAACAAATATAAAGTGATAGTAAAATATAAAACTGCTCTGAATGGAGCCCTTGAGTTCTGTTATATTTATAGCTATTATAAATAAATAAATATATCTATTTGTGCATATCATATATATACATTATAAATTATATCAGCATTTTAACGTTTTTATTTTAGTACAAATTAACATTGGTTGCATAGTTTAAAAGCCTACTATAAATTTTTTCTCAAAGCTTGATCTAAACTATAACTTGTAGGTAAAACCTAGGTCTCCATCTGTTTTTGTATATAGTTTTATAGAAAAACATATTTGTTTGTTTCCATATTCTTTACAGCTACTTTTGACTATAACAGCAGAGTTGAGCAGTTGCAAGAGAAACTGTGGCCAGTAATATCTAAGGTATTTACTATACAGAAAATGTTTTCCAGCCTCTGATCTAGAGCAATGTTTTATGTAACCTCCAGAATCAGATACAAGAGCGACTTCATTATACTGCAAGATTTTTCACTCAACAGTTGATTTTCAAGTTGATGGTAACAGATTGATTTTAAAGGAAAACAAAACATGTTAATGTGTTTATGTGTATGGGATGCTTTCATAAAATCCTAAAAATTGTCAAAGTATGCATCATGCTTACAAATATTAATGTTAATTTCTTTCAACTGTTTGTTGCAAAGTTATGCCAGTGTAATTTCACTACTAAATTATACTCTTGTTTAGAATGGAAGGGGTGTTGTGTGAGATAATACATCAGGAAGCTGCAATAATATAATGAATGAACAGGACATGTAATGAACAGGACCTGGAAAATATTTTTCAAAATTCTTAGTACTCATTCTACATAACATTAACTGAAATGGATTTTAATCTGAGGTAAAGAGAAAAAAAATAACAATATAAACATTGTCTATAAAAGACATGGAATGAGACAGACAAATTTATTAACTATTAATCTGACAAGTGATATCATGATAAATATTTACCATATAAAACAGCAACAATATTAACCTTGCAACCATTCAGTGACACATATAGAAACATCTGACAGAAATGCAAAGTTTCAATGACATTGAAAACAATATATTATATAAATAATATCTCTAGAAAAAAGAATAAAAATGAACATATTAAGCATTTTAAGTATGAGGTAAAAATCACGTGTGAAGATATGCTTTATTTGTTGTTGGAAAGTACTCACAAATGAAAATATTAGTTTTATAATTGCTCAAATTAAAAGACACAAAAAGCCCTGAAGTTAAAAGATATGATGGGAGAGAAGGTGGGAGAGTATAACAGAGGAAACCAATCCAGTGTATTCTGTGACATGAAATTATCTCATTACATGTAGCAAGGACCAAATTAAGGACTGGCCAGCTGGTTAGTTGCCCAGGACACTTAAATATAAAAAAATGTTAAAATATAGTATTTCCAAAATGGAGCAATTTGTAAATGCATGAATTGCTTTTGTTTTCATTTAGTGTGTTATCTAACAGAAGTCAAACACATACACAAATAATCAAATAACAAAACTAACAAATATAGAACTTATATCCAGTCATAGATATATATCTCTCAATATATTATGATATGGATATATAGTCATACGCTAGAAAAAATTTGATAATCTCAGGCAAAAGAAGTTTGATAACAAAATCAGTCATGATATGTTATTGAGTAGAAATCAACACTGTTTTTAATTACCTAAATGATAAAAACTTTAACATACCCCTAGAAATTTCTGATTTGGAAAATGGCAAAAGAAAATTGAGTTCGAGTACATACAGATACATAGGAAATGTTTTGTAGATTATTTTCTTTAGAAACTTGACCTGAGAAAGTTAATTATTCAGAAATTGGTTTCAATTTTCAACTTTTAATTAATAATAACTAGCACTTCTCACTCATGCAAAATCACATTTAACATACAATTAACAAATGTCAGATTAAAGCAAGGAATTAAATTTTAGCCAGTACAAAATGTCCATATATTTTTCTATTTGTATATCTTTTGAGCCAACGAGTTCTCATCTACTAATTTATCTTCAAGAGAAATAATATGGAAGAAATAACAAATGTATCTAAAAATGTTCAACTTAATATTTCTCATAATAATGGATATTTTTTATAGTTGTATTTGTGACTGATTAAACCTTGAGTTTTCAATAAAAATAAAGTGAAACTGTTGCTTGCCATTCCTAGGACTGAGTTGTGGAAGAGCATGATCCAGGTAGTTATGATAAGTTGCATCTACCTGGAAAAGGGGAATATGCAAGCCCAGTATCATTTATATTTGGAGTAGCAGAAGCTGAAGCAGAAGGAGAAGCAGAAGAAGAAGGAGAAAGGAAAGATAAATGAAGGTAGATGGGGAGAGGAGAAGAAGAGGGAGAAGCAGGAAATATTAAAGCTATTTCTTATTAAGTAGTATATAAAAAACTAAATTCACTGCTAGTATGAGGAGTGTCTGCATTAAAGATTTGTCAGTCTGGGAGTTTGGTATTTGTCTTTATTTACTTGTTTGTCTCAGTGAGTTGAAGATTATGGGTAGAGGGACAAATTTACCTTATTATCAGGAATGAGCCAAGTCCCCTATCATTCTGTTTGGAATCTGCAATGTCCCCAATATTTCTGTTCCCAATAATGACATAGTATTCCAAAAACTGAAAATAATCCATGGTTTAGATGGGAGGCCCAGAGCACTAGGTAATGAATGGTAGCAGCAAAAATGGTGGACAGAATGTTTGTGCACAGGGAGAGAAGAAAAACAAAATGACCCCTCCCTCTAAAAACAATCACCAAAGCAACAAAGAGAATTACATACAAAACTTCCAAAAACCATGAGACAATCTAATGCTAATACACAACGAATAAAATAATCAAATCGAGAATTTGTTTCACACGAAATACAATGTCAGAAGACATTAAAATAAATGTTTTTGTGAGGATAAAAAAGTCAAAGGCATAATTTTATTTAAATCATAAATTAAAACATAAAAATGGTGACATAAAAATGGTGAAATAAAGAAGCTTGCCATGTGGATTCTAGGAAAAATTTGCAGGGAGTCAATTTTCAAATTTCCTCTAATAAATATAAATTCTTTTTAAATCTTAAATAGAAACTACCCTTCAAGAAATAATTGAATATTATTGACTTCCAAAAGACTCATTTAATATATTTGTTCCTCTACTTTCTCTTAAAGAATCTCACTCATTTGTTTCCTTCAAAAGTGAAACAGTAATTATGAGTTTGGATAACTATACGACAAAATAAATAGAAAATCTTGGATATGAGACATAATGTGATTGAAATTTAAAATGCTGTAAATTAAATGATCTCTAGGTAGGACAAATTAAAAAACAGAAAAGTGGATTGAAAAGCAATACATTTAGAGTGATAAGATTAAAAGTTGAAGATATTAATAGAGATAGAAGATAAATGAAGATACTCTAATTTTAATAGAAAGTTGAAAAGCTTTGAAGGAGTGAAAGAGGATTACTGTTTGAGGAGAAATTGTTTAAAATGTTTTCTTAAACTTAGAGATTTATACACAGATGCTTAGTAGAAAAATGTATTTCAGCAAGAAGAAAATGAAACTGAAAGAGAGATATGAGAGAGGAGCCACTGAATTCAGAAATTTAAAAAAATAAAAGTTTATAAAAATACATATAACTATGTGTTTTTTGCTTAAAATATAATAATAAATCCAAAAATCTTTTGACTAGATGCAGAGATAGGCTAAGTTCCTAATCATTGTCAGAAAAGGAAAAAATATTTAATAAATGTAGGCTTTGTTATAAAAGGAGTATAATTATATTCAGCCCATAAAATCTACAAACACCGTAAGAATAGAAATGTAATCTATATTTTTTAATCTAAGTGAAAAAGTGATTTTGAACATTTGACCTGTTCAAATAAAAGGCACAGAAATGAAAAAAGAAAAAAAAAGTGTAAACAGAAAATACAAATCACAATGTTTAAGTGAATAAAACTTAACCTTTAAAAAGTTTTTAAATTAGTTAATAAAAATATTCAGTTATTTTTTTTGTTTCTTATATCAAAAGACACACACATACAAACAGATATAAAAAAAGCTGAATCAAAATAGATGGAAACAGTTATAGTATGCAAATGATAAATAAAAGACGAATGTGTATAGTAGCAGTATGAGCATCATTTAAAGAAAAACACTTTGGTAGAGATTAAAGAGACTACATCTTGATAGGCACACAAATCTTAAAATGCTATAAAAACTATTAATCTAAATTAGCTTACTTACAATTCTTTCATCTCTCATGTGTGAGCGTGTGCGTGCACACGCACACACACATATACACACACAGTGGTCAGTGTGAAGAAAAATAAAGCAGGAGGGAGACAGAGAGTGAAGGAAATAAAGAAGCTCGCCATGTGGATTCTAGGAAAAATTTACAGGGAGTCAATTTTCAAATTTCCTCTAATAAATATAAATTCTTTTTAGATCTTAAATAGAAACTACACTTCTTCAAGAAATAATTGAATATTATTGATGACTTCCAAAAGACTCATTTAATATATTTGTTCCTCTACTTTCTCTTAAAGAATCTCATTCATTTGTTTTCTTCAAAATTGAAACAGTAATTATGAGTTTGCTTTTGATTTCTTTTTTCTCGGTGGCACTGAGAAATGAGGAAATTTTAGGTCTTTCTTTTTATCTTTATTTTTTAATATATATCTTTTATTGTAGACTAATTATTGAGTTTGGATAAACTGAAGAGGGCATGATTTAATTTGCCAGTAATGTGCTAATTATACATTGATTATATTTCTGATGGATTTTCACTCAAGCAGTTAAGTCTAGTAAAGTAAAATGTAATTTTGTAATTCAATTCAAATGTATGAGTGTCTCTGAAAATTTTCTCACATGCCTTTCCTTAAAGAATTGTTGCTTTATAAAGTATTCTGTAGTATTTCTATTTTTGTGAATATATATGTGTTGTGATGAAGAGAACACAAAATGTATATGAGCTTGAATTTCATCTCTTTATTGAATTAGCCCGTTTTTTCTATGTGAAAAATTATTCTATATTAATATCTACCTTCTATGCTAAAAGTAAATGGGATAATGATTGCAAACATGTTTTTATAAACAGAGACCCACTATATAATTGATTTCATTGCTTAATATTTAGCCCATTATAATGCTAGAATAGATGCAGCACTAAATTAAAAAATAAATAAAAATAAAACCTTGCAATGTAAATGATCATTACCCGAAAATGAATCATAAAAGAGCTGAATGTTACTTGTCTAAGGCCAGCTGGCAGAAAGTCTATGTTGAGCTAGTGCTTCAATTTCATTATGGGTATTTAAAGAGCACACACATTCATACACACTCACTCACCTGGGCCCCACTTTGCACATTCTATTATGCCAATTGCAGCCCTGGCACAGTCTCTTAAGTAGAGAAACTATCTAAAGGTCACTTTTATGTATTCCTTTAGAGCCATTAAAGAATGAGCATCAATTAAATATCTTGCCTAGGCTATTAGAAAGGTCAAAAGTTGTAAAAAGTCATATATTTAACTTAAAAATGTGATTATGCTTCCTGAAAATTACAACTCTTACGTTCATCTAAAAAAAAATAACAATATTTTTCTCAAAGGGCAAGCACTGCAAAAACCACAAAATCTTTTTTATACTTTCATGCTTTTTAGCTAATATACAAATTTTCCATGGTGTTGGAGAAATAGTGTGAGGCAGAGAGAACAAAACAATTATTTAACTTTAAAATAATTAAGTTATTTTTATGATAAAAGTGATATATGTGTATTATAAAAATTATGAAGAATATAAACCTATTGCTTTGTTTTCAAGTTGTTCATTTAAATGCAAATATTTAAATATATTCACTTTAAAATTTTCATAGAATTGATCAAAATAATTAGAGAAAATAATATTTGACTTATTTCTAAAATGTGGAGAAGGATGTCATCATAAACTCAAATTATAGTGTATTTTATAATTATTTACTACAGAAAGTTTGCACCTTAGAGGGGAACAACTTATAATTCTTGATTGGAAGGATATAAATAACAGGGCCATCTCAAATATATTTGGCTTTTTAACCTGGGGAAGTAGCCACCAGATACTTCAAATTCTCAAATGCAGACTGAAGGAAGCAATGCGGGTCACTCCAATCTACTTACCAATGGAGTTGTATTTGTTTGTAACAAACATCTTGATACTAAAGCTGCAGGGACTAAAGGCAATGGTGGCCCAAATGGTCTGTATGAGAAAGATATTTGCCAACAGACTAAATGGCTCGTCCATCCACTAATCACTCTTTTCGTTTTCTTTGCAGATTTCTTTGATACACATGCTAAATAAAGTAAGGGGATAATTCCAGTAGGTTACTAACCAGGCTTGTCCCAAAATACAAGAAAAATAAATCTCTAAGCACAGAAAGGGGATTCTCTGTTGCTAGAATACCTCTCATTGATTTCCTCCCTAACTTTCAAAGTCGATCAGAATCACAACATCTGCAAATAATATGAGAGAAAATATAACCTTAGCCCTTTTCACTTTCATGACTAAAGATTTGCTCAGGGACAAGCAGTCTCTGATAGGACTGATAATGGAACATTCTGGTGGCAAAAGAGTTGTCTCCCTCTATACAAATTAATAAATAAAGAATAATCCCTGGGTATATGGAAGCATGCAGAGATGAAGATGTACTAGAAATTATGGACAGAAACTATGTTCTGCTAAAAGCGGACTAGAAAACAAATAAACGCATATCATACTTTTGTTTCTCCTCCCTAAGTGTCTATGGCAATGAGGGGCCAGAAACCTTATGATGGTTACCACCTACTAGAATACATTCAGCTCCTGTATCAACTAGAAACATTGTTGTTGTTTTTTTTGTTTATTTCCAGGGGGACCAGTGAACAGTGAGCTCAACATGAGGCCTTTAGTGTCTTTCAGTGGCCCTCATCTAGAGGCAGTCTTGGCTGCATCCTATACCTGGGGAGTGGGAGGCATCACTGTATCCCTGAGGCCTCCGGTGGAGCAGACAGGACACTAGGGGTGGCAGAGGCAAGTCTGAACTGCTGTTCAGATTTTAAGGCTTTCCACAAGTCCTTCAAGCAGCACTGGGTTGCCAATGTATGTTTTCAGGTAGGGTCTGGGCAGCAAGGAGGTCAAACCACATTTGCTTCTGGGTTACTTTTACCTGACCTTTATGTCTGATTAGGATGGCCTTTTGGCTTTTCAAGCTCCCTCTCTATTTGGGGTCTTTCCCATAACCCATACCTGATTCCTGGGATCTGTCAGTGTCCTCCAGATCAGGAATGGATTTCTCAATGTCATAAATGTCTTAGCCCACGACTGAGATCACCCTGGATATCAGCGTCCCATACCAGGTGCTGGGAGCAGACTGGAGAAGCTTGGCATTCATTCCTGAAGTGAATGTGACCCAATAGGGGCCTTCAAAGACAGGAACATTGACAGCCTATCTCATTCCCAAATTCTGAAGAATCCATTGTACCTCCTTTAAAGGTTTACAGGGTTCCACTTTCCCAGGGAGAGCTCTCTCATTAGTCCAAGGCTCTCTGCAGACTAGAATAATCCAGCCTCTGAGGAAGTGTGTACCTTGAATTCTCGAGCACTTTACAGATACTGCCAAAGGGCAGAGTGTGTGATGATGTTGCTCATTTTCTCTGCCTCCTGACTGGTCAGAGAAATGTGACTGCCTCTGTATCCCATAGTCACACTAACCATGCCCGGAGACTTTCTCTAGTCTTGTGCTGGAACTTGTCATTTATATCAGTAATCTCAGTGGGAGTATATTCTTTCATCATGAATGATTCCTAAATTGGGGGCTGCCCTTCTGGCTGGAATTGTTGTCGCTGTGCTTCTGCTCCTTTGTATTAAGGGTCAGATGGCATGGGGGTTTTCATTCATTTCATTTTCAATCACCACAACATCATCCTCTTTGCTCTTCTCATTTTCCCAGGGATTCCTCCTCTTTGTCACAAGTGCTTAGTCATAAATGTTTGAAACTTAATCGATGGTAGCTTGTGCCCTCCTAGATTTGCAAAATGACACACTAATTTCTCCAACTTATTATCCTGCTCTCCCACCTTGCCTAACAGATAGCAGAGTAGTGGACAAACACATATCCTCCTCTAACCTCAGCTCTTCTTTCAACTTTCTAAATTTGAGCTTCAGCCTCTTGTTGAGCATCATTGGCCAGACAAATTGCCCACAGTAGAGGCCAGCCATTTTGGCAGCCTTTCCTACTTTCTTGACCACAGTGCACTACATGCAGCTCCTCAAACAAGTGCATTAGACCTGCTGACAGTTTGGGGGCACTCCTGTACTCACACAGCAGTCCATAGCATCTAACTTCTGGGCCATCTTGACTCACATTGAAGTCCATGGCTAATTACAGGTCCCAAGATGCCTTTTTCCCAATCCTTATTTCTTCAGTCTACAGGCTAACTCTCCAATTGTTAGTCTGAAAACTCTGGAGATTCTTAGGTGGAATCTGAAATTGGTTCCCGTACACAAAGGTCAAGGAGAGACTGAAAAAGGAAGCGGACCACTCCAGATTGGTAGACGGCGAGCTTAATAAGAAAGGGAACTTATATGCAAATCCTGTCTTGGGCAGCTGTAAGATGAGTAGATCTCCGCATCCACCTGCCAAAATCTTAAAAGATTATTTGGAGGCCTTTACTAAATTCGATCATGTATTCAGTCCAGATACTCTCAACGACCCCTTACTCTCTCAAGGCTATATTCTTGAAACTGCTCCCAGTGTAGGAATAGTTGAAGGGACATACTTTTCAAGGACAGAGGAGGAATAAGGAGACACATGGCCCCGGTCTAGCTCTCAGGGATGGAATCTACTTCTAGTGAAGATGCTGTGAAAACTGTCAAATTACAGCAAAGGATTTAGAATATTTCATAAACTTAGTTGATAAAGGAATGGCAGGGTTTAAGAGGACTGACTCCAATTTTGAAAGGCATTCTACTGTAGGTAAAATCCTATCAAACAGCATTGTGTACTACAGAGAGGTCATTCATGAAAACAAGGTCAATTGATGCAGCAAACTTCATTGCTGTCTTATTTTCAGAAATTGCCACAGCCACCTCACCCTTCAGCATCTACCACCCTGCTCAGTCAGCAGCCAACGACGTTGAGGCAAGACCCACAACAAGCAAAAAGATTACGACTCGCTGAATGCTCAGATGACGATTAGCATTTTTTAGGAATAAAGTATTTTTTAATTAAGGCATGTATATTTTTTAGACATAATATTATTATTGCTCACTTAATAGACTATAGTATAGTGTAAAATAATTTTATATGCACTGGAAAATCAAAAAAATTTGTGTGACTTACTTCATCATGATATTTGGTTTATTGCAATGGTTTGAAATGAACCCTCAATATCTCCAAGGTGTGCTATAACTATTTTTTTACTTAGAGATAAATATCAGTTTGTCCCAAATTACCACAAATAATACAAAATATCCAAAATTATCCTGTCTGTTGGATTTTTAAAATTAGTTTTACTTTTCCTGAATTATTTTATTGTTTTCGATCTCAAAAATAATTACAGCAAACAGAAGAAATCAAATATAAAAAAAAAATAGATAAACTAAAGGTCAATA
Organism: Pteropus medius; assembly: GCF_902729225.1. Lineage (NCBI taxonomy): Eukaryota > Metazoa > Chordata > Mammalia > Chiroptera > Pteropodidae > Pteropus > Pteropus medius. The sequence continues at coordinate 8,676,935 of NW_024354499.1, forward strand.
TCTAGATTTTTACATATGTCATTTTAGGATTTTTGAAACAAATAATTTATGTAAAATGTCATAAATACTCTTAAGAAACGTATTTTAACATATTTAGCATTATTTTCCATGTACCTATTTGTTCACTATGTGTATCATTATTTTTAGTGTTTGAATATTATTCTACTGGATAACTATATTTATTCTTCATTATTGAAAATGCATTTCCAGTAATTCACTATTATAAAAAAATCCTTTCTCTTATGTATTTGTGCATTTTCCTGAATATAGCCTTAGTAATAAGTGACAGCAATAGAATGAATGAATCAATGAATAAGAAGAATTATAGGGATTTTGGTCCACATTAAAATTTCCTCCATCTACTTGCACAAATTTGTCTAGATGTAATGTATGAACTTTTAGTAGCAGATCTTTTTTATCCCATTGCTTATTGAGTTTTGAATTCACACACACACACAAAATCAAGGGTTTAGATATTTTATTTTCAGAATAATTTTTACTATTGAATTTCAAAATCAGGCATTCTCAGGCTTCTGCCCAACATTATATTGTATGACAAGTGAACAAAACACTTGTAATTGTGAACCCAAACTTTGTCAACTGTGAATTCTACATCCAGCAAAAGCGCCGTTGATCTGTTCAGGCTGTCATTTTCACGTTTCCAGGACACCAGGATTCAGGACATAAAATTATTATATCCAGGTTTTATTTATTCATTAATTCATTCATTTTTGTAAGAGATTATTATTGTTTAAAAAATATTGCATATTTTTATCTAACATTACTTACTATGTACTTATTAAGTTTAAATGTATTACCTTATTTAATTTTTTCTCATTTAATTTTCATATCAGTTCTAACAGATAAGTATGGTATTATTACATTTTGTAGATTAAATATAACATCTTGTCCAAAATCTTATTTTACGAACAATATTTTTAATCAATATGTCATAACTTTTAGTTTGCAGTGCACCATCAACTATTACACTTTTGTCCTATCATTTTCTGAAATATATGAGATGAAAGAAGGTTGCATCTGAAAGTCTACTCCCCAATTAGTGAGACAAAGAAAAATATAGGTCCCATAGTCTTCTAGCCACTGTTAGAAATGGAATAACTATAGAATATCTTCCTACTCTCCTTGCTCCACTCCAATAATCTCTGTTAGTCTTCTGAATATGTTTTGTTTTGCTTTTTTAATTTAGTGCTGTATGCCTTTTAGTGAGTAAAGACTTTAAAACTGCAGATTAAATTCTCCCTTAGTCTAATTTTTTGGTTTTTTTTGTTTGTTTGTTTGTTTGTTTTCATAATTTCTGATTCTCTATGGACATTTTAGTTTGCAGTTGAGATAGAATGCATCAGCTAATTGCCAGTTGCTCTTTTTTGGCCAAAATTTACTCTGATGTTTTAAGTGCTCTCTGTGTTCATTAAATATAAAAGCAAAGAAAACCAACGATTATTTTTTTTCTTTTATCTGAATTTAGATTAGTTTATTCAAAGGGCAGGCCATGCCAGGGCCTTGAAAAACTCCAAGGATACCATCATTTTAATAACGGTAGTGGATTATTTCCTTTAATGAGTAATTATAGTTTGACGTTTACTTGTCCATTTCATAAATTCATGAAAACCTGTGTTCCAACAGAAAATACACACATTGAATCTTTTTGGAATTGCCAAAGAAAACAAACTACTTTTAATGTTCACAAAAATATACTGAAAAGCTATTTTAATTCTTTATCTACAGGAGATGGCTGACATTTATATTAATAAGACATTTCTATTGTAGTTTGCTGGTTAATGACAAAATTATATTTTGCATCCAGATCTGTCTAAGAAAATATTCTATTTTTATTAAAACTATCAATATCTCTCTCTATATCCCACCCATGTACCTGAACTCCAAGGTGAATATAACAGGGAAAAAAAAGTGAATGAAGATTTTATACTGAGACACATATGCATTGTTTGTCACTACATCATTTACAAATTTAATTATGTGAATAAACGTCTACAAGACATTAGGAAAGTGGACAGCTAGTTTTCATTCATTCGTGAGCCTTTTTATATTAAAGCATAGGTCCCAGATGATCACCACCTAAACTATAAAAGCCTGCATTGAAATTTTACGGATTTTTATGGCTTGAATAGAGGAAGAATTAGAGAACTGCATTTAAAGACAAATTATTCTGAGTCTTAGCTTATGTTCTACTTCCTCCCAGTTGTGTACTATTTGGACAAATCACTTCACTACCTAAGTAAGGTTGTCTCTATCAGTACAAAAGTCTGGCCAATGATATTGACCAATCAAGCAACTGGAATACTTACATAATAGCTAAAAAGACAACTAAGCATTTACTGTATATTTGCTATATTCCAGGCATGATTCTAAGAACAATATATGTATTCACTTATTTTATTTTCACATGGCCTCATCACTGATGATTTAAAAAGTGTGGAGTCAAGTATTTACTAAATGTATCCCGGGCAATCAGACTCCGCAACTTGTACTGTTTGTTTATCTCTGTGCTCAGCTGCTTTTCATCAGATGAAAGCATGGTGTGAAGGTACTTTTTAAACTGATATTCAACTGTTAGTTTTCATTAATTATTTATAATATCGTTTTATTTCATTATAAATGCCTTTAATGTATGTGCATATATTAAATGTTATTTAATATAAGCTGTCATTTACTATTGATCTATTAAAAGCTTGTACATTATAATTATTTTTTAAAAGTTCAGAATAAGGCATAAAAATATGTCCTATATATTCCCACAGTCCAAATGAGTGATCTTGCTTTACACTATTTCTCTTATTGTAATTACTTACATTGAACATTTTCTTCGATTTGAAGACATTAACAAAAAGATACAAAAATAAAATTAGGTGTCTGTAAACATAAGCCTTCCTGACCATTTCAATAACTTTCCTTTCTTATACAGGGCTCATATGAACATTAAATGCGGTAATTCGCAGATCATACTTGTGTCTGATATCATCCTTCTCATCAGATATTCCATACTCCCTTCATTTCTCATGTAGAAATGGCAGAGTGATATACAGCCAATTGCCTGAGAACAGAAGTAACATCTTTTCCTCTTTCAATTCTCTTTCAGAGTTCGTGTGTTGAGCTCCCTACACTACAGAACTGCAGCCACTCACCACAGAGCATCTAGGTCCATGAAGGTCAGCTGCTTCCTAGATTTGTCAGATTACACAAAGGATTTTGTGTAAGCAAGTATAAACTGTGTGTATGTGTTTAACGAATTCAACATAAACCTATTTCATCTTGACTTAGAAAGTGTTTTATATAAGATCTGGACCATTTAAACCATAAATGGATATCAGTTGTTGCTATTATTATCATTTTTTAAATTATCATTGCTAATGCTGTCATCATCACTAAGAATAAACAGTGACATTCTGTAGCCTCATTTTGCTGCTCTTTTGTGTAAGTGGGTTGACTTAGTAAAAACTGGAATTATTCACCTTTTTCAAAAGGTGTAAATTGGGGCTGCATAATCATATTTATTGATACAAAATATCAAGAAGTTCATCAGAAATTTTGACCATTTTTCATGTCACCCAGATTTTGGAAGCTTCCTGACTCCCAAAATAGTTTGAATATTAGTCTTAGTCATTCAAAAAGTATTAGTAAAATACAGAAACTAAAATGCTGAATCACAGATGACTTGGACTTGAAGCAGTAGATCTTGCTAAGTACTTTCACTCTGAATGTTGGCGTTTATATTTCATCTTAATATAAAACTTATTTATTTGTATCTTTTGAAAGAATAATCAAAATAGTGACTGATTTTCAATGAATGACATATCTATGTGCTTATCAAAATTCTGATAAGCACATTTATGTTATTATTTACTTTTCATCTGAAAAACTGGTTGAGGGACATTCACTCTTCATGCTCCCACAGTTTTTATGCTGATAACTCACCTTAATAGTCATTTATATGAGACCACTGAGTATCAGGACCTCTACACTGGCATAATGGTGGCATTTCAGACTTGTATTTGACATTACCCTTGATCAGGTCCATTTTTTTATCTTTGGGACAGGTTTTATGATTATGGACAGGGAAATTGTAGACTATATTGCAATGCAAAGATAAATTTAACCCATAAAGAAAGAACATGAACGTTCCTTCCTCTAAGTGTAGTAGAAGCACAGGGCAGCTTAATATTTGCCTTTAATATGCTATGTCACTGATATTTGGAAGGCCACTATTATGATGTTTGTGGGTACCAAATTACAAAGTTTTAGAAATTTTACAATTAAACCACATTCTCAGAAAATTTGCTTGAAGTTATTCTAGCAAAGTAAGCATCGCGCATGAAGAACTTCATATGATATAAAAAATGATAAGCAAAACATTTTACATTAATGGAATATTTAAATTGTATTCTCTCAGACCCATCTCATTTTTTCCAAAACCCTAGTACATAACAATATCAATTAGCATTTTTAAATCATAACTTTCACTAAAGTTTTCTATATTTTGTAAAAGCTACCTTCTTCTAAAATGTACATTTTGTGTTTAATTTATAAATTACTTCAAGTCTGGAACCTGACAAAATGCCTCACACAGTAATTAGTCTACAGATATTTATTGAATAAATTAAGTACCGAAACATTACCATTTGTCACTACCCAGAGTAAATGACATTATTAACTCCTTTAATCTTTCTGAGTTCAATTTTACAGGTTTTATCAAAATTTAAAAAATGTATTTATTTTCCCAATATAATTTCAGAGCTATGAATTTAGCCTATAAAAATAGCTTCAATAAATCCAAAAAGTATGTATATAAACATAGATGTTACAAAATTCGTGTAAAGAAAATTTGTTTGGTATTGCACATTTATGTATATTTACTTAAGTGATATATGCATTTTATAATTTATACTTTTTAAATCTTAATATATAGTAAATGCATATTGATTAATTAACTTTAATACTATGTAACCATTTAAGAGTGTGGTAAATATTTATGTACTAACATGGAAAGATGTATAATATATAATTAAGAAAAAAAATAAGTGTAAACATTTCCTCTAAAATAAAAACACAGAACAATTCTATGTATATACCCATGAATATTCTCTCTCTATGTAAAAATGATTTTGAAAATCATATTCAATAGGAGGAGTTGCCCATTGATAGAGTGTGAAAAGGGATTTCATTTACTTTTATCTTTTGCAACTGAATGCATATAATTTTTTTTTAAAAAGGTATTATATTGACACTATTTTATGGGTAAGACATTGTGAGATGAAAAAGGAAAGAATATGGCAATGCTGAAGTGGCAAATAAAATCATAATCATAGTAGAAAATAATATACACACATATATTATTTTAGGTAACAATGTATTAATTATGCCAGGTAATCTGTTTTCAGCTTTTTGCTGAAAAAATTAATTCAATTTTTTAAAAAATGTTTTGCTTCTAATTATAAATAACTCATGAGCCAGTGTGGAATGTTCACATGCATAACTCTTATTCCCTTACTGCACATTATCGAAGTTTTGAAGCTGCCAAAACTTTAAAGATTTTGGAAAATGCTCTATTTAGAAAAGTTCTGATTAATTCAGTATATACTTTTAAAATGTCTCTTTCTTCCAGGCAGTTTTGCATGATAATAGTGTATTTATTTTTTAACATTTCAAATTCTTCAGCTTTTTCATCATTTCACACCAAAAGTCATAATTATTTCCGTAGCAACTGTGCTCGTTGTCAGAGGTAGAAATTTTGACTTCTATTGGGTATTTTATAAAGAGTAAAAGAACATTTAAACAACAAAAGGTGCTATTTTTTGAAATCTGTCAAGAATTGAGAGAAAAAAACTATTAGATGTTTCCTTTAATAACTTATGCTAACTTATAATCATTGTAAGTTATTGCCAAAACTCAGCACTATTATTTCTTTAGTAATCTCAAGTTATAATTACTATCTTTTTTTGCAGTCATAATTTCTTTCTGTACCGAGACAAGTCTTAACATATATAAAATGAAGAATAAATATTTTCACATTTTCAGTTATAGAATCTGCTCCAAATATCTAATTTTCTGACCATGTTTTTTTTAAAAAAAAAATTCAAAGACAGTTGGCATAAAATATTATATTACTTCGAGGTGTACAACATAGTGATTTGACATTTATATACCTTATGATGTGATAAGTAAAGAATTATTTTTTCTGTCAAACTCTCCTCTAAAATATTATGAGTATCTTATTTATTTAGTGTAATATTGTACATCACAGTTTAGAAACTAAAAAAATTAATTTCATTATGCTGTTTTACAAGCAACAGATAATAAGTTTTCTCATAATACTTTCCTGAATATGAGAATGATAAATAACACAGAAGCATATTTTTCTTTCAGCTTCTATTGCTTGAAGTTACTGTTTCACACCACTGGATGGAGATACTGAGATAACAAAGTAGAGGGGAGTAGGTTTTGTTTTACCACATTTGTATATTTGTTAACAGATAGCAGATAATTTTAGCGGGATCTTCTTGAAAATCATTATTACCACCACTAACAGAACATACTTTATAAGGAGAAAAATGGGATACAAACCATCAGACCTATCATGTCCAATGTCACAAAAGGAATTGGCCATAGATCTGAAGCTATTGGTTTCCATTCTTCTGGTTTACTGTTTAGTGAATCAGCAAGTAAAACAAGCCAAAAAAAAAAAAAAAAAAAAAAAAGTCAGGCTGATTAAGTGTTTAGTTAGCAAAATGTTAAATACAAATGGTTTATTTGCATCATCATATGTTTGTTGATGAAATTCTAAACCTTAAAAAGAAATTATCAAGACAGCAGAAACATGGCAGAGTGAGAGATATCCCCAGATCTTTCCTCTTGAAACAACAATAAGCTGAAAATCTAAAACTCAACAAAAAACACCTAACCTGCACTACCAAGCAAGTCTGGAGAATGGGATTTGCATAAAGAGCTACCACAGAATTGAAAAAAAAAAAAACTAGATGAGCAGAATGAGTTTTTGAGCAATGAGATTGAAATCCTCTAAAAGAATCAAATAGAACTTCAGGAGATGAAGAACACACTGAAAGAGATGAAAAATGAAGCAGCAAGCTTGGGAAATAGAGTCAACTAAATGGAAGAAAGAATCAGTAATATCAAAAATAGAAATCAAAGAATAAATCAGAAGGAAGAAGAGAGAAACCAAAGAATGAAAAATAATGAAAGAGAAATACAAGGGCTAGCTGATACCATCAGGAGTGAAACATAAGAATAATGGGCATTCTCTAAGGGGAGGAAAAGGGTCAGAGATTAAAAAGCATTTTCAGAAAAATAGTTAATAAGAATTTTCTAAATCTAAAGAATGAACTGGAGCTTGGAAGTCAGAAGTCAACAGAACTCCAATTGTTTCAAACCCAAAAGGCCATCTCCAAGACACATTGTATTAAAATTATCAAAAATCAATGACAAAGAATTCTCAGGACAGCCAGGGGAAAAAAGATGGTAATGTATAAAGCAAAACCCATTAGATTATTGTTGGACTTCTCAGCACAAATCTTACAAGCCAGAAAGGAGTGGAATAAAATATTCAAACTATTAAATAAAAGGAACCACCGGCCAAGAATAATGTATACAGTAAAGCTCTCCTTTAGATATGAAGGGGAAATAAAGACCTTCCCAGACATACAAAAATTGAGGGAATTCTCCACTATGAAGCTTGCATTACAGGAAATACTGAAAGGGGTCAGCTGACCTAAAATGAAATGATAAAAAATAAATAAATAAATAACTATTAGGAAGACAACTAGAAGCATATAGAAGCAGAGGAGTGCAATCCTTATTAAGAACAGGGCATTATAAGCTTAAAAAATAAGAAGAGATTTGCTATTGCAAATAGTAATGAATGTTCAATATTCATAGTGACAAATTGAGATAGCAATGACTGAAAGGAGAGGATTCAAAGATCCAAATTCGAAAAGGAGAATGGAGCTCAGGCACATACAGAAGAAAAACAGACTAATTATATATATATATATATACACACACACACACACATACACATATATGTATATATACATATACATATACATATACGTATACATTGTCACAATGTATATGTATATGTATACATATATGTATACATTTGTCACTATGAATACTGAACATTCATATGTATATATACACATATATATATATATATAAACTATCCTCTACATCATATTCGTAACGGGAACCATATGCCAAAGATTCAGAACCTAAGTATATAACATAAAACAAGAAGGACCAGAGGAAAAGTCCACAAAACCCAACCAAAAAAATAAAAACAAAAACAACAAACAAACAAAAAAACAGACACACAGAGCTACCAGAAAGCAAAACATAAAATGGTTATAGGACAACCTAATATTTCTATAATCACCGTAAATGTAGATGGACTGAACTCACCAATAAAAAGGCATAGAGTTGCAGAATGGATCAAAAAACAAACCCAACCATATGCTACCTCCAGGAGACACATCTCAGCTCCAAAGACAAATATAGACTCAAAATGAAAGGTTGGAAAATGACATTTCAAGCAAATGACATTCAGAGAAAAGCAGGAGTAGCGGTACTAATACCAGACAAAATAGACTTCAAAATAAAAAAGGTAAAAATAGATACTGAGGGATACTTCATAATGATAAAGGCAGTCATGCACCAAGAAGACATAATACTTATTAATATCTATGCTCCCAATCAGGGAGCCCCAAAATATGTAAAGCAATTACTAACAGAACTAAAGGGAGAAACAGACCAAAACACTATCGTAGTAGGGGACCTAAATAACCCACTGTCAGATATGGACAGATCATCCAAACAGAAAATCAATAAGGAAATAACATCCTTAAATGACACATTAGACCAACTGGACATAATTGACATTTGCAGAGCCTTTCATTCCAAAACAGCTGCTTATATGTTCTTTTCTAGTGCACATAGAACATTCTCGAGGACTGACCACATACTGAGATACAGAGATAGCCTCAACAAATATAAGAGGTTTTAAATCATACCAATCAGATTCTCTGATCATAATGCTTTGAAACTAGAGATCAACTGCAGAAAGAAATCAGGAAGAACTACAAATACATGCAGATAAAACAACATACTACTGAAGAATAACTGGATCAGAGAAGAAATACACAGAGAGATCAAGAGACACATAGAAACTAATGATAATGATAGTACAACATATCAAAACTTTTGGGACACAGTAAAAGTGGTCATAAGCGGAAAGTTCATATCATTACAGGCCTATCTTCAAAAATAAGAACGAGCTCAAATAAACAACATAATGCTTCATCTTAAAAATCTAGAAAAGGAAGAACAAATGAAGCCCAAAGTAAGCAGAAAGAAAGAAATAATCAAAATTAGAGCAGAAAAAATGAAATTGAAAACAAAACACCAACAACAAAAAAACAATAGAAAAAAATAAATGCAACCAAGAGCTGTTTCTTTGAGAGGTTAATAAAATTGACAAACACCTGGCCAGACTCACTAAAGAAAAAAGAGAAAGGACACAAATAAACATCACGGAAATACAAAGTATCAAACAAGAATACTACGAAAAAATATATAACACCAAATTTAATAACCTAGAAGAAATGAACCAGTACTTAGAAAAATATAATCTTTCTAGACCGAATCAAGAATTGGAAAATCTAAATAGACCAATAGCAGTATAGAAATTGAAATAATCATCAAAAACCTACCAAAAATAAACGTCCAGAACCAGATGGCTTCACTAGTGAATTCTATCAAACATTCAAAGAAGATTTAAAACTTATTCTCCTCAAAAAATGGAAGAGGAGGAAAAACTTCCCAACTCATTTTATGAGGCCAATATTACCCTGATACCAAAACCTGGTAAAGATAAAACAAAAAAAGAAAACTACAGACCAATATCTCAAGAATTCAGACAAACAATCCAATTAAAAAATGGGCAGAGAAAAAAAGTGAGCAGAGGACCTGAACAAACACCTCTCCCAAGAAGATATTGAAATGGCTAACAAATATATGAAAAGATGTTCAACCATGCTGGCTGTTAGGGAAATGCAAATCAAAACCACGATGAGATACCATCTCACACCTGTTAGAATAACTGTAATCAACAGGACAAGTAATAACAAGTGCTGGAGAGGATGTAGAGAAAAAAGAACCCTCATACATTGCTGGTGGGACTGCAATTTAGTATAGTAACTATGGAAAACATTATGGAGGTTCCTCAAAAAACTAAGAATTGATCTATCGTATGATCCAGCAATCCCTCTACTGGATATTTACCCCCAAAGACTTGAAAACATATATCCAAAAAGATATTTGCACATCTATGTTCATAGTAGTGTTATTCACAGAGGCCAGGACATGGAAGCAACCAAAATGATCTATGATAGATTATTGGCTAAAGAAGCTGTGGTACATGTATACAATGGAATATTACTCAGCCATAAGAAGAGATGAAATACTGCCATATGCGACAACATGGATGGACCTCGAGATAATCATGCTAAGCAAAATGAGCCAGACAGAAAAAGTTGAAAATCACATGATATCACTTATATGTGTGATATAAACCTAAAAGCAACAAATGAACAGGACAAACAAACAGAGACTCATGGACATGGACAAAAGAATAGTGGTTACCAGAGGGTGTAGGGGAGAGAGTGGTAAATGGGGTAAAAGGGGTCAAATATGTAGTGACAGAAAGAAATCTAACTATGGGTAATGAACACACAATGTAATATATATATATATAAACACACACACGCATATGCCTTACTGCTAAATTGTACACCTGAAACTTACTGGATTTTGTTAATCAATGTCGCTATAATAAAATTAATTAATTAATTAAAATAAAAATGAGTAAATAAAAAATAAATAAATATATAAAAATAAAAGATTGTCTTTATATGACTTATTTATATGTTAAACGGAAATATACCAAACAACTACTATGTGAAAAGTGAATGCCATAGCATTTTCAATAATAAATGCACACATTCTTTTGTCACAATTTAGCTAAAGTGACAAATTATGAAAAAGTTGAGAGAAGGACTAAAAATGGGCAAAGTCTTAAACCAACACTCTCGAGTTTCCAAGTTAAAATATGAGAATTAAATTGTGTAGCACATTGCAAAGTCCTTTTTAGGAGCACGGTGCTTAGCACAAAAATAATCTCAACTGAGAGGACAAATTTGAGCTTCCTCTGAGTTTTTTATTGAGGTCCTATATTTTGACTAATTATGCAACACTCTTTAGCTGCCTGGTTGGCAATATCTTCTTGATTTTCACATCTCCGTGACCATATTAAAACATTCTCTTTTTTATTTCTGTTTCATCTACCCCACCATATGTGAGTCTCTCCAAGACAGGAATCCTGCTGAATTTTCCTTTGAATCTCAGGCCAATATTTGGCAAACAGTACAAATTCAGGATATATTTTAAACTGTATTAATAAGAGTTAATGGACAAATCAATGAATTCAAAAATGCCACATTTGGCCTGTGCCCCAACCACCTCCTTGAATTTCTCTAACTTTGTATACTATTATATTTATACTGAAATAGTAAATTTTGCAACTGAATGTTGTATAGCTTTGGGCAGTTTTCAAAACAGTTTAGAATATTAAATAGTGTTATTTTATCTTTAGGAATATATTGGAATATTAAGGAATATTCCAATGATGTTTTAGGGAAATCTACTACATGTCACATATTATATAGCCACTACTTTTATTTTTCCAGACAAAGTAGCCGAGCTTTAAATTGTCGAATTGCTTAAAATCAAGGGAGTAATAAAAGGCAATACTCGAGCTCGAATACAAAAGCTTCAAATTTCTCTTTTCTCAATCCAGGGACTTCATTCATTCTCTGTCACTACAGTATATTCCAGAAGGAGGCTGAACTCTTTAGAAACCTGAAACACTAAGCCATAATTAGCCATTTACACTTCAGAGAAAAAAAATCTTAAGAGATTTTTGTTTATTTTTTCCTTGTTTATTTATTTTAATAGAACTGTTACCATGAGTAATATAACATAGAAAATTAAATTTTGATTGAGCGAAAAAGGATTGAAATTTACAAAATTAGGATTCTGTAGGCACAACCTCCCTAAATTTTTAAAATAAATAAATTCTATATTTTTTTAATTATAAGGCAATTCACTGAAGTTAAACAAAAATGTAAGAAGATATTAAATTGTATTTCTGACCGTAGTAATCAACATTATAGTTAGATATTTCTGTATAGTATACAGTATATGAATAGTTATGATCTGATAATTTTATTGTGTGCTAATTTATATTATAACACTTTTCCTATTAGAAACAAAGATGGCCAGCAGTTGGTGGTCCCGAATTTTTTAAATGCTCAAGAACAAAAAAAAAGTCAACCCCAAATTAAATATTCATCGAAAATATTCCTCAAGAGTACTAAGTAAAACCATTTTCAGATTTAAAAAATAAGAAAATTTGATATTACCTGTCAATACAAAATAAATATTAAAGGAAATTTTTCGGAATTAAGAGAAGTAATGTCAAATGAAAGTCAAACTTTCAGGAAAGAACAAAATATGTTGGAAATGTTACTTATGTGGATAAATATTAAAACTAACTTTTTCTCTTAATTTTAATACACAGATGACTGCTTATAGCAACATTACAGGACTGATGAAACCACGTGACATGCCATCTTCTCCATAAAGCTCTTCTGTGGAGTCGAGTTTTGATACCTGATAGCATTGTGTCCACATGTGTTTTTCAAATGTTGCCTTATTTTATAGTTAATTGTTCACATTTTAGATACTCCTAATATATTTCAATCTTCTTGATAATAACACTTGTACCTTTTTCATTACAAAAGAGCTTCATATATAGTGAGTACTTAGTGTTTGTCCTAGGAAATAAACTATTATTAAACAAATAAAATATGTTAATAAAAGATGCTTTGAAATTTCAATAATTTTTAAAAATATTTGTCCTATCAATAATATCTAGAAAAATATCATTATTTCTACATTGTTGTAATCTTTACTCTTTCAAAATTTTAATCCGTGACCTAAAACGTAAAATGAGTTTAAATCGGATTGAATACTGTGATGAAGTGAGCTGCTGAACCCTGGAGGCAAGGAAACTGCTCAGGAATTCTTCCTGGGCAATAACAAAGATTTTTCTATCAATATACAATGCGTCCTGTTTGAGGTTGAATGAAGTTGATGTCAGAAAGTTAAGAAAGATACTGCAGAAGGTGTGTAATCATTTTTTGTTAGGGACATTTAAATGCAAAAGCAGGTCCTGCAGTGTTCACAAAGGTGAATGCGTATGTAGCCTTTTACTATTTAGATATAGAAATAGATAGATATAGATATAGATAGATATAGATAGATATACATATAGATATAGATGATAGATATAGATATAGATAGAAATGTTCCATAATAGAGAAACTTTTATATTAGATAGATATCTTATATAATATATATTATGTGTGTGTGAGCATGTGTGTGTGATAAAATGTGGTATGAACTGTTAATCTCTTTTGTTTCAACAAGTCTGTTTACATTGAAAGTGGAACCCACAGATTTGTGCTCCAAGGACAGAATTTTGTAAGTGCACATGGAAAAGCTCCAACTTTTTCTGCTTCCCATGGCCACCTCCTTTTATCTAAGTTTCTGTATCCTTAGCTAAACAACTTGAGAAAGTAATAATAGTTAATAAATTATTTGAAGGAACAATTTTAGATTTTCTTGGGGTAATCACCTTTTTGGGGGGGTGTTTTGAAACTTTAATGGCTGCTTTTTCTTTCATGCATTTGTGTAGATATTGGATTCTTGGTTTTTATCACAAGGAGACGGAAGAGTACAGATTCTTCTTACTAAGAATATGCAAGTGACTCTTAAATACTGACTTGTGTAATGCAGGCGAGATTTGTGGACCAGGTAAGTCTTCTCTTTTTATCCTTTCATATTTATTTTTAATTCTTTAAACATCTTATATTATTCTATGGCCTACCTCTAAGATATAATTTAAAATAATTAATATTAACATTTGTTTGGACTGAAACAACTAATTCCAAGTAATATTAAAGAAAATATGTTGCTGAGAAACATATTTTCATTTATGCCAGTGGGAATGTACATGTTTGGAGGACAATTTGACAATAAATAGTAAAACCTTAAAATGTACACATTGTTGAACAGAATAATTCTTCTTAGAGGGATACAAAATATATTATTACAATTGTGTTCAGATTTAACCTCAAGATTGTGTATTGCACATATACATAATAGCTAAAAATTTATAATGATGTAAAAAATCAAAAATATGTGCTTGAATATAGTAGCTCTTTGAAATTGATTACTATGCTGTAATTACAAGTAACTTCAGAGAAAAATATTTAACAAGAGGAAGAATATTCATGATATGCATATAAATACAAAAAGCAACTTCGGTGTACCTAATGTACATAAAAGAGATAAACATACACATACACATAAGCATGATTATCTGTAGAGAAAAAATACTGAAAACACAATTTCCAAAATATTAATAGTGCTTATCCCTAAGTGGTTTTGTTTTTATTCATTTTCCAAATTATTTAAAAAAATATGTACATAACTTTTACATTAAGAGATATCAGTACTTTTTGAAAGAATAAGTTTAAGAAGTAGGAACTCTACTGTGAAACATACCCTGAAATGACTAATATACTATTTTGACTTATCGCTTTGAAGCACACGTCAAGTATCTGCTTTGTGCCAAGAATTGTGCTAAGTTAGGAACTCATGACTAAGTTCAGAGAGAGAATAAGTACAGCGATAATTAGCAAGAAATTAGTGTTATCACAGATGTTTGAATAAAACCCAAATGAAATCCGAAGAAAAGTTTAACTTTTTCTAAATGTTTCTTTTTATTATAATAATTAGTCTTGGATTTGACGATTTTAACATTCAAATTCTTGTAAGAGTTTGTTCTCCAGTGCTCTTGATTCATTTAACAGTTTCAAAATTAATCCCAGACCTTTGTAATGTATTTTTCACCACAGAGTTGCAAAAGTGATGCATATTTCACAACTTTTCTTCTCATCTACTTCCTTCTTTTTTAGCTCCTTTTTGTGGAGGATTAATTTAAACAATGGTTTCTTTGGCAACAAGTTAACATTATTTTTGATACAGCTTCTACCTGTTGTAGGGGCAAATGACTCATTTTAGAAACTGCTAGGTTAAGTATATTTGTACTTCTGCAATGCCGGGAAAACCTCAGTATATTTATCCAAGATATGTCATATCTATCCGAATTGTGCTATTTCTTAATTTTTTTTTTTTTAAAGGAGAGAGCGATAAAACAACCAAAAATGAAATATTTATACAAATCTATGGGAACCCAGAATTGCACCATAAAGATGTGGAAACTGTAATCTAAAGGATTACTGCTATAGCATGTTTAATTTATTTACTAGCCACACATGATTAATCTAAATTAAGCAAAATTTTATAAAAAGATGGGGAAAAATGTTTAATAGAAAGCCATAGTTAGCAGACACTTTAGAGAAAAGCATATCAAAATAATATTTTCTCATTCATATTCGGTCCCAGTGTAGGCTGTCCTTTTGTTCTGGATAGATTTTCTCCTCTTGATACATGTAACAATTAGTACTATATTTATGACACAGTCTGGACTATGTTTCGTCTGAGACCTTCTTCCATTTTCTTATTCTAGGAAAGCTATATTGGCAAGGTTGCACCTCAGGGTCTCATCCAAACAAGAGGAATATAGTAAAGCAACTAGCTATTCACTTTCTGTCCATCAAAGGAAGGCAAGCCTCTTTTCTGATTTTTAAAAAAAATTTTGAAGAACTAATTTAGACTTAAAGAAACATTTCAGAAATAGTGGAGAATTTCCTGTATAGCATGTTACTGTATTGAATACTGTAGGCAATTATAACATAGTAATAAGTACTTGAGATTCTAAACATAATAAACGTTGAAAAGTTAAACTATGGTATAAAAGATAAAAAATGTTACACCTCTATAGAGAACTTACCATGAATGGAGGGTGCAGTACTAGAAGTTGTTCTGAGTGAGATACTGAGAAAATGAGAGGTGAATGGGGTATGAAGGCCTAGGGCATTACTGTACACTGCTGTAGACTTTATAAATGCTGTCCCACAAGCCTTACCCCTGCTTTCTTCCAAAGGGTAAGAAATAGAATGTTGAAGCTGTCAATGCTGCTCCATGAACAGGGATGAGGGCTCAACTGATTGGAAATAGGAAAAACTGGTTGGGAAAAGCATAAATCACCGTAATAGCGACTGTCAGGAGGGAGTGAAAGGTGGCCTGAGAATCAGTCACTGACTGAAATGTCATTAAGTGGTGCATGACTGTATTAAAAACCATGAGTTTATAATAATATTGGATTCCAATTTAATACTATTAAGTCCATTTTAGCAAATTCTCTTTCCTTTTGTAACTTATTTCTCCAACAGTTATTTGGTTCTAAATTTGGACTTTTATTCCATTTTACTATTTTATTACCATGCTCTTTTAATTATAGAGGTTTTATAGTGTGTTTTAATGTCTGGAAGGACTAGTCATCCTTTGTATTTTCTCTTTTAGTATCTTCCTAGCTATTCTTACATATTTGTTTTCTCTATATAATCTTTTGTGTGAACTTGGCTATCTATACAAAATAGTTTGTTGGTATTGAGATCAAACTTCATTTATAAATTAACTTAAGGAGAACTAAAATTGCCATGATATTATGTCTTCCTAAGTATAATATTGTCTTTTTTTTTCAAATATATTTTGTGTCTTTCAGAAGTATTTTAAAATTTCCCAAATACCTGTTTTGCCTTCTTCTCATATAATTTATTCCTAAGTATTTAATGTTATTTGTTGGTATAAATAGGATTTTATTTACCATTATGTTTTCTGTTTGTCTTTGTATATATGAATGGCACTGATTTTTATGCTAATTTTATATCCTTCTACTTCACTACATAATTTTGTTGTTTGAATTATTTTTATCATTCATTTTGAGTATACTATATTATTTTCCAGATATACTGTCAAATACTCTGCAGTCAAAGATAGTTTCACTTCTTCTTTACCTTTTGTTTTGCTTCTATTTGATCTCTCTTGTCAAATTGCATTGGCAAATGCCTCTAGTACAATGTTGAGTTGTACTAAAATTGAATGAAAAGATAGTGGAAATCAAGGCTGTGTTCCTGATCTCATTGGAAATTCTTGTAGCTTCTCCTCATAAGATAAAACACTGACTTTAAGACTAAGATAAATATATCGACCATGTTAAAAATGTAACACTCCATTTCTATTTTCTTGAGTATTTTTATAGAGAATGGATATTGAAATTTGTTATAAGTTTTCTCAGTATGTATGAAGGTAATGATATTTTTCCTTAGATATATTAGTATGGTGTTTCTTGTTAAGGGAATTTTTAATATGGAAGCAACTTTGCATATTCATCCTGTATTAGTTTCTTGATATGGTGTTAAATTCTGTTTCTAATATGTTTAGTATTTCTGCATTAATACATATTAGTGAAATTCATCTGCAGTTTTCTTTCACTGTATTATATTTATCCTTGTATAATCCGAATAATGAGAAAGATTCCTTTCCTTCTCAATGGCCAGTAATAAATAATAGAGCACTGGAACTAATGGTCTTTGAACAATTGAGAGAATTACTCTGTTAAGGTATCTGAACCTGGTGCTTTATTGTGAGATACTTCTTAGTATTTTTACTTCTTCTATGAAAATTGTTATGGTGAAACATTTTAACTTCAATAGAGTCAATTTTGATAACCTGGATTTTCCTCAGAAATTATTCGTTTCTTTTAGATTATCAAATATAATTGCACGAAGTCCTACAAAGTATTTGTTTGGTTTTTTAATTCAATGGTATTCCTTACAGTGTATATTCTTGTTCTTTCTTTTTATTTTTGATAACATTAGTTGGTGGTGTGTCTATTTTCTTAAGTATTTTTTAAAAACCAGGAATTTTATGTATTAGATTTTTTTTTCTATTCTTTACTTCACTAATTTCTGCTTCTTTAATATTTCTTTCCTTATACTCTCTTTTGATTTACTTTGCTGTTATTTCCTAGTGTTTAAAAACTGATATTTAATAATTTTAATTTTGATATTTTATTTTTATTAATATAAGTGGTTAGTACAGTAAATTTGCTTTCCTCATTGCTTTTCAGACATCCTTTTGTTCAGTTTTACAATACTTTCTTTTTTTTCTTTCTTTTTTTAATGTGCAATTTTGTTTGTAAGGTCTTTTTGAATTAAAAGTAGATTAGTAGAATTTTTTTTTCTTGTTTTCATATGAATAAATCTTTCTGTTTTGTTTTGTTTTTTTTTACTAGTTATCCTATGATCAGAAGTTTTTGCTTTTGTTTTTGTTTTTGATTTTGTTTTTTGGTAATAGTGCTTTTTTTGTGAAACTGGTACCTTCTTTGTGATTTAAATTAATAAATGAACATTTTTTGAGAGTGTGTATGGACATTTAAAAAAAGGTGTATTCCTTACTGTCAGAGTGCAGATTTTAATAGATCATGTAATACATACTTCATTTATTATGTTATTTAAATTTTTTATTCCTTTACTTATTTCTTCTTATTCTACCTGGTACTTAAAGTAATGTCATAAATTCTTCAATTATTTGTATGTTACTACATATGTCTACTAGAATTTCCTATGTTTTCTTTTGTTTGTTTGTTTGTTTCTTTGCTTTGAAAAGGTGGGTGCTGTGTTATTTGATGCATACATATTCATTAGCCTTCTACCTTTATTGTTAATCTTGGCTTTTAGTATTTAAAAGTGTCCTGTGCAGGGTTAAGAATCTATGACCTATAGACCAAATTTGGCTCTCTTACTGTCTTATTAAATAAAACTTTATTGGAACACAAGCACAATTATTTGGTTATACATTATCCATGGCTTCCTTTGCACTACAATGAAAAAGTTGAGTAGTTTTAAAACAGACTCACCTAAATTATTTATTATCCAGCATTTGCAAAAAAATATTTGCTGATTCTTGGCTTAGTGTATTCCTCAAGAAGGGTTGGTGGATGTAGAATTCTTTAAGTTCTTATATGTTGAAAACTAGCCTTGATATTTGAAGGACAACTTAGATAGATATAGACTCTTTGGTCTATATCTTTGATGTTTTGAAAAACATTTTGCTAGTCTATTTTTTTTTTCCCGTAGTCAGTTATTTGATATTTTTGCTTCAAGTTCTTGAGTTTATCTTTATCTTTGAAATCTAATAGATTTACTAAGATATGTTGTAGAGTTTATGCTTCTTGGTAATTTTTCCAAGTATCATGTGAGTCCTTTAATTTTATGTATACTGGTCATTTTCAATATATGGCATGTTTTCTTGGGATAGAATTAGCTCTGTTCCATTTTTCTCCTTTTCTTCATAAAAGATTCCAATACTACAGATATTATTTCTCCTTTGCCTTCCATTTCCACTATGTTCTCTGTTGATCCTAACTTTCTTCCTTTTCTATGGTAGTTTTTATTCTATTGGTTGTTTAACTGCCTTCCATGCTCATTATTAAAATTTTATTTCAGTATATTCTCTCTTGGGAATCTTATGATGTATTCTTCCATCCTGAAACAATTTGTCTTTTATCATACATTTTATTACTGAGTTCAAATAGCTCCTTTATTTATCTCCAGTATTTTTGAGTTTTTGTTTTGTTTTTGGATTTCTGTTTCAAGGTCATTCTCATATTCTAAAATATCTGTTTGAGTGTA
Organism: Pteropus medius; assembly: GCF_902729225.1. Taxonomy (NCBI): domain Eukaryota; kingdom Metazoa; phylum Chordata; class Mammalia; order Chiroptera; family Pteropodidae; genus Pteropus; species Pteropus medius. Next base: position 8,696,770 of record NW_024354499.1, read on the forward strand.
TTTAATTCTGTTTGAAATATAGATTATTATTGTTTTCTTCTGCATCATGGTTATTTTCCTTGTTTTAATTTAGTTTCCTTGCTTTTCCACAATAGTTCTTTATGATCTTTATTTTGGTTAACTTTTATTATATTGAGGTGTTTTACATGACTCCTAGTTTAAGAACATTTTTTGGTCTGTTTAGCAAATTCCAGGTACCTTACCAGAGTTTGTTTACTTTTTTTTCTTTGGTGGTGGGTGTTGTGGTTTTATTTTAGCTTGTAGTATCCTAAATCTCCCTCTTCTTCCTTTTTTACCAGCTAATTACCAACAGGCATTTCTTTTTTCCCTTTGGCTTTTTCTCTTCTCCAGAATTTATAGCTTAGTACTGTTCCCTTAAATTGTGCTTGTCCTTTTAAATCAGATTGCTTCATTAAATAGAGCCTGTTCTTTTAAATCACAATTACATGCGTGGCAATTTCTATGTTTGTCCCTTTAAGAAATGAATACTTTCACTCCTTTCTTTATAGTTCACAGTCTGATATTCTTGTTACTTTTTTTTTCTGGTTTTCATATTTCGGATGGAATTATTCTTTCTAGTTTCACTTCATTTTAATACCTCGTCCCTAATGTCCCAACTCTATATATCTCTCACAGTTTTCTTGTTCTGCCACTAAGCTCTGTGGTAGAGTGAGGGATGGTTGGAAGCATATGAGAACCTGGCACTGCCATTCTTTTCTCTCTCTCTCTCTCTTATTCTTCATGGTTATTTTGTACTTTTGACATTCTCTGTCTTCAGATAATCCAGAAGATATGGCATTACATAGAATTTTTACTAATGTGAGGCCATTTAATACCACTTGGGGAAAAGATTTGAAAAGAAATTTTATTATGTTTCCATTGTCTAAAAAGGAAAGTGTCTTAAAGAACATCCTCCACTATGTGTTTATATCGGCATTGGGAGCTATCTTTCACTGGCTTATAATCTCTTAATGTCACTAAAAGAATTAGAAGCTTAATTGCTCTTGCCTCAATGGCTTTTTCTGAAAGATCAGAGTTTAAAAAATAACTGGGCTTTAAAATATCACAGTGAATTTAATGCTGAGCAGTACAAGGCTATCTCATTTACATTAAAATCAAACCTTTTCAAAATGCTGTTTACTTATATTTTCAAGGAGAAGTAATCATAAGTATTCTTTCAAAAATTTCCCATTCACAGGCTGACACTTGCTCTTCTTTTCTTATCTTTCAAAGGTGACATAAATAAACGTTTCAAAATCACTAAACTGTAATTTAGTATTATAAAATAATAAAGCATTCCATAAAAACCTTGAACTTCTCATCAAGAGGCTATTCGAGAGAAGAAAATAGGTTTCCCAGGAAACAGATCCTAAAGCACATTTTCTAACACTTTATTAGGAGGTGCAATTCCAGGGAGGACAGACTGAGGGAGAAAGGAAAATGGTGGAGGGTTGAGGAAGGTGAAGAAGGTAAACAAACATAAGGAGGTACCTTATAGATCAGGTACAGTTCTTAAGAAGAGATGATATAGTTCATGTAAGATATCTCCAACAGAGCCCTTGCTTCTCAAAATGGTCAATAGGAATTTCAAAGTATTTATCTGTTAGATCCTTCCTGTCTCCTGCTTTTCATTGGTACTTCTGCTTGTTACCCGACCCCTCTGGTAGCCTTGCAGAAGCTAGAGCTTTGGTAATTCTCATTTCATAGGACCTGAGTTCAAGACCTATTTTTCTTGTTTCTTTTCTTTTTCAGATGAATGGCATGGTCTGCTTACTAATGATACCCTCATGCTAAGTCACATTTGCAGAAGCCAGGTTTTTAAGACCTTGAGAATGATCTGAGCCATCACTGAGGCAGCTGCAGACCAAAACCAAGGTAAATAGGATAGATCCAGAAAGAAAGTGAAGGTGAGCTCACCTGGGATAATGCATCATGCAGCCCTGTTTATAGTTCCTAATATAAGACCTACGCGTGCCAATTTGTATATGTTAACCTATAATTTAATGAAAAACTTATATATGACATTCGTGTTTTAATACTCTTATTACTTTGGACTTCATGATGTGTAATTAATGTTGTTTTCCAATAAAGTGTAAAATGCAATTCTTTCTTAATCAGACATGGGAAGGACCATGAAACAATAATTGGATTTTCTTTTCCTACAGTATACTAGTTAGAAAAACAAAGGTAACAAAATAATGCTGTTCTGTTTTTATGGACCAAGATCAAGGTTTATTTTTTTTAATCTTTTATTACAATTTAAAGAATATATTGATTATTTTATTCCAATGTGTGAGGAAAGAATAATTTCCCTTTTATTTTAATGATAATTTTCTTTTGAAAGACAGAACAAGATGCTGAGCAGATTATTTCCCTTTATAGAGCCGTGGAGCAATTTTACTTAATGTCTTCTTCAATAGGAAACACATTAACTTGATGCATATGATAATTATGGAGCTGTTTTGTTTTCTTTTATTCTCATATTTATCTTTAGCCTTTGTATAGACTGACCTTTTCCCCTGCATAGCACAGAGTATGATCAAATTAAAATTGAGCACTAGTTTAATGAAATGAATTTTACACCCATCCTGTTTTGATCCCGAGTAATTCCATCCACACAGTACTCCAGATACTGTGGAAATTAAAAGTATCCCTTTCAACAAGTACTTGATAGTGAGATTGAACCATATTCTAGCCTTAAGTGGCACTGATTAATGAATAAGAGATAAATGTGATGATATAATTTATTTGTTCAGGAGGCTAAGAAAGTAGGAGCAAATTCTTTGTAGTTTAGTTTATATAATAGAAATAAAGGTTAAGCATTTAGGATGCATATAAATTTCAATGGAAATAATGATAGTATAATTTTAAGTACAATAGAGATCAATAAGCTTAGAAGAAAATGAAGCTCAAGAAACTTTTAAAATATAGAAAAATGGAAGAAAATTTACCACTAAGTAGTTCAAGAAATATATAGAAATAATGGTCATAAAGTGATTATTAGAACTACCTTTATTTTATATGCTTTATGTATATGTACTTTGGAGACAATCAGAGCACAGTAAGCATTCATTCATACACTAGATGAATTTTCATGAATAAATAAATAAAATGAATTATTCAAGTTCTCTAAGTCTCTTACTCTCCTGATCAGTAGAGGTGGAGAAAGAAATATAAAAAAGGTTAGATTCTGGACCTTCAGTTTAAAAACATATACAGCTTCTTTTTAGTGATATTTACCATTTTCAGTTTCCCTCATGTAGTCTATAGCAGCTAAAATTATAAGAATTTTACCCTTGCTGCTAAATTTAGTTTATATGTCTTTTGTCAGTAACATAAGTAGATAGTGAGTTCACATGAGTTTATACCAGAAAAATTAGTTTTACATAGCTTGGTCAGAAATCCTTTAGCTCTAACGGCCTGTAAGTTTTATTAGGATCTAATTTTTATTAGTCATTGCAGACATTGTACGGCTCTCAGAAGCAATTTGTGTTTTAGATAACTCTACCTATATATTTTTTCCAGTTTCTGGGACTATTGTTATTACTTTAAGACCTGAGGGCTACACTTCATATTAAAGTCTCTGAATTATGTGAATGGAATGATCCCCAGTGACAATTTATTAAGAGTGAGTCTAAGTAACATCTTTTCTGCCTGTTTCTGCCTTCAACAGGTCCCTTTAGAAGTGCAATTCTCATCTATTCATAGAAAGTTTAACCTCTTTTGTTATAATAAGTGGTAAGAAAAAACCCTCCCAATGATCCTTTGCCTCTCTTAATTTCTGAATTTTCTGAACTTTTGTCTATGTTTCCTCAAGATTTTGGCTCTGGCTTTAAAAGCATTATTAATTCTAAAGAAAAAAAAAATGACTGAAGGAATGACTTTTTCAATCATTATTGCTTTTCTTTTTCAATATGAAATATTGCTGTCTTTGAAGCATCTCAACAGTATTCTCCAAGCATCATTCAAAAGCCTCTTCTCTACTTATAATAGGAGGTATCTGTGCTCATGCTTCTAAGTCCACCTTTCTTAAACTCCCTCAAGTTTATCACTGAAAAGAGCACAGATATATATAAATATATTTTAAAAAGTACCAGTCATTGAAACTAAAAAAAGTAACATCCATTAAAAAAAAAATGTTATGTGCTTCCTAGATATAATACAGACAAGAGAACTGTAGCTATATCTTGAACTTTCATATGAAATGATTTATTATAAAACTGTGGAAGAGGAATCATAAGACTTCACCATAAAATTATTTCTATTTTCAGATGCCTTTGTTCTGTCTCTAGAAAACAGACCATTTCCTGGGTGAAGATGGGGACATGGGAGAATAGAGGATAAAGAAAAAAAACCTAGAAACTACTAGTTTCTTCTGAGATGTAACTCGTTCTGTATAACTCATCCAGACTCACAAATAATTCCTACCATCTAGATTCTATTTCCAAATTTTCTCCTAATATAAAATTCAGGATTTCTGTCTAAATATTTTACCTACGAAAGTGTAACAATAAATAAAGTTAGTTTTTAAGGTTGAGGGTCTGATATGATTTGTCTCTCAGATACCTTGTCATTGCTTAATCTAAAGTCAATCTGTTGAATTATATCATTTATTTACTCTGATAGTGAGATGAGGCAAACAATGACAAATCTAAGAGAGGAAGAGAGAGACAAATAAAAAGGAAAACTCTATTATTAAGGAACACGGAAAAGCTAACCTAAACTGCTAATCTCTAGAAATTCTCAATTGAGAAATTTAGCCAAATCTATTTTATCACACCCTGCAATTGAGAAGAACCATTCCACAGAATGAAAGTTAAGCTGATGTCATTGAGAGATAAAAAAAACATAGACCACAAAGCTATCAGAGAAGTCCACTTTTTGATCCACAAAATCATTTTCTTAGACTTGTCTGAATCTGATGCTTTTCTCCCCTGGGGTACTCTAAGATAGAGACAACCTCCTTTTTTTATCTTCATATATGTAACCAACACTAGAGAACAGGACCAATATACATTAATTGAGGCAATCAGAAATGAATTATTAATTTTTGCAAGAGATGTACAAAGTAAAAATTCTTAAAATTTAAAGTCTTTTCATTTATTTATTTTTTCTCAATGAAAAGTTTACTTTTTTCACCATTTTTTCACATGTAACTTTGTCCCCTTCGAAGTTTAAAAGATACAATTTTCTGAAGCCCATATAATGTTTTTCTCTCTCTCTACCCCTTATCTTTATATCCAGCCCTGCATGTTTTTTTATTTACTATAAGGCCCTGATAACTTTTTCTTTGATTAGAGGTATATATATATATATATATATATATATATATATATATATATATGTATGTATTTAAATGTCATATATATGTCATTATATATGTCATATGTATTATTATGTATTATTAACATACAATGAAATAATATAGCATATTATAATTATGTTATAATTATATATGTAATATATTATATTTATAAATATTAATTAGATATGTCATATCTCTCATATTACACTTCAAGTAGAGAGACTGAAACATCAATTCCATTTCCTGTTCAGTTAGAAATGGTGCACGAATTTGAAGAGTGCCTGAAAATGTGAAGAATGTTTGTTTTCCAGGCGAGTGAAACTAGATATTGCAAAGCCAGGACCGACCATCCCTTCACATTAATTGTCAGGGTACCTTGTACATAAGGGATTTTCAAAATATTTCTTCAATGCATGTTCAACACTAAAAATTCATTTCAAAAATATAGGTCATTAAGAAAAATAAAATAGTACAGTTTAAATTTAATAAAATAAAACAGTTTAAATTTTTAACTCCACCAACCCAGCCATATCTCTGTATACTGCAGTAAGAAGATTTTTAAAACTGCATATCCTTTCCCTACAGGAATTTGCAGTCACTAGACAATTTTATTTTATATTTTGTTGTAAAATAGAATTTGGTTTTCTGAGATCATTTAGTAATTATTCTTTAATGTTTTTATATTCTATTAGTAAATCTCTCTCCTCTCCCACACCTCAAAGACAATGTATGTAATTTTCCTGTACATCTATCTTTTATCCCCTATCAAAGACAAAACTCCTGGGCTTGAATATTAATGCCAAGTCATGTAGTAGGATAAACAGGCCATTAGCATAAAAAAAATACACCTCTTTTTTATTGAAAAATTCATTTTATGACAGAAGAAAGCTAAAATTTGCATTTAAATAGAGACTATTCAAGTAAGATATTTCACTAGAGTTTTAAAGTATATGGTTTTAATAAGGTTGATAAATTCAGTCACTATCATAGATTTTTTAGAAAGAATTCAAGGAGTGAAGGATTATTTTCCATACTAGCAACCTTAAACATGGATAATTTCTTTGTTCAGGAATTTGTGTCTGTACTATGTTTTACATAAATAACTGAGTCACTTTCCAATATTGAAAGTGTTTAAAGGTTTAAAACATTAAAGGTATGGTTAGATTCTTTGTGCGAAAATCGGTTAAATCCTAGGTGTGATTAACCTGTATTAAAATCATTTATTGAGCAGTCATCTCCTGGGGTATAAAACTTTGGGAATTGCTCTTTTAGTGAGCTGTGTTACTCTGCAGCATCTGAAAGAAAGTTTCTATTGCAACTGTGTCTTGGGCAAAACCATCACTATTCAACTGATGTCAATTAAAAATGCAGCTTATGACAGTAATTCTAAAATTTTATGAAGCTTAAAAATTGTATGTGAGCTTACAAAAAAAAAACTTACAAAAAAAAATCTAAATCCAGAGATTTTGATTCTAATTTGAATGGAGCATTGACAGACCACCCCAGTAATTGTGATGCCTGTTGTCTGCAGAAATAGGTATGCTGGGTGGTAATGGATGATGCTAAATAACAAACATATTATCTTAGTCTTGTGTTGACACAGAGGTTTAAACTGTTAAAACGGGCTCAAGTAATGATAATTCTTACCTGACACCAAGCTTGATTAATAATTTAAAGGATTCAAACAAGAACCAAACAGAAATGTAGGATTTTCTTTTGGAGACACTAGCAACAATTAATCATGGTTCCCAAGAAATTTCTTTCTCTTGCATTAGGTCCTTGTTTGGTATTAAATTAAAAAAAAAAAAAATTCAGAATGATTTATGCAAAAAACATAGTTCACAAAAGAAGCTGTTTGAATGTGGGCTTTCCAGTTTTATACTCTTTTAGTTACATGAATAAAACTGTTTATTTGACTATGTCTCATTCTGCAGATATTCATGCTATGAAAATCTATAATGCTAAGGTTATTTATAATAAACAATCTATAGAGACCAAATATATCCTGCTAAAATTATTTACTTAAAAAAAAAAAACAAAAA
>NW_024354499.1:8706098-8735919 GCF_902729225.1 Pteropus medius
TTTAGCTGTCTTAATATCCTGTTTTAATAAGGGTTTCATCAGTGAGATAAAAAATTAAATGTTTGCCAGAGTGATGCATTAATAACTCAAAACCTTTAATTATAGCGGTGCCCAATTTAATTAAACCCTATACTATGAACTGTCCGCCTTCATATCATGGACACCTGTGTTGAATGGTTTATAGCTCAGCTATTAAAAAAAAAAAACAACTTTATCCCATGTTTCAGAATATGATACAAGTTCTCCACTTATGAGAGAAGGATCTTTGTTATCAATTGAGAGAATAAAAACATCAAATATAAACTCGATATTGACAATAAAGGCACAATTTTTATTTTATTAAAGATAATTCTGCACAATTTCCTGAAGGTTACTACTAATGTAAATTTCAAACAATTATTTTAAAAATGAAGCAAATCAAAAATAAAAATGGAAGATGAATGAGGTGTCCCATGTGAATTTCCTTTGACACGAAGGTGGAGAACTGAACTCAAGTTTTAAGAAGTAAATGAATAGGCATCTGCATATTCAAATACTACTGAATTATTACTCCTCAGAAAAGGCTCCTAAATTCTCCTTCTCTTTTCCCCTTCTTATTCCATAACCGATACAGGTTTCAGGAGAGCTTATTAAAAACATTGTTGGGTCTCTGTCAGAGTTTCTGATTCAGTAAGTCTAGGTGAGGCTCAAGAATTTGAATTTCTAAAATGTTTCCAAGCGATGCTGCTGCTGCTGCTGCTGCACCAGGGACCTCACTTTGGAAACCATTGGTGTAGAATAAATAGATTAGACTCCCTTATAGGATATTAATGGAAACATATATGGACATATATGGAGAAAAGGCAGAGAGACAGAGACAATAAGAAAAGGACAGAAGTAAAAAAAATTGTCCTTGCCTTTGTCCCGGGCTCCTAGGAAGTAACCTCTAAAACACTTGGGATTTCTGAGTAATAAGAGTTTCTCTTTTATTCATGGTGGGCCCCTCTGACCACAACTAATAGTTTATGCTAATGAGATGATGCAGTCTGCACAGCAGGTCTTAGGTGGGCTGGCCATGCCAGACAGACTAACCATGTGATTTAGGGTAGGGCATTAGGTCAGAGGTTTCAGTTGACGTAGAGACTGAGTCTGACTCTAATTGCTTGCAGTTGTTGGTCAAACTCTTGGACAGAGCTGGTATTCTGGAGGACTATGCCTTAAACCTCAAAGTTTAGCTAACTTTGGGGGAGACCGAGAAACACTGACTATAAGATGCCAAGTGAAGCCATGAATGTCCCAATTTTACAAGTATCTCAAATAAGAACAATTTCACCAACAATACTATTTTTTCTCCATATATTGTTAATCGCCCTATCAACAGAACTACCTCCCCTCCCAAGGGACAAAAGAAAACAAGTGTAGACTTTAGGCTTACCATTTTCAACATTCTAATTTAACCTCTTTTCCAGATTTCTACATATCTCAAAAGCTACCACTCTATGCCATGTAAATTCAGATATCTATGCTTTAAACTTCTCGTGGTTTGAGAATATTTAAGGTTTTTTAGGGCTCAGTAACACAACATCAAAAATCTTACCATCCATTTCACATATTAAAAGGTAAACATTCTGCTCCCTCGTATTTTAATCCTAAAAGCCTTCGCCAGCTGCAAGGTATGAAAATGCCAGCAGAATGTTTTTTCTTTGAGATCAGACAGGCCTTTTTATAAGAAAAAAGAAAAATCTGTTTAATTCTCTTCAATTCTTTACAGACTATGGCAGAAGATGGTGGTGGGGAAAAGACCCACTCACCTGAGGAATTAATAGGAAAAAGGTGTCAAATTTCTTCTCTCTCCTCAGTAGAGTTCGTTATAATTTTACTTAATCTTTAGGTACCTGGAGAATAATATTGTGTCTCCAAAATGAAAAAGCTGAGGTCCAATAAATAATTGTCATTGATGGCAATTATTTTGCAATATAAAGTATTAATGATTTGTAACATGTGCGTTTTTCCCCCCCTGAGTACTGTATATATCCATCATTTACTTACTTTGAATTGTAATTTTTTTCTTTAACTACGATTTTTTAAACTGGATTAAGAATTCTATATATAAATTCAACAAAGAATTCTGCACTCTGTATGCAGGGCTCTGTGCCAGGCTTTGGGAATAAAAATACGAAGAACAAATGACAAAAGAGTTCTACATTGGAAAAGTACAATCATGACTGTAGCAGTTTCTCTTTAGCATGATAATAACATATTTAATTAAAATTTCCCCATATACTTGGCACTCAAAAATATTGTTTTTCTGCTTGAACTTTCTAAAGTTTTAAAGCTTATAAAAATATGAATATATTTCTAAGCATCTTATTCAGGTAGAATATTTCCAACAAGAACATACAAGGGAGAGTTTATACCTTCTAAAAATAACTTCTCTAGGGAAATTCCTCTGCAATTTAAATATACAATATTATTTCATTTCATAAAATTAAAAAAAAAGAATATATACACTTTTTTCTAAAGGAAAAATAAGTTCATACACATAAAATAAATAAATATCTTTTATTTTCTTGCGTATTCTGAAACTTTATTTGATCACAATACTCTTACTCTTTTCCACCAAAATACATTCTACTGTTTTTGTGTTTTATATGTATTTGATAATTTAAATCATATTAGTAACATTTGCTGAGATTTTTATATTAAATTTGCTTTTATATATGCATTTTTAAAACTCTTACTAGAATTAAAAATACGGAGAAATTCAAGGTTAAGAAACAAAATATAAAGACTCAGGAACTACTTAAGATAGCGGATTAGAAAGACTGGACAACTGAATGTGCTGACCCTGGCTAGGGAAAATGTAGCCATTAAAGACATTATTAATATGACTCAAGAAGTTTGAATGTAAATTTTTCGATACTACTATTGTATTTATGTTTAATTTCCTCATTTTCACAACTGTATTGTGGTTATTTTTAAAATGTTTCTTATTCTTGTGATACAAACATTAAATTATTTGGGAGTAATGGGGCACGATGTGTCCAAATAACTTTCAAAAAGAGTCAAAAAAAATAAACCTATTATACACAAATACATGTGTACATGCAAATATATATTTTTGTATTCATATATGGGGAGAATGAAAAAGAGAAAAATGGGACAAAATGTAAACAAAACAAATGGGCTATTTTTGGAGAACTTGTGTAAAAGTTAAAAGGGAGTTCCTTATATTATAATTCTAAATTTTTTAAGTTTGAAATTATATCAAAACAAAGTCATTGAAAAAAAAGGACAAAATGCACAATTGTGAGAAAAAATAAAATAATTTTCTTATTTTGTTTATAGGAAAAATTTCTTCAGGAATCTTAAGAATCAAAAGATTTTATTATGTATTAAAATATGTTAATGTAATTCATCATGAATATAGAATTTTTCTTCTAATTAATTTAAAATTATAAACTAATTTCTAAAAAATTTGAGTAATACTATCCAGAATCATGGCCTCTCTCATTTGTACCTCCAACTCTCTTTTTTTTATTTTACAACAACTCTTGCCAATATTGTCTAGGGAAGGATGTTATGTTATTGGGAGTCATGGGCATTTCTGGCAGATACACAGATGGATAGATGTATATGTTGACTGCCTCTCTCACTCTCTCTCTCACACACACACACATACATAAATAGATATTATTGATATGGTGTGTTGAATATGACAAGCTTTCCCTTGTTTTTCATATCTAGCTTCTGCAAGGATACAATAGTTTTAGGATGTTCTTATTTGTAAGAAATAGACAGTGACTCATGAATTAGAGTGAATTTTTAAAAGGATTTACATAGCATTAAGAAAGACAGGAATTCCAAGGAAATCTAAATAATTTTATTGGATTAAAGCAAGATTTCATAGCTATATTTGACTAACCATGAATTCTTCAGCAGTCTTAATTTGCGATATAATTTGAATGCCCCAACATTAAAGCTGTTTAGCTTTTCACTGTATTACTCTTCACTTTTCTTTTGTTGTCTCACTTTTTCCTCTTATACCACCAGTTGAAAAGGGACTCTTCATGCCACTATATATATAGTGTCTTTAAATAATTTCTCCTTCTTTTATCAAATGGCCTTTTTATACCTAGTGGATTTTTACCCCATTGGAGCTGTGGATGTAGTAATTTCCATGAGAATAGGTTGAGGACTGGATATAGTATCTCATGATTACTCAGAACCTCATTAATTTTGCTTTTGAATTAAAAATAATTTGGAGAAAACAAAGTCTTGAATACCATGCTCATCTCATTTATTTAAAATTTTTATTTCCTTTAATAAAATTTAATAATTTTTCTACAATTTATTATGTTTATTCTCATATTTTCTTAGGTATTTAACATTTTCTTACTATTTTGAACATTGATTGATTTTCAATTATATTTTCTAACCAATTATAGTTGATGTAAAGAAAACTTGGTGCTTTAAAATTAGCTATCAGATAGAAATTTCCCTTGAGTGTTTCATATTTTAGTTGTTATTTTAAATAATTTTGGTTGTTGTTTAAAATAGGTATTCTCTATTATGTAAAGAAAGCATATTTGCAATTCTAATTGTGTTTAAATTTATATGCAAAATGAATGTTGTATTTTTTCAGAAGAAATCTTTTTTGTTTGTTGAGTTAATGGCATTTTTTCTCCTTTTACATTTATGTCATTGATTATATAAATTAATTTACTACAATTTGATAAACTTTATGTTTCTATTATAGTCCTCTTTTAATAATCATGTTATTATTCAAGTGCTATATAAAATTATTTTTTAAAATAATAATGAGAAAATTTTGTCATGTGCTACACATATTCAAGACTTTGAACTATCTACATAAGTGAGGCAATATTATTATGCTCAATTTAAAGACATAAACTGATGCTATGAAAGGTTTACCTAGCTAACACATTAAATCAAGTCATCTCTGACTTTAAAGTCTCTATCATTTTTCCTAATCAAACTTCACTGCTTTCTTTAGATATGGTGCTGCCTCTTAAGTATTCTTCAATGAAGCCAAAAGCCCACGTAACTTATGAGAAAAAGTTAAGAGATAAGTTCCATGTTATTTAAATATCTCTGCACTAAGAGAAAAGGAATGTCATTTTTGAAATATAGTCGGTACTTACAGCAAACACTGGTATACTGATATAAATGTTAAACAAATACAATAAAAATACAGACCAATTTTACTTATGAATGTGGATATAGAAATATTAAGCAACTACATCAAATCAACCTAAGCCTTTTGATGTATATAGGATAGCAATTCTTTATAAATAAATATGTATAATTGTTTTAAAATTACCATCCTGATGTCTTTAATTACAAACTTGGTGGAAGGAGTCGAACATTTACATGTAGAAATAAGTTGGAATTTGGGGGGAAAAAATTAGATGTAACAAAGGAGGCTTTCTAATTATAACTTTTAAAACATTATTATAGCAGACAGACAAATGGATAAATGGAATATAATAAAAAATAAATCAATACAGAAGAATAGATTAATTTTTATAAAAGGCAAATTAGATTACTACCTCCTAGTTTACACAGAAACACTTGTAAGCAGATTAAATATTTAATGTGAGAAACTAGAACATCAAAAAACATCAAAATAAACTGATTGTAAAAAAAAAAACTATGTTAAAACAAAAAACTCACAAATTATGAAGGAAATGATGATATCAGGAAACTTTACAACATACGTTAGCAGGAATACTTCTCTCATTTTAAAAATAAAGCTTAAAAGTGAATTAATAAATTATGTAAGCTATAATTTTAAAGTGTTCAAAAATCTTAAAGATATTAGTTTTAAAGAATATATCCCAAAGCATATGCAATGTTAACTTTTATTATTAATGAAATAATTATATTTTATTATAAGTTGGTAAAAATAGAAACAATGATAATATTCAGTGTTATTAAGACCTTTGGGAAATAGTCAACTGGCCCATGGGTACACATAGCACTCTGTATACCTCATCACACATGCCCCTACCCCATGGCTAGCTCCTTGTGTGCATTCCCAAAGGTGGCAAGAATTAGCTTTGACGGATCGCTAGTGAGCAGTCACAGAAAGCCAAAATAAACATGCAAACCAGAGAGAGACCATAAATTTGAGCTTCTCACTGCTCTTGTGTAAGCAAAAGGAAGGCCGTCAGTGCTTGGCATGGGGCACTGCAAGTTCAGGGAAGGCACACAAGCTTAAGAATTCTGCCACATGGGCCAAATGGATCTTACAGACATACATAGAAAAGTCAATCCAATGGCATCAGAATACATATTCTTCTTACGTACAAATGGAACACTATTCAGGAAAGATTATGTGACAGAACACAAAACAAGTCCTAGTGAATTTAAGAAAATAAAAATCATACCAGTATCTTTTTGGTCACAATGTTATCAAAACCAAAATAAGGGAAAAACTGGAAATTCACAAATATGTGGAAATTTAAGCACACACACACACATACACTCACACACATACATTTTGAACAAATAAAAGGTCAAAGAAGCCAACTGGCAAACCAAAAAATATGTTAAAACAAATAAAAATGGAAACACAACATATCAAAATCTATGAGATGCAGCAAAAGCAGTTCAAGGGTGAAATTTATAGTAATAAATATCAATGTTAAGAAATAAAAACTCAAATAAATATTCTAACTTTATGCATTAAGGGGATAGAGAAAGAAGAACAAATTAAGCCCAAATTTAGCAGAAAGAAGGAAATAAGATAAACCAGAGTGGAATTTAGTAAAATAAAGACCAGAATATCAATAGAAAATATTAATGAAACTAAGAAGTGGTTTTTTGAAAGATAAAATTTAAAAACTTTGAGCAAGACTAAGGAGAAAACAAAACTCAAGTAAATAAAATCAGAAATGAAAGATGAGACATCACAACTGATACCTCAGCAATAAAAGTTATTATAAGAGAATACTATGAACAACTATACAAACAAATTATATAACCTAGTAGAAAAAGGATAAATTCCTAAAAAACATATAATGCCAGTCCTTCTCAATCACTTCTAAAAAACTGAAGAGGAAGAAACAACCCCAAATTCATTTTATGAGGCCAGGATTATCCAGGTTCTAAGCCAGATGAAGACACTACAGGAAAAGAAATGACAGGCAAATAGCTCTAATAAATATAGATGGAAAAATTCTCGTCCAAATATTAGCAAACTGAATTCAACAACCTATTAAAAGGATCATACATCATGACCAAGTGAGAGTTATCCCTGACATGCAAAAAAGTTTCAATATATACAAAGCAAAGAATGTGATACATCACATCAATAGAATGAAAGAAAATCACATGATCATCTCAATAGATGCAGAAAAAGCATTTGACAAAATGCAATATCCATTCATGATAAAAACTCTCAATGAATTGGGTTTAGAAAAAACATACCTCAAAATATTAAGGCCATGTGTGACAAGTCAACAGCTAATATTGTACTCAATAGTCACAGGTTAAAATTGGGAAGATGGTGATTAAAGTATGCAAATTGCCAGGTGTAAGATGAATAAGTTCTGAAAATCTGCATTACGTATTTGAAAGTTACTAAAAGAATAGATCTTAAATGTTCTCACCACACAAAAAAAGAAACGGTTACTATATGATACAGGTTACCCATTACAGGAATCATTTTGCAGTATCTAACGTTTCGTTACATACCTTAAATTTACACAATGTAATATGTCAATTATATCTTAATAAGGCTGAAAGAAAAACAAAGAAAATAAAGTTTTTAAATTACAAGAAGTAAAAAAAGACAAAAGATAAATTATGGTACAATAATAAAATAGCTACTCAACTAGTATCTTCTAAAGGAGATAATAATAATGTTGAAGTAATAGTTAATGACAGAAAATCCACTTAATAGTTTACTTTAGCCTTAAAGATGCTTGAGACTTTTTTCGTTTTAATAACTTTCAACTTTTAATCAAAATGTAATGTATGTTAATTATAGATATTTTAAATCACAGGTCAGCCTAAGAAAAATTAAAATCACTCAACAAAAATTTCACTGTAAAAATATAATACACATATTTGAATATACATAGACATACATATAGTCAAAATGCACAGAAATAGAAATTAGTAAGAGTTCAAGTAAAATAAACTAGAATAAAGGTTCAATTTAAAAATATATTTTCTTGTGTTCAACAAGTCAACCATTTATTTTACACAAAAATATCGAAATCCGTTGCACTTTATAAACAAGAAAAATTTATGTTTGAAGTCATTGTAAGGCTATAGTTTGTGGTTACACCCAAAATTAGTGTAATAGTTGGGACAGGGGACCAGAAACCTTTACCTTGGCATTTTTTAGAAGATGAAAAAAAGCATAAACTCCAGGTATTTGAAAAAGTTCTATCTAATCTTATATAATTATATGTCAACATGATTGCCACTTTTCTTTTTAGAAAACCAAATTTTTAAGGTAGATTTATTAAGGAATAGTAACACAACAACAAAAAATCCTACTTAGAAACACACACACACACACACACATTCACTCCCCCATTCTTGCTGCATACTAGACCATTTCATACTTGACCATTTTTATTTCTCTAGGAAAACAGAATTATGTATGGTCAAGTATGAAATGGTCTGGTATGCAGCAGGAGTCGGGGAACGACCACCTGGAACTAAGAGTCAGGGCCTCTAAGGGTGTGTCTATGTGTTCTGTGAACTAATAGTGCAATTCCAAGCAATCATATCTTCTTTTCCCATTTCCATTTCTCATATACAGCATTGGCATATTGTATTAGATATTCCTTGATATAATCTCTTTTCCTATAGTTCTGCAATTTAATCTTATCTTCCAGGTCTATCAAACAGTTTAACTAATTCTATTTGTTCTCATACATTAAAAATATCATTTTAAGTTGTTGAAAAATTGCAAAGTAATATTTACTGTATAACCTAAATTTCTAAATATTAAATTATGTATATGCATATACAAAAATATTAACAATTACTTTCTGATGATATAATTTATTTTTTTTTCTTATTTGGGTTTATCTACTTTTCTCTAAAAATCTTAACATATGATGTAGTGCTTGATAAGAAAAATATTTGTATGATAAACGTGTGTGGAAAGCTTAAGTAAAATGTTAGATAAATGTGGTCAATTTAAAATGAAAAGTTAATGAGATTAGAAAATGTAATTATTAAATTCACACTCTATGCTACATTTACTAAAAATGTTAAAAAATACCAGGATGTCAATATTCTTTATAGTTTTCTTTTTTGCATCAAAAATTGTATATGTATATTGATCTGAAATTTTTAAGAATGCAGATTGGACACTTTTACTCTTTTGTGACTATTTTCAGTTCTAAAGAAGTAAGCTTTTTTTATTCAGAAAGGTCAATCTTGTCAGGAGAAAAATAATTAGATTGTATTGCGTTATTGAAAATGCTAGTTGCTTTGTAAAACGTTTTCTTGCAAAAGCTTCTATACAAAAATGGGATTTCTCCCCCTCAGGTTATATTTCACAAGGATTAAAAGTATTAGATGTCTTTTGATACCTGCCATGAAAGTACTGCCTGGATTAAACAGGTCAAACTGGCTAATCTTCTACGGCTATTTCTAATAGTCACTATGCACAAGAATGATAAGTGAGAGGTGTGGCCCAAGCCTTCACAATGGGAAGAGACTCCATCATCATCTGTCTAACATTGATTTAACTTCTTAAATGAAGGATTCAATACTGATCTTATTTTGGAAATATGTTAAAGCCTTCTTTGCTCACTAAACCCTGTTGACAGTTGAAATGCTGTGATGGAAATGCTGCAAAAGTGACTCTAATAAGAGAAATTCATATACTTTCTCTGAAGTTTAGGATGGTTGATTTTCTACACCTTTCTCTCATTTAATATATCTTCTTAGAAGACTAATGATTGGTTTGCATATACATATTTTAATGTCTATTTATTAGCAAATTAATGATCAATTATTGTTTACCTTTCACTTTAATAAGGTATAAATTTATATTAAGAATAAGATATGCATCACAAATCAGATGAGCCAATGTAGCACATCGAAATATGATTAGCAATAAACAATCTTACAGATTACCACACACTAAACCCAACTAAAAATAGAATCAGTGACAATAATAAAATTCCAAAGAGTAAATATAGAAAAATATTAGTTGATGCAAACTTCATTAAGACTAATTTGGCCATATATATCAAGGGCTGAAATCAATATAATTTCCTGTTTCTGTATTGACCAATACTAGACCATTTCCCTGTCTTTATCTTAAAATGCAAAAGACGAGCAAATATCTGCTTTTAGAAGATATGACAGTAAACTACCTAAAATAGCTTTCTTATCAAGACTAATAGCAAGTTTAAGACTTAATTCAAGACCCTTACCTCACTTTGCAAACCAAACCGAAGCCAGATTATCATAAACTTTAATCTCAACCAGTTCCACACATATCATATGACTCAAGTACTCAATCTCTATATTTTCACTTCCCCCTTCTGAAACACTACTGACACTATGTCAAGTTAGTGGTCCCTCTTATCGTAGTTAAGTCTAATAAATTTAGCTTTGCTTAATGAACAGCTTTTTCTGTTTGTTGGTCTTTTGGAAGGGCAACAGTCAACAGTATCAAAGCATTTGAAACATTACATAGAAGATTTATTTCCACAAATTTATGTTTTGAAAAAGATCCTGAGTTTAGTCCATATATTATTTACTATAAGAATGTCAACTGCAAAGCTGTTTACAATAGAGAAACAAATATTTCTCAATAGAAGGATGTTAACTTTAATTAGCATATTCATAGGGTGGAATATCATAACATCATTAAGAAGCAAGTATTAAAAATAAGGTATATTGTATTATGCTCAAAGAGTAAAAAAATTATACTCAAAATAATTCTTGCCTTCCACTCCACCCAAATCGGTTTCTCTCCAATTTTGTCCATTTCTGTAAAGCTCATCAACAACTACCTTGTTAATGCAGTAAAAAACTGGATAATTTTGTTTTTTCTACATCTTGTGTAAAACTTTATTCTGTGTTTTAATGAAGAAATATATCTGGCCACTTTTTTTCTGTATTTGTATTTCTTATTCTTTACATCTCTTTCCAAGGTTACTGCAACACTAACTGGTCTTGCATTCTTAACTCTTAAATTAATTCTCAACACAACAGCTGGTTTGATCATTTGCAAATGCAAATTAGATATTGCCTGAACCACTTCAACATCCATTCATTGAATCAGAAATAAAATCTAAGCTCTTGATTATAGTATAATATTCTTACATAATGTAGGTTGATATAACTCTTTCCTCTCCAACTTCAACTCTTATTCTCTAGCTCACACCAATCAACTTCACTGATTTAGTTTTGCAACTATATCATGCTCTTTCCCTCCTTTAGATGTGCTATTCCATTGGAATGCAATGTTCCCGTATTTTCTTATCTTTTGGATATTGGTGGAGAAATGGAGAAATTTTTCAAAAAAGAAAAATTTCTCACAATCCAGAAATTGTATACACAATGATAATGGAGAAAGAGAATATTTTATTATCAAATAAGCATTAACGAAAATGAGATACACATCACAAACAACCCTCTCAGAGATTGCAAAGACAAGAAAGCAATCTCACCCTTTTAAATAGGCAAGCAGATAGACCCCATGTATGTAATGGTAAACAGTAACTAGTCCTCAAGTAAGAAAAATTAACAGCACCCCTGGCCACATATAGTTCATGCTGTTTATCTTGTAATTGGAGTGACAATCCATGTAAATTAAATCAATTTACCTAGAGAGAAAACAAACATACAAAAAAGTACTCATGTGTTTATGAGTGGAGGTAATTTTACAATTTAAAGCAAGACATCTACTAAAATTAGGTTCCTATCATCCCACAGGAACTAAGAGATAGATATTTACACTTTGAAGAGATCACTCCCAGGTCCTTGAGGAAGCTATTCCAAGATCCTGAAGTTGAAAAGGGTTTATTTACTTTCTAAAAGATACATTTCAAAGAGAAAGAAAAGGTACTTAGTGTGAAAAATAATATTTCAAAGTTGCTTCAAAATGGAGTCAGAGCTGCTATCCCAGAGGACTGACTTTGTAAGTCTTATTCCTCAAACCTTTGTAATGTTTAAATTGGGCAAAATAGCCTTCGGACTGGGCAAAATCAACATTATATTTCAAAAAACTTTTTGCAAAGCTAGCAGGAAAGCAGACATTCTGACTACTGTATTGAAAATTAAAGACATCCTTAGAATTAGCACCTCCATGTGTAGCTAAAAAGTAACACAAAAATTCTTTCCTTGACTTATTAACATCTGTAGAAATTCCTTCATGTAATTATCTCCCTTCCCTTTCTCATAAAAACCTAGCCTTCACCTCCTAATCAAACATTGTTTGGGTTTATGCGTGAACCAGTGCTTCCCAAATAGCTCTTCTTGTGGATCTCAAATTAATGTTTTTCGCTTCTCACTTTGGCCTTTTATTTTTAGGTTAACATTATATTTACATGTTTTCTAAAGTAATTGTTCTGACAAAAGTGGAGGGAAACTCTTCTCTTATTTTCAACAGGAGGATATATGTCCCTTATTTTTAATTTGCATTTGTCCTTAACAATATCTTCTTCGTTGGATGGTTATTTCTAAGTACAGGTATTATTTCAAATAGTCTTCTTTTCTCTCTGTTTCCCTATTTCTCTTTATAAACTTCTAATTATCTTTTTCTTTATTTGTTTATTATTTATAGTTCTCAAAAGAATAAATTCCATTGTCTTCCTACATGTTCAAGTACCTATGCATCAAAAAATAGAAAGTACATAATGATAAATCTGAGAAAGAATGAGAAAGATCTAAAAATTGAAAACTAAAAAACAAAACAAAAACTATGCTAAAAGAAATTGAAGAAGATCTAAATAAATGTAGAAATGTACCCTTTTCATGCGTATGAAGACTCTAAATTATGGTAGCAGTTCTTTCCGGAATGATCTATAAATTCAATGAAATTCGAATGAAAATCCCAACAGCTTACTAGTAGAAATTGATAAACTTATCCTAAAATTCATACAGATATCCAAAGAACTGAGAAAAGTATTAATGACTGAAAATTTTGAATGTTTAACATTGCTGGCTAGGTGTATAGCATGCTTAAAGATAGCTAAATTGCTGTTTCTGAGCTTAAAATACCAGCCTCAACTCTGAAAATACATTTTAAACTATGTGGCCCTGGGAGAGTGTTTGTTTTGTTTTCTTTTTACCTTCCAGGTTTCATTTTAATTCATGTTTTGTAAAATCAGTATTCTATTTCCTAATCTCTGATTATGTCTTTCAAAGATTATTTCTGCATAGGCCACTAAAAAAGGGAGGGAAATTTTACTTTCATTGAAGAACTAACTTTATTTAACCTCCACATAAAAGGCATCTCTGTTCTTATTGCATATAGCTAAATACGTTCTTCTTTCCTATTGATTTGCTATGAATCTCTAAGCAACTATTTCAAAATGGTCTATATTCAATATTATATAATTTTGTCTTTTATGATGAATGTATTAGAAAATTTTTACAATTTATATTGTTCTTAAAATACACTCCTGCTCATCTAATTTAAATATCAATTAAAAGTCAATCATTACATTGTGAAACACTCAATAGTTGTTGGTTTGTATATTTTAGTAACAAGATCATTTATCCAGCATCAAAAGAAAAACAATCTCTCTCTCTCTCTCTCTCTCTCTCTCTCTCTTTCTCTCTCTCTCTCTCTCTCTCTCTCTCTCTCTCACACACACACACACACACACACACACACACACACAGGGAATCCTCCACAAATTGTTCAGGTCAGGAAGGAGGAGACAATGCCACTTTCTCTTTACTGACCATTATTGACGCCTGGCAACTATTCAGAAGAGAAATGGTCTCTTTAACATTGACTAGTATGAGTTTGATCTTTCTTTTAAAGTTCTTGAGAATTCTATTGCTACCTCACAAAGAAGGGCCAATCTTTTGTGATGTGTTGAAAAGGAAGAGAATACTTAAAGCATAGATAGTACAATGCCTGAAAAAATTCTATTCACAGCACAATTAAGCTGTGGGCCATGTCTTCTAACACAGTGCAGCCCAAGTTACTGCAAAGCTTTCTAGACTGGGGATCAAGGCAGGGCACACCTTGGAAACTGACCCTCTTTCTGTGTGTTGCTTTTAAGTTGTACTTCCTCTAGGAACACTTGCCTATTGCCTTCCCACTTCACTTTTTCTGTATTCTGATTTTTCTTTTCTGAGTCACATACTATAATATTATGTGCCACTTTTTTCTACTTTTCATAGATTATATGTGCATGGTTGGGAGGTTCATTATGCACAGACAGAATACCTTAAATTCTTAAAGATCTTTTAAATCTTCTTTGTATCTCACCATACTTATCTATTGGCTGAGAATATCGGAGATGCTTACTAAATTATTTTTTTTAAATACTCGATAAACTATTTTCTCCCATGATATCTTTGCAGAGCATTGAAGGTCCTATATTATATTGAATATTAGTATTTATAAGAAATCAAGAAATCTTACCTCTGTCTACCTAAAGACATTTTATTAAGCCAAGAGTCTAAAGATGTCTCTTTTAGCTGTGAGAAACTTCTCCCAGGCTATTTCACAATGGGGATCTCCATGAGTTAGCCCTATTTACATATTATTTAGCAGGCTTCAAATCAATTATATATTTGCTTCTCTCTTAGATTCTCTTGTGCCAGAACAAGTAGATTGCATAATGGAAATGAAGTTTGGTCCTAAACGTTTTTTTAATGCTTTGTTTTGCTATTGAGTATGTATTTAAACATTTACTCAAAATTAAATGTGTCAAATAGAGAATACAATTTTCTGTTAGTGTTGGAAAACAAGTTTTACATTGAAATAACTATTTAACAAGTTGATATTTCAAGTAAAAGCATATTTCTGTTTGCATGAACTAGATGAGTGATTCTCAATGAGCCACTTAAGGTTCAGAGAGCATGCCTTCAAGTTTTCTAGACACCACCTGTGAGCAGGATTCTACACCTTATACCCACTTCTAGAGAGTAGCTCTGCCTTTGTTTTTCACTGTGGGGTTTGTGCAGTGGATGGGCTAAAACAATGGGTTCCTATTAATAAGGTATTTATAAGATATTTTTGTACATGTATTTCTCTGGACTGAGAAAATGGATTTTTGGTTAATAGAAAAAATTATGTATTTACTTCTTCATTCTTTGAAAAAAAGCTTTATTCTCTATCCTAAAGACAAACAAGCATTTCCTTTTATGAGATAATTTTTGAATACTATTTTCATTAATCAAACTTAGTTATTATTTGTTATTCATATTTTTAAATGTTAAATAAGTAAAATAATTAAATAAATAAAAATAACTGAGTTAGGTTTAAAATATATTTCACGCATTTTTTTTTTCAGGCTGTTGAAACATGTTACATTTTCCTTTTTCTCTTGATAGGCTCTCCATATTGTTTAGTTCTCCATTTCTTTTTTCTGTGATTCTTCCAAAGTACATGAAATTGAGCCAATGAAATTAATCTTTAAATTCTCAGTTAATATCACTGTAGCATGTGCTTTCTGAATTTAGATATTCAGTTTTACTACTGTATCTGAATTAAGATTACAGTCAATTGATTATCTTCAAGTCTGATAGTATTTACTATAGTTGTATTTGCTCTTGCAAAGATACTTAAGAGAGATATATATTTACTAGTGATAAATGTTTTCTCTTAATATCTAATAGAAAGTCTCTATTCCACTTCAGATGGAATAGAACTCATAAGTGGTTCCTTTGGGGAAACTTCGTTTTTCAAATTTTTGGGTTACCATGTAGAACAGTTGCGACACACTATCTTATCACTTGGTAAAGATCTATTCAGAATGCAAATAAAATTATCATTTGAATGTAAACTGTGTTAGTTTCCCTTGTGTGGCTTCTTCGTTCTATTTATTTTGCATATATATAATAACTTTCTGTAAAACTTTAGTTATTAACTTTAAAAATTAGAACTATAAACACATTATATGGTCAGTAACATTCGGAAAATAATATTTTGTTATTTAGTGTGTTAAACAAAACGAATTAAATAACTTCGGAACAAAAGACTATCCTTTAAATGTAATTAGTCTAACTTTATGAACATTTCATTACTTGTTTTTATTCATCTTATTTCACTACATACCATTGTAAATTTTATCACGAACAGAGCATTTATTTCCGAAACAGGATATTAAGGATCACTGATCTAGAGTAATGATCTCTGAAGTCTTGTGTAAGTCAAGCAAATGATGTGCATGGAAATGCATCAGTGAGTTAGGAAATATATTAGAACTTGAATTTATATTTAGTTTTTAACCTTAAAACTTTGAATGTTTTGATTCAAAGAATTGTATATTATATACAGTATAAAGTACACAAAGATAGTAGTATATGAATGTAATTTATAAATAAATAAGTAGAAATATATTGGAAATAAGACTTGCTTTTTTTTTTTAACTGGTAAGATATACAATGAAGTAATTGTGGTCTATTAATATTGTGGATTAGTCTTCATGATTCTCATGTTCTAGTCTAGTGATTTTATACTATGCTGATAGGAAATCCAAAGACTAAATAACTTTGAAAGAAGACACAAAAGAAGAGGGAAGATCTTTCAGGTCCTTTTAATTTCTACTTAGTTTTATACCCTAAATAAGTATGTCTGTTTTATAAAATGTGCTTTAATATTATAATTTATGTTAGAAAAACATTCCAACAAGAATTTTAAAATATCATTA
The DNA here is from genome assembly GCF_902729225.1 of Pteropus medius. Classification (NCBI taxonomy): domain Eukaryota; kingdom Metazoa; phylum Chordata; class Mammalia; order Chiroptera; family Pteropodidae; genus Pteropus; species Pteropus medius. Next base: position 8,722,925 of record NW_024354499.1, read on the forward strand.
TAGGCCACTGTTATGAGGTAATCTGACATTGTCATTTTGAGCCAGTAGAAACCATGTTAGCTACAACGATAGGGGAAAAAGGAGACAGGCCCTGCAAATACTACTGGTTACCATATGTGTCAGAGGCATCTCTAGTAGTAAATAAAAATTAACAATTTAATGGGGAAAATATATTCTATAGGATGTCAGATGATGCTGTAAAATGGAGCAGTTAGCAAAAGTTTCTGAAATGTTTGGAGAACACATGGACCTTTAAGATAGTATAAGATTAGAACAAGTAGAACATGAATACAATGAACAGCCAGTTTTATTGTCAGGATAAAGGTGGTGAAATAAAGACTCAAAGGTTTTTGATTCTGAAAATTGTTCTTTTTGTTAAAATATTTTGCTCCTCTATCACCACTTCAAAATAAATATATACATAAAATAAAGTAATATAAAATCGGAAAAATGAAAGGAACAATAACTACCAAACCAGTGGATAGTATTGTATTGTTTCTTAAGATTTACACATAATTGCATATAGTAAATGTTGCAGATTTAAAAAGTCGAATAATCAAATTTGTCAAAGTCGCAGGCTCTTGAACTTTTCTAAAGCTTCAAAATATGGTTTCCAATTAAAGAGAATAATAACATTATTGATTAAATGAAATAAATTCACATAGTTAAAATAGTGAAATAGATGAAAAAAATGAAATAATGGAATAAAACAAAACGTTTTGATTTTAGAAAATATTATTAGCATGCTCTCATACTCTGCAATTTTAAGCTAAACACGAGTTCATACCAATGTCCAAAACTATAATCTATTATCACCTGGATTATTCTAGGACTCGCCCTTTTTTAAACCAAGAAAACACACACTACAGTGATGTTAAATGGAAATTAAAGATTTACTTTTTTGGCTAAATTTAATCTACTTGAAATAACAATAGAAAAAATAAATGGAGAACTAAAACTTATGAACTCATGATTATAGAAATTTTATATTTTAAATTAAAAATCATAATTTCATATTTATATGTGAATATAACCATTATTATCATTTTTATTTTTTCTCTTTCTAAAGCACCCTTAAGTTGTTGCCATGTTTTCAAAGGCTGCATTATATTCAATCAAGCGGACACACCATGAATTATTTTTAAAAATTCCAATTAGCAAAATACACTCTCCTTCCAAATGTTCAACAATTATCTGTATTATATTTTATAATTATTTTTAGAAAAAATATAGTTTGGATATACAAAGAATAAATGCATTCTAATTTTAGATTTGAAAAAAAGGTAAAAATTTTAAGTAAGTAATGCCTGAGCAAAGAGCTGAGGACCCAGTAGAAGTAAAATAAGATAGTAAGAAGACAAATAATACAAAAAAAATTATATGCTCTAAGGGTCAGAATATGTCAGGGGCCCTGTTAAGTTGCTCTCCACTGCTAGTTTCTATCCTATAAAACTCAGTTATTTAATTTGTTGTTTAATAAGTTATTTATTTTAAAACAGTGTTAGATTAGCAGTATTATTGCAAAGATAATAGAGAAATTCCTCCAATTTCCTCTATTATTAAAATTATATTAGTATTAGTTTTGTATTGCTGCTTTAACAACAAACCCAGTGGCTTAAAAAACACAAATTTATTGTCTTACAGTTGTGTAAGTCAGAAATTCTAAAATCAAGGGTCTGGCAGAGCTGTGTTGATTCTGGAGGCTCTAGAGGAGAATCAGTTTCCCTAATTTTGCCAGCCCGTAGAGGTTAGCTCCGTTCCTTAGCTTCACCATGGCCTCCTTCCTCCATCTTCAAGGTCAATAGAATAACATTTTAAAATCTCTCTCTCCATCTCTCCATTTCTCTCTCTGTCATACGCACATACTCTAATTTCATCACCACATCTCCTTCTCTAACTCCGACCCTCTAGCCTCCCTATTATAATGACTTTTGTGATAACTGAAGCTTTTAAACTCACATCTGTAGAACTTCTGCTTCCATGTAAGATATTTACATATTCTAGAGACAGGATGTGGACATTTTGGAAGACCATTCTTCTGTCTACCATAAACATCTTATATGGATATGTTTTACAGAGACCCTTGAACAGTGCTGGAGCTTGGGGCACCAAGCTCCTGTACAGTCAAAATTCCAAGCGCAACTTAAGTCAGCCCTCTACATATGTAGAGTCTCAAAGTCAGTTGACCTTTGAACTACATGGGTTTGAGCTATAAGGTTCAATTGAACTGAGTAGGTCATTTGAATTGGGCTGGTCAATTGAACTGTGCTGGTCAACTGATCTGAGTGGGTCAATTGAAAAATCCATGTATAAGTGCACCTATGTGGTTTAAACCCACATGGTTCAAGTGTCAACTATATCTGTTACAATTAGTAAGCCAATATTGATAATTATTAACAAAAGTCCATATACGATTCAGATTTTCTTTGACTTTCTGTTCCAGTATCCCACTTATGATACACTTATGATAACACAGTACATTGCATAGTCATGTCTCCTTAGTTCCCTAATGGCTATGCTATTTCTCAGATTTTCCTTGTTCTTGATGACTTTAATGGTTTGGAAAATGATTGGATCAGGTATTCTGCAGAATGTTCTTTAATTGAGATGACCTTATGTGTTCTCCTGATTAGATAGGAATTATGGGTGTTGAGAAGGAAGACCACACGTATTTATACCTTGAATATTTACTTTACACTTTGGGTTATAATTCAATGTGAATCTATTTTGTTGCTGAAATCTGGTCCTATGTCCCTTTGACATATGCCCATCATTGTGTGTGTGTGTGTGTGTGTGTGTGTATGTTTGCATTTGTGTGTGTTTTTTGAGTACTTTCTTACTTTATGATACTATAAACACAAGATATTCCAGGTTCACCTTGTATATTTCCTTTTTTTAGTCCCAGAATGAGCCATTCACCCAGAAAGGTCTGGTTTCTTTTATTGCAGAATGGTATTAGAAATCAAAACATGGATGCAGGGTGTTCTTCTTGCTACTGGAATGTTTTTGCCTTTAGGTCCTTGCAGCTGACACAGCAAAGAAATATATGTGTATATACTAATCTGGGTATATAAACATCTATAAATATTGCTATATGTAATCGTCTCTATAGATGTTAATCTAAGCATGTGTTCATACTGATGTTTCTAACTATAATTCATTATCACATGGATTATTCTAGGCTCCACCTTTTATTTCCCTGTAACCTATCTGAACTGTAAGAAACATGGCTTCCACCATCTGATATATATTGGCTTAATTGTTCATTCCCAATATACATGTGGAGTGGTTTCAGAATTTTTAACCCATACCTCATGAGACACAACTTTTTAACTAGTGGCTTAAAAAACACAAATATAGTTCTTTTGTTTTAGTCTTAAAGACTTAAGCTATTTCCAAAGTTATTTATATCAGTACCTTGTTCCCCCAACTCCTTTATTAATGTTCCTTAATATATTTATAATACATTCGGATTCTTTGGTCACATTCTGCCTTTCATTCCAGGATCCCCTAACATCCTATTCTGTATTTATATATATTAGGTTTACACTCTGTGTAGTAATATTCTCTCAGTTTTTGAAAAATACTTAAGTACACTATTATACAAAATAGATTCAATACCCTGAAATATCTCTTGTGCTTTATTTACTCAAAACGACCCCCATTCATAACTACTAGCCATTAATCTGCATACCACCTTTTTATTTCAGGATTAAAAACTCTTCATCAAATCCAAGACAATGTAGACTTAATACTATGTTGCCTTCAAGAAGCTTTACATTTTTAGATTTTATATTTAGGTCTACTATCAAATTTGTGTTAATTTTTTGTAAAGTGTAAGGTTTTTGTCTAGGTTTATTTCTTTGCGTGTGGACATGCAAGTGTTCCATCATGATTTGTTCAAAAGATTCATTTCTTTATTAAATTGGCTTTGCTTCTTGTTCAAGGATTAAGTGACTATATTTGTATAGGTCTATCCTCTATTTTGTTCCACTGATCTATGTGTCTAATCTTTCACCAACACCACACTGTTTTGATAATGGTAAACTTACTTTAAGTCTTTAAATCAGGTGTATCAGTTATCCAACTTTGTTCTTCTTCAGTGTTGGCTCTTCATTTTTTGCTTTTTCAAATAAACTTCAGAATCAGTGTTGATATCTATAAAATAGTTGCTGCAATTTCAATTGGGTTTGCTTTTAATCAGTGTTTTGTGATTTTTCTGCACATAGATTATATGTATGTTTTGTTAGATTTATACCTAAGTAGTTATGTTCTTTGTTTGTTTTGGGTACTTGTAATGGTGCTGTGGTGCTGTGCTTTTAATTTCAAATTTCAGTTGTTAATTACTGATATATAAGAAAATAATTTAATTTCATATGTTAGCTCTATATCCTGCAACATTGTTCTAATTGCTTATTGATTCCAGGAGTTTTTGTTGTTAATGATGATTCTTTGGGATTTCCTACCTTAACCATCATGTCATCTGTAAATGTCTATAGTTTTATTTTGATCTTCTCATACTTTATAACTTTCTTTTTTCTTTTTGTCATATTTCACTTGCTAGAACTTCCAGCATAATGTTGAATAAGAGTGGTGAAGATGACATCTTTGCCTTTTTCCAAACATTAGGGAGAAAGCATCCGGTTCTTACCATTAAGTATGATATAGATATATTTCTTTGGTATATTTTTAAATCAAGTCATGGTTGTTATCTTCTATTTATAATTTCCTGAGTGTTTTTTTTTTAAATATATCACAGAGGAGTGTTGGGTTTTGTCAAATATTTCTGCATCGAATGATATAATTATATGATTCTTTTTCTGTTAATGTGATGATTTACATAAATTGATTTGCTAAGTTATGGGCCCTGAAAGTTGCCGAAAGCTATTATCCAAGATGCAAGTTTTTATTTCACGCAATTCAATTTTATTAATTTATTAAGAAAGAGTTAGGAGAGACTCACTTTGAAGGTCAAATTCCATTAGTTGAAGGAAAACAGCAAGAATTTTAGAAAAGGTATCAATGATAGAAATGAAATACCAAGTTTCTACTGTTACACCACACCATGCATTCTGTTTTCAGAAATAAGAAACACAAAATATTGGGGGTGTTAACCACAGGAAATAAAATTCTAAAATTTGCTAGAAAGAAATATTTTATTTAGTAATGTGTTTTTTTTTTCTTCCAAAGTATTTCAAGAGAATGAATGATCCATTGCCATAACAAAGTTGAGAGACAGACACATAAAGTCTAAATAGGTTGAACAAACAAAGGATCAAGAATCACCGATAATGGAGATGGCTGGTAACCAAAATCCCACTTAACTTAAGAGCTCTGATTTGGGGTGGAGTATGTGGACCTCACCAAGCTAGTCTCAAAGGAACTGCATGGTGGGGAGCCTTCTCTCTCTAATCTCATCTACTCTGTACCTTCTAAATGTAAGGTATTTGTGTGCTATCCTAATATTATTTTCTGACTTACTGTCAGCCTTGCATTCTATCTAATGTATCATTATGAGTATACAAATGATCATAATTCTCTTCTCCATTCACTTCCAAGGTATTTCATATTTTTTTTTGTCCTCTTGATTTACTAGTGAGGAATATTTATTGATTCCCTTTTCTGTTACCAACATCTTAATATTGTGCATGTTAGAGGTCAGTCCTTGATCTTCTCTTTTTTATCCACATTCAGTCAATCATCATTTTTTTCAGTTGGATGGCTTCATAGTCATACATTTACCAAGAATCTCAAAGTGATATTTTTAGGCCAGCTCTTTTTCCATAACTTCAGGTGCCTTTGCACAACTGTGTACTTACATCTCCACTAAGATATCTAATAGATACCCCAAACGCACACAAACACACCTACACAGCACGATCTTCTTCACCTCAACTAATGACAACGTCTTCCTTTTAATGGCTTAGAATAAAATGTTTGAGTCATCTTTGACTCTTGTGCTTCTCTTGTATCATATCTAAGCTGTCAAGAATTTCTGTTGGATTTACTTTAAAAATACATTATGACTCAATCATTATCTACATTAATACAACTTTGATCAAAGACATTCTTGTCTCTGGTAGCCACCGAATTCATCTCTCAGTGTTCACACTTGCCAACATTTATTATCAGAACAGAAGTTATGCATTTTAACATATAAGTCAGACCACATTGCTTTGCTATTCAAATTATTCAATGATCTCACTTTTTATTCAAAATAGAAATGAAAGTCTTAAAATAGCCCAGGAGGTTCTAAATTATTTCACCCTTACTACCTCTCTGACCTAATTTCCTTCTATTTTGCTGATGCAGCTTCCACCACAATGACCTCCCTGTTGTTCTTCAGACACATAAGTCATATCCCATTATAGGCATTTTGCAGTGATTTTTCCCTTGTCTGTCTGCTCTTTCCCCCAATATTTGCCTGTGTACCACCTGATTAGTAAGACCTGCCCCAAAAGCCTTATGTAAAATCACAGCCTACTTTTTACTCCCATACTTCTGATATCCTTCAATCTACTGTATTTTTTCTATAACATTTATCACAATCTAAAACAGCATGAAATTTAATTGTTTCTTGTTTACTTTATTTTTATTTTTTACCCTTCTTCCATTCTACCCTACTTCACCCATTTTAACATAAAGTACATATTTAGCAAGAGTTATAATTTGTTTTATTTACTGCTACATTTCAGAGATTGAAAACGCTGCCTAGCACATAATATAAACCCAAAACATAATTGATGAATTGATGAATAAATTATTCTATTTAGTAAGAAAAAAAATATAATGTTTGGCATAAGCATAACTAATTTTTTCTATATTAATTTAGAAGATAGAGAGGTTGTCAATCTAATGTTTCCCAATTTGATAACCCAAAGCAAGAACGAAATAAAGGGAAAACATTGCCTCTATAAAAAAGAAAAATACCTCAAATTTTTTTAAAAAGTTTTAACTATAAATTTGTGTGTCTACTCATATATTCCACAAAATAACATAATAAAATAATAGCCCAATGAAATTCAACCAAAATTTAACCTCTATACCCACAGAAAATTCACTAAGACATGCAAGCAATGGATTTAGGCATACTGGTGAAAGACAAAAATAAAGGATGGCAAATTGTCTCTCTTAAGGACTGAATATGCAGAAATATTTTTAAAAACTTGTAGAGTTTTAAAGAAGTGAAAAAATTAATGATTTCTCTGACATTTTAATTCCACATATTTATGAGGTACAGGGCCTACAGACTACTTAAATCCAGCAATTGCAAAACAATTCTTCATAATGGTATGCTTAACCAAGTAAAAAAGAAAAACAAAGTATCTGGAAGAAAAGACGAAATAAATTGAGAAATTCCTGGAAAAAAATAACAGAGGCTTTCAATGCATCACTTAGAATTTAACAAAACAGACAGGAAAGAGAGAGTTCAAGTCTATAGATATTTTCATACATGCACAAATACACACACATATACATCCACAACTTAACTACAATAAAGAGAGTTCTATGTGATTGGTGTAACACCTAACTTCTTCAGACTTTCAGAAGCCATCAAGATAATGCACACACACCTAGAATAAGATCGCTCCCTACTGCAACAGGGAGTCAGAGTGAACTGACACACTGGATCTAAGATCATTTTTGCTGGTCATCTACACAAGCATTGTGATAGAGAGAGCTCTAGAGACATCTACCTCTCTCTACACCTTGACCTAAACACTACAAACTGCCTTGAACATATCAAAATGAATACTTGTATATTTTATTCAACTGTTTTAGTCTCAAAAAGCTCTTTTACTTCCAGGTAACATCTTATCCTTCTCATTAATCCTATGTCTTTGTACATATCTACTGTTCTGTCTACTTTGCATCTTTCCTTAAATCTTAAAACCAGTCCCATATATCCTCTGAAATTTATGGTCCATTATCAGCTACATACTTTATACCTTCATCATACACTCTAAATATTTCCTTCAGATATTGCTGTAAAGAAATCTGAACCTCCCCCTAAGGATCTTGGTTAACTATTTACCACAGATCTCATTCCACTGGATCTGAAGTTGGTACTAACGTCCAACTTGTTTGACATTGCTATGTTCAAATTATTCTTCCCTCCTTCATCAATAATAAAGAAGGAAGAGGAGGGGAAAAGGGGAAGAGAAAAAGAAGAACCAGAATTGCCTCTTATTTCTCGAGATTATATCACACTGTATTCTTCATTGTTGCTGTTATGGGCTGTTCTCAAATTAAAATTTGAGTTAATGTAAATATATCTTTTATCTATACTTTGGGGAATTATGGGGAAAACCAAGATGTGTTATTTTTAAAGATAATTTGTCTACTCTCATAACTTGCTTTACTTATTTAATAAAATTTCATAATAATGTTCCTATATCATGAATTTTAATGATTACATGTTATTCTATTACATAAAATTACTCAACAACTTTTTATTGTTTGTTTTTATTTTTATTATTAAAATAATACCACTAAAGTTTTTACAAATAAACATATTACAGTTATATTCTTTCATTTCAGAGGATTTTATAAGTACATGTTAAACTGTGCTTTACAACTTGTCCTTTTAATCCTCATGGCTTATTTTAAAAAAAAATGATTATACTTTAGACCACAGAGAAAACCTCAATGAATTTTTAAAAGGATATGATTCAGAGGTTGCATTCCATGGTTACTATACAGCCAACATAAAATGTGATTTAAAAAAGAATGTAAAGGAGAAAAATAGCCACATCAAAGTAAAAAATATTCAATTAAATAATTCTTGGGTCTAAGTGTTAATAAAAACCATAATTATAAGAGACTTAGAAAACAATAAATATGAGAATGTTGTATATCAACACCTATAATATTGAACAAGAGTCAAGAAAGAAAGAAAATTATAAGCTAGGCATTTTGTTCAAGGAGTTAAAAAGAAAAGCATAAAATAAACTTATGGAAAGCTGAAATTTCCCAAGAGTGTAAAGATCCATACTTCAGACCTACCTGAGCTCTGCAGTTTGTAATGTATAATTAAAACAAAGTAAAAAGGATTGTTTCTTTGAAAATCATTTGCCCTGTTTGGGGGCTTTAGTAATTATTATGCTTCTCATAACCTCTGCCAAATAGTACACATAGACCACCACAATTTTAAACCACAAAGCCCTAAATATTATAAGAAATGTGATGCAGAAGTTTTCTATGTCAAAATAACATTTCTATACAGCAAGGCTTTAGAATAACTTGTAAATGAATAAATAAGTATCATATTAAAGACAAATTGAACATCTAACAAAATATTCTGCAGCACTTGTGAACTATAATCATTTTATCCCTCTTGGACTTCGCTTCAGTTTGATGATTTGGAAGCAAGACGGAAGTAGGTAGAGTGTTTACTATGAGAGAGGATGCCTATGCAGCACACAAGGGGAATTGTAAACTTAGCCCTACGATCCTTGCATTAGTCTTTTTAATGATTCTGAGCCACAACCTCTCTGAGATAACATCTTTTTTCTTTCTATCCTTGAGCTTTGAGAAGCCTAGTGAAATCTTGTTTTTTTTTAGCCTTTTATTAAACTTAAGCCTCGAATAAGGGGCAGCTATAGGAAAAGGATTAGAGAGGTTTATTCAACACTGACAGAGAAAGAAAATACATGCCTTACTGCCAGATATATTAAACTTCTGATCTCACAATTGCATAAAATTATCACTGGCATTATATCTTTGTCAATTAAACCTGATACTGGAGAAAATTATTTAACCAAGTTGGCTTTTCCAATGTCATTCAAGAACTCTAATTAGTTTGAGAGGTGTGTTTTTTTCCTAAGTAGTTCTGTAGTAATATAGGTGTTATTCAAGTACACCATAAAATCTCACTAATATGAGAGTATTTCAGAGGCATTTATGGGCTTTGTTTGGAGAGAGTACTGTTCAGACATATGTGTTCATAAAAAATATTTTGAATTAAAAATGTATGGTGTTTTCCATCATTAAAATTTTTTTCAGTGTAATAAGCAGATTGATAATATTTCTGCTTATAGTACAAAGTTCAAAATTTTTATAATACATTTTTACATTAATAGCATTGGCTAATTTTTTTATCGATTAATAAATTTATGAATAAAAGTAATTTTATCCAATACGCTTTTGTTTGTAAAGGAGAAAAATATAAGGCACAAAAGTTTAACTAATTTTCTCAAAATCGTATAACTCACTTTCTTCTTCTCTCCTGCTCCTCTCTTCTATTTTATTGTTGGTCTTAATTATAAATAAACCATTTTGAAACTAATAGATTTATAAACTTAATAATGGATTGTGAATTATAATTTGGAAAGCATTGTTTTGAGCCTCACATTTTTTATCCATTCTTTTCAGATTATTGCAAAAGCTCATTGACTCACCTTTCCATTGAGCCTCAATTGGCTTTTGGATAGTTTATATTAATTCATAGTATAAGCATGCCTTATTAAATAAATTACTCTCAAGCTGAGGCTAGGGAGCTGATATTTATTTTCAAGTCTTCTCATTTCGGTACTGGACACACAGTTAGAAATCTTTTACTACTTGTTGATTAACCATTTAATTTCTAAATAGGGCAACTAAAAGTTAATAATAAAAATAATCTTTGTTTATGTATTTTACTAGTTAGAAGTATATGTGAGTTATTTTAATGTGTTCATGTACTCAGAACTTAACACATGAATTCTATATGGTAGGTATAGTACTATGTGACAGATGTGGAGAGAAGTATGATGCAAGCAAAGACTTCAAAGGGTCCTGTATCGGGGGGGCGGAGAGGAATAAGTATGCTAATAATTATAAAACACAACAGGTGCTAAAACTATGGAAAATGTAGAGTGAGCTAGAAATTTAGATGAACATTTCTTAGTCAAGGATATGAAATTTGAGGGCACGTTTGTAAGGTTGGAGAGAACAGGGCATGTTTCCCACGAAAGAAGATGCAAATCTAAATCTTAAAAAATGGAAGAACATGGCCAAAAAGAAAATTTGAGAAAGGGTATGCTAGGCAAAGAGAACAAGATTTGCTAAATCAGATAAGGATGGGGGTAGATAAGGAGCTTAAGGTAATTTTATATTCTTAACAGAACATGTATAAGAAAATTGAGAAATGAGATTGAAAAAATAGTAAGCAAATTATTAATAACTAAAACAACATTAAAGAAGTTAACACTTTACTAAAGGTAGGAAAAGGAATACATAGAAATAAGACAGAATAAATAAATAAAAACAAGTATAAAATGACATGCTTAAGTCATAACATAACAATAATCACCTTAAATGTAAAAAGTATAAAAATAGCAAAGCCAAACATTGGCAGACTTTGGAATAAATAATCACAACACAATTCTATGTTGTTACAAGTAGCCCAGTTCGTAGTTAACATTAATGTGTAATTTGAAAGTAAAAAGAAAAATATACACCATGCAAACACTAATTTAAAAGAAAAAGCAGTAATGAGTATTTTAATCCCAGATAAAATACAGAATAAATAAAATTACTAGAAACAAAGAGAGATACTACATAACAAAAATAGATTCATCTACTAGGAAGTCATATGATTCTAAATATGTAAGATCAAAACAGCAGAGTCTCAAAATACATAAAGAAAAAGTTAATAGAGCTAAAAAGAAAAAGAGACAAATCCACAGTAATAGTTTGTGACTTCAACAACCCTTTCTTAGCAACTGATAGAACTATGACAAAAGATTAACAAAGACCACAGTCAGCTTCTAATTGATATTTGTAGAACATGCTACTCAACAACATTAAAATACATATTTTCTTTCAAGCACTATGGAATAATCACAAAGATAGACCATATCCTGGGCAATAGAATGATCATTAACAAATGTTAAATAACTGAAATCCTTCAGTACATATTCTCTAACCATAAGGAAATCAAAACAGAAATAATAACAAAACAGAAGTAAATTAAAAATACTTAGAATGAAATGAAAATGACCAATATAGCATATTGAAATATGTAATATGCAGTGGAATCAGTGCTGAGTTGGAAAATTTCAGCATTAAATATTTACATTAAAAAAAAGCAAAGTTCTCAAATTACCCATCTAGGTTCCTAGTTGAAGTCTCTGGAAAAGGACTAGTTGTTTTATTTGGTTTTAATTTTAACCAAAGGAAAGCAGGAGAAAGAAAATAGTAAAAATAAAACCAGATCAAAGAAATTGAAAACAGGAAATTAATGGAGGAAACAAACAAACAAAAAATCTATGCAATTGATAATTCTCTAGTAAGACTGAAAAAGATCAAAAGCAAGAAGTTACAAATCACCAATATCACAAGTAAACAGAGGTATCACTGTAAATCTTGCACCACTGTAAGAAAAATAACTTCTATAGAATTGTAGGTGATTACCATAATGAGATATCTCTACACACCTATCAGAAGGGCTAAAATTAAAAATTAAAAATAAAATAGTGATAATACGAAATGCTGGCAGGAATGTACAGAAATTGGATCACTCATTCACTGCTGTTGAGACTATTAAATGAGATAGCCACTCCAGAAATTATTTGGCAGTTAGTTATATTTTAAAAAAATAATAATAATACACTTTCCATATGATCCAGTACTTGTACTTTAGGGACATTTAGCCCAGAGAAATAAAAAGCTATACTCACACCAAAATCTATAAATTAATGTTCATAGTAGCTTTATTTTTCATAGCCAAAAACTGGAAACACCCTGTCCTTTAATGGGAGAATAGTTAAATAAACTGATGCATACATACCAACAAATACTACTCAGCAATGAAAAGAAACTAACTATTGATACATGTAACAACTTAGATAAATCTTAAGGATACAATACTTAGTGAAAAAAGTCTATCTCAAAGGTCATATACTGCATGATCACAGGTATATAACAGTCTCTAAATGACAAAACTTTATTTATAGTAACCCCAGATTGGAAGAAGTCTGGATGGCCTTCAACAATGTTTAGTTAAACAGTCT
>NW_024354499.1:8738510-9098259 GCF_902729225.1 Pteropus medius
GACCGATGGCTTCATAGATGAACTTTACAAAATATTCAAAAAAGACTTAATACCTATTCTTCTCAAAATACTCAAAAAAATTCAGGAGGAAAGAAGGCTTCCAAGCTCATTCTATGAAGCCACCATTACCCTGATTCCCAAAGCAGACAAAGACATTATAACAAAATTTATATGCTGATGTCCCTGAAGAACATAGATGCAAAAATCCTCAACAAAATATTAGTGAGATGATTGAGTAATACATTAAAAAGATCATACACCATGATCAATTTGGATTTATTCCTGGGATGCAAGGTTGGTTCAGCATTCGCAAATCAATTAATGTGATATAAAAATCTTATGATCATAACAATAGATGCAGAAAAGTGTTTGATAAAATCCTCCACCCATTTATGATAAAAACTTTCAGCAAAGGGGAAATAGAACATAGAACAACATAATAAAAGTCATATATGACAAACACACAAATAACATCATATTCAATGGAGAAAAGCTAAAAGTGTTTCCCTTAAGGTCAAAAACAAGAAAAGGATTTTCACTTTCACTACTCTTATTCAACAGAGTATTGACAGCCCTAGCCACAGTAATCAGAAAAAGAAAAGAAATAAAAGACATCCAAATTGTAAAAGAAGAAATAAACTGTCATTATTTGCAGATGACATGATACTGCATATAGAGAACCTTAAAGATTTCACCCAAAAACTGTTAGAATTGATAAGTGAATTCAGTAAGGTAGCAGGATACAAAGTTAATATTCATATACCAATTGAATTTCTATACTAATAATGAACTATCAAAAATAGAAATTAAGAAAACAATTGCATCAAAAAAATATACCTAGAAATAAATTTAACAAAAGTGGTAAAAGACTTGTTCTCGAAAAAGTATGATTCATTAAAGAAATAAGTAGAAAAAGATACAAATAAATAGAAACATGCACCATACTCATGGTTAGGAAGGATTAACATCTTTAAAATGCTCATAATACCTGAAGCCATCTATAGATTCAATGCAATCCCTATCAATATACCAATGACATTGTTTGCAGAACTAGAATAAATAATCCTAAAATTTATATGGAACCATGACGAAAAAAACAAGCAAACAAACAAACAAGTAGCCATAGCAATCTTGAGAAAAAGGAACAAAGTTGGATGTATCACGCTACCTGATATCAAACTATACTATGAAGCTGTAGTAATCAAAACAGAATGGTACTGGCATAAAAATGAACACATAGATCAATGGAACAGAATATGGAGCCCAGAAATAAATCCACACCTATAAGTCAATTAACCTACGACAAAGGAGGTACAAATATATAATGGGTGAAGAGAGTTTCTTCAATAAACATTGAGAAAACTGGACTGATACATGCCAAAAAAATAAATAAATAAATGGAACTAGGTCACCTTCTTACACTATACACAAGAATAAACTCAAAATAGATTAAAGATTTAAATGTAAGACCTGAAAACATAAAACTCCTAGAAGAAAACACAGGCAGCAAAATATCTTACATTGTTCTTATTAATACTTTTTCTGAATATCTTTTCCAACAACAGAAACAAAATAAAAAATAAACAAATGGGACTACATCAAACTAAAACGTTTGTGCACAGCAAAGGAAACCATCAACAAAACAATAAAACGCCTACTTAATGGGAGGAGATATTTGTCAATGATACGTCTAATAAGAGGTTGATATCCAAATTTATAAAGAACTCATACTACTTAACACCAAACAAACAAATGACACAATTGAAAAAGGGGCAAAAGCTCTGAATAGGCATTTCTCCAGAAAGGACATGCAAGTGGCCAATAGATAATGAAAAGAAGCTCAAGGTCACTAATCATCAGAGAAATGCAAATTAAAATAACAATGAGATATTACCTTACACCTGTCAGAATGGCTATCATCAACAAATCAAAAAACAAGTGTTGGCAAGGATGTGGAGGAAAGAAAACCTTCGTTCTCTGTTGGTGAGATAACAAATTAGTACAGCCACTGTGGAACACAGTTTGGAGGTTCCTCAAAAAATTAAAAATAGAACTACCTTATGACCCAGCAATTCCACTTCTGGGTATTTATCCAAAAAAACACACAACACTAATTTGAAAAGACATATGCATCCCTATGTTCATTGCACCATTATTTACAACAGCCAAGATATGGAAGCAAGCTAAGTGCCCGTCGCTAGACAATTGGATAAAGAAGTGGTACATGTATACAGTGAAATATTATTCAGCCATAAAAAAAAAAAAATGAAATCCTCATATTTGAAAAATGTAGATAGATTTAGAAGGTATTATGATAAATAAGTTAGACAGTGAAAAACACCCTATGATTTCATTTATATGTGGGATCTAAGGAACAAAATAAATAAACAAACAAAATGAAAACAGACTCATAAATACAGGGAACAAAGTGGTGAATGCTGGATTGGGAGGTGGGAGGCTGGGTGAAAAAAGTGAAGGGATTAAAAAGTACAAATTGGTAGTTACGAAATAGTTACAGAGATGCAAAGTACAGGATAGGAAATATAGTCAATAATATTATAACTAAGTAGAGTGCCAGGTATGTACTGAACTGTTAGGAGAGATCACTTTATAAATTATATAAATGTTTAATAACTATGCTGTACACCTAAAACTAATATAAAATAATTTTGAATGTCAACTCTAATTGAAAAATTAAAATTAAAAAATACAACACAGAATTAAATGATATATTAACCTATAACACTTACAAATATTTTTTAAAAAACAAAGGAATAAAAAATAATGCTAGAAAAGTCAATATGCATAAATTGTAGAGAATGTATTTAAAAAGACGGGACAAAATGGTTACATTTAAATCAGACTAAAGACCAGATGTACTTTAACAAATGTGTTCAAATGTGCAATAAACCAATTTCAAAGTTGATTGATTTCTAACAGAATAATGCTATTATATCATTATATATTAAATAGAGTTGGAGAAGGTTGAATTGGCAGCTAGTCACTATATTTTTTGAATGAACACAAACTTGACTCTGACTAATAAAATCAATATATTTTCATCTACAGGCAACACAGGTAAGGCTGTATATATATTTTTAAACAACTTATTTTGAATAGATATACATATTAATAAGTATATTTATTTTAATGTATTTATGATAGTCTATCTTTATATTCTAAAATTATTTCTTTAAGCTTAAACATTTATATAGGTTTCATTTTAGAGAAGTGAAATAGGTTTATCAATGGATATGAACTTTGAATATATTGTTCAGTTGTTCTTTCCCTTATAAAATATGAAGTTTGCTATTTTCCAAGTCCTTGCTATAGATGAAAGGCTGGAGGTTTCTTTCTGTCACTTGTTCCTTCCTTTCTTTTCTTCTTCTCTGTTTCTCTCCCTCCCTCCACTCTATCTTTCTCGCTTTTTCTTCTTTCCTTGATTCTCTTCAAAATAAATATATTTCTACAAGATATTTGTTTATTCATATTCTTTCACTTATTATTTCTTAATAACTATGTTTATTTTCTTTTTTTATCTTTACCCACACATTTTTGTTATTATAACATTAACCCTTTATGTATATTTTGGAAAGGTCTCAAGAGAAATCTCCAGGTGAAATTCAGAGGGTCTTTTAAGACTTAAGCTACTATTGTTACTTGTGCTGACAATGTAAGGTCAATGTGATTGTTGATACAGTTGTGGAGGAAGTGAGGTGCTCACACTTGAACAAATACACCTTGACACTTTCTCAGGAAAAATCAACCAGAAATTTATTTTTTTATGATTTTATAGTACTGTGTTTATGTTATAACATTCACTCTTTATCATAGAAATTAAGATTATATGGACTATATGCTACGTTATTAAAATTTAATTCCAATCTAACACACCATTATATTATGACATTGGAAAACTTACTTTTTTAGTCTCAGCTTCCTCATATACAGTGATAAGAGCTACATCATAACATTATTGGATTTATAGTGTTGAAATATAAAAAAATTTCAGAACAAGACTAGAACATAAGTGAGCACAAACTAAATGAAGTAACTTTATTTAAGCACATTTCCTTGTATTAGACCTGTGTGCAAGTACCAGGTCTCTACTACTATACAGAAAGTTCTTAGAGAAAAAGAGACTCTACTTTTGTAATTTTGTAACTCCAGAGTAAATAATATACATTTTATGCTCCACAGATACCTGCTTCCATGCATAAAATATGGATTTTTCCAAGCACAGTATCTGATAAGTAGAGCACAGCTCAACTGTTTTTTCTTCAGAAAGTTCCTCACTAAAGTAAACATTCTGCTATATTACTCTATATTTTTATTGTATATATCACAATTTTATTCATGTATTTACATATTTATTAGCTTTGTTCATTCTATGAGATATGGACTTTGATGTTTCTTAGCATCTAGCACACAGTAAGTAAATGTTTATTGAATAAGTAAACATGAGATTAACTGATTTGTATCTTTGCTGTTTCAGAAGCATGTATTTTTCAGGATATGTCGTTATTTTTGATAGTCTAATAAGTGATTTGTCTATCTCAATGAATCGACTTAAATATGCTCAATGTAGATTTTGATTTTTAATTTATTTGTAAATGAAATATCTATAATTATTATATTCCACATTATAAAGGCTATTTTTAGTTGATTTCTCCTATTCATTGTTACTTAATACAGATGATGATAATGGCTGAAAAGTTAACTACTTTTAGATGCCAATTTTCAAAATTTGAGGGAATTTGGAAAACTTTAATAGAAATTGTGTGATAAAATATTCTAATAAAAGTTTTTGTGATAAAATGTATTAGGTTTGCAACAAAACTTGTTGTACCACACTAAAATTAAACATAAGTGCTATGATAATGGTATTTTTCAAAACACCTTAAAATTACTCTGTGAACACTTTTACACGTGCATACAGACTGTTAACCATTCATATCCACAAATTTCATATGTTTGTTGTATCATGTCATTTTATTTTATAATTATTTTGATCAAAAGTAGGTCCTGAATACTATAGAACAAATACAACTGAAGGAAAAAGGAAGTTTTCTTTATAGAATGAGATAAGTTATCTCACTGGAAAGCCATTCTGCTTTTAGGAAGTTTACTCTAAGAGAAGCTGCCTCTTACTATTGGTCACATAAAGAGGAAAAAACAAACAAACAAAAAAAAAACATGAGATTTATGGCAAAATACTAGAAATACACAGAACATCATGAGGATGTCTGTGAACTATGTTGGCTATTAAGATGAGGTGGTTATTAGGATGCAACCCACTACTCATTGAGGTCCTGACAGGTGTGCTTATCAACACAGGAGGGATGGAGCCAAACTTGGTTAGTTTCTGGCACAGAAGACTGTCTTTGGACTATATCTTAGCTCTTTTTAAATCTGTACTGAAAGAATGATGTGTTTGCCTCTATATCATGATGGGAGGAATAGATAATACATGGAATGGAATATAGTGAGATAGTGGGACTGAAATGCCTTCCGTAGGACATGAAAAACACAGTTTAGAGTCCTCACGAGATCTTTGAGTGGGAAACTTTCAAAACAAACAGTGTTTCAATGCAATTTTTGCATGGTGAACTTGTAGATGATTAGACTTCATGGTGGAAGCAAAATATGAGTTTATTAATTTAGTCTGAGGTAAATACAGTTTGTATATATGTTCTGCTTCTCTGTTTTCTTCATGTATTTAACCTTACCTTCCTTTCCAGAGATATCTGAAGAACAATATTGTTTTGCTGATTAGCGCTGTACTAGACATTGATTAAAATAACCTCAGGACCAAATTATTAAAGAAATTATAAAAGAGAATTCTCCTTTTCTAATCATACAACCAGCTTAATAGGATTAGACAAGGCAATGAATACCTATCTATCAATTCAATCATTCAAGAATCATCAATCGAATGTCTCTTTTGTGTCAGCCACTGTGCTAAGAACCAGAAACAGAGTGGTTGACATGAGGACTAAGCTAAAAGTGTATCTACTGTAATAAAAATTTTTATACAATAAGATTATCAATAGCAACATATTATTTAATCACTTTTGAATGTGATCTTAGTATTTCTACCATATATTCTATTTGTTTTGTGTGTTATCTACAGAATTTATAATAAATTAAGTTGAACAATCTTGCTGTTTATTTCATTAAAATATTAAGTCTTAAACTAAAAAAACTAATTAATATGAAGATTAAACAGGAAACTTGAAAGGATAACTCATGGATCATTTTAGTTTACTTTAATAAAAAACCATATTAAAAATAGGAAATTCTTTCTTTTTTTCTTCCTTTAAAGGCCAACTATCTAAAACCTCTTCTGCTTACTACAGATTGGCATGAAGCATCTATCTAAATCATGCATGTTCTTTCATTCAAATATTAGAGTGGATATCTGTGCATATACATATTTGCAGATTTGTTTTACTCTATCTCGCAATCAGAGAAATACTCAGCTCCCATACAAGTGAATCTTAGAATCTAAAGATAGAGAGTCATAAGGAAAAGATTTCTTAAAATAATTACGTGAGGTAAATTCAAGGGTAAAGAAAGGAAAAATAAAACAAAGAGAAAAATGATTCCTAATAGCCTGGCAGATAATGAGTTTTGGCAAGCACAAAGGGCAGATTTCTAGCACTAAAAGCAGAACAGGAACCTCTAACTCAGCCTATCTTTGAAATCTAAACTCGTTTGCATAAAAATATACAAAATAGAAAAGAAAACAATAATCTCAATTTTAATTGGGGAAAATTTATATTAACTATGAGGCATTTCTAGCTCAATTTGAGCAAAATATCCTCATTTTTTTTTTTTTTAGCTTTAACTCATTTAAACCACATCAACTTTAAAAGCAAGAGGATTTATCTCTTCTATTCTGCTGCTAGTGTCTAAACTCAGAAAGATGAGGCTCTGCTCCATCAAACTGTTTCTGTTCCTGGGATCAGTTCACTGAAGTATTTGGCTCACCTTTTTATAGTCCCTGAAAGTCATCAACTCACAAGAATGATACTAGTTTAACTCATGCTGAGCCATGTCGTATGCCAGCTATTATTTGTAAGCAGTTTTGCATAGTTTGTTCATTTGCTCTTAAAAGCAAACCTATGGGGAAGTAGTATAAAATGCTAAGTTTGCATGCATAAAATGTAAGATTGAAAGAGGTTAAGCGAGTAATGAAATAACTTGCCTAAGACACATGGTTAAGAAGTAGTAGAGCCCAGGCACTATGTATGATTCCACCACAATAAAACTGCATCACAGAATGCCAGTAAAGAACAAATAGGGAGAAAGACCAGGATGGGAAGTAGTGCACGCGCGTGCACGCACACACACACCCACACACACACACACAGGCGCGCGCGCATGTTGCTGTCAGAAATAGAGTCAATACAAAGCAAAATTTTCAGAATGAGAGGGGAAAGATGAGAATTTCAGATATGTAAAATCACTTGAATAGAATAAGGTGCTAGGTCCATTTAACACTTAAAAGTAGCTCAAGGTGATGGATCATTAAATTTAACTAGATGAAATTACTTTGCAATGGAGGAAAAAAAAACAAAGCCAGAAATGAAGAGTAAGTCTACAGTAGGGTAATACACATTAGATACTAGTAAGTGTTTAAGAACATCAACTTGGATTTTAGAAATAGGTTTAGTCCCACCCTCTCCACACAGGTACCCCCTAGAGAAATATCTGGTCTTGCCTCTAATTAAATTTTTAACATATTTTACTGTATTTAAGCAGCCAATGGAGGCAAGTTGGGAGGGGTCAAGTAAACTTTTATTTTCAAGACTGAGAGGCATGATATAGCAATAAAATTTATTTCCTGCAAATTCGGGGTGAAAAATTCTCAAGAAAAACACTTAATACCGTTAAGAGAATGTAAAACTCCAGTAGAATGACTCCATAAATAAAGGAGAGAAAAGCAGTAGCAGAAAACAAGAGAGGTAGAGATAAACAGATGTCCAGGGATAAAAACACCCCAGAAGGAGATAAGAGTGAGACTCATGAGACAAAGAAGCATTTTCAAGAAAAGAAAACACAATAGCAAAACTGTGAACACTGGGGACAGTAAATAAGTGTTGCTCCCCAAAATCAAATCTAGATGGGAAGACAAACACGAGACTCTTTATAGAATATAAAAACAGAGGATTACACAACAAAAAGAAGTTGATACATGTAGAGAGTCAAGGACTCAGAACCACCACTGACAGGAACAGCTGTTTCTAAAGAACAGAAGAACATAGAAAGAAATCAACTCAAGCAAGAAGTATAAGAAAGTATTTTCTAAGTTGAAGTAAGCTTATGTATATCCATTGCAAGTATTTACAATATTTCAGGGAAATTGTTTAAAAGACATCTTTCTCAAGAGACATAGTGTTTTTTTTTTTTTGAATGTATTGTTATTGTCGATCATTGTGGTAAATAGAATAAATTAAGATCTTAAATGCACTGAGACACGTAAAAAGAAAGGTTAAATTCCACACATAATTCAGATTAAATTAACAATTTTTTTCCAATAGTAAAAGTCAAGAAACAATGAAGAAATCTTTGAGGAGAGAGCATGTGTGGAGAACCTTACACCAAAGCAAATTAAATTGTCACTCAAATGGATGTAAACCAGATAATATTCTCAAATAAGGAATGACTCATAAATAGCACTCATGAACCTTTTTGAATAGAACCACTAGAGGATATATAAGATAGCTAAAAGATAAGTAAAAATCATTTGTTAACATTGACAATGTTATGCTATAAGCAAGTATGGCAGAGAATTCTGGAAATAGTTAAAATAGTGACAAAACCAAATTTATATAACTTATTGTAAAATACGAATATTGTTATGGACTGAATATTTGTGTTCTACTGCTCCTCTGTATTCATGTTGAAGACCTAATCCCCAATGCATGGCATTGGGCAATAAGTCCTTTGAGATGTAATTAAGGTTAGATGAGCATTTGAGGGTGGAGCCCTCATGATAGGATTAGTGTCCTGATAAGAAGAGATACCAGAGAGTCCTCTCCCTCCTTCTCTCTCCTTGCAATGTGAAGACTTAAGTGAAAAGATAGCCATCTACAAGACTGGAAGAGAGCTTTCACTAGTAATCAAATTGGCCAGCAACTTGGTCCCGGATTTTCAGTCTCGGGAACTATGAAAAAATAATTTTTTGTTATTTAGTCACCTAATCTATGGCATTTTGTTATGGCAGCCCAAGCTGAATAAGAAAAGTATAAATATAATTATTTATAGAAAAATCATATTTCATAAATCATTTGAATAACAATGATTTGAAAATAAAAGAACCATAAGTCTTTTGGCATTTGCAAACAAATTGATGGGAAATGGAAGACAGAATTAAATTCATGAAAATAAAGGGTGGGCAAGAAGGGCTTAATAGGCAGCATTAACATATATGTCATTAGCAATGAACTTGAAAGCAGTCATTTCTCATTTTCAAAAGGAACTGATTAATGTTGAATTATGTATTCAACTTATGAGGCAATATGAAAATCAAATCTAAATATTAAATAATTCTTAATATTTAAATAATTACAAAGCTTTGTAACTAAACACAGTTAATTAACAAAGACAGTTAATTAACAAACCTGACCTATAAATCAAAATTATTTTATATGCAGGGGAACTGAGAGGGAAGATTAGACCTATTGAAAATGTGATAGAGGTGTGAAAATGTCAGGGGCACCCTTTCTCTCTTTCCATATTTGTGGGAATTTTAACAATATTGCCTGTCGCATTAGGGTTTTCCGTGTAAAATCTCATAATCAATGTACCTGATGACAGTGTTTACATCCTGTAATGTAAGTTCAGTTTATATATTGTGTACAACTGTGCATCATCGAGGGTTAAGGACATGATAGATATCAAGCAGTAAGCATGTTCGTTAACCAAGTGGGTTGTGTCCCTAAGGAATGCTCAGTATGTAGGATGCTACAATAGCAGCACGAGCAGAGTGTTAAGTACGTGAGAGGGAATGATGGCTAAGTGCATCTGTGTGCTTCTGATGGTCGAGGAAGGGGGGTGAGGAAAACCTGGGCTGAGTAGCATTTCTTTAGAATGATGGTAGAGGAAGAAGTAAGAAGAGCAGAACTGGCAAAGGAAATAATGGAGAGTAAGAGCATAATCAAATAGATCTCTTACCTAAACACTGTGTGGAAAACTATTTGTCCTTTTGAACTAAACCAAAATGATTAAATTAAACTCCAGGAGAAAACAAGTAAATATAATCAATAGTATCTGGCTAAATTCAAACTAAAGGGTCATTATCTAAGTGAGCTGTAGAGGTCTGAAAAGATTATGGAAATTAAGCAGGATATCAATCAAAGCTTAAGGTGTTGAAACCACACATTGCTTGTTTAGAAGCACAAACAACTGGGAATTTGGATGGTGCCTATGGAATGTGAATAAGAAGTCGGATACTGTTAGCTTCTCAGAGAAGCAAATCATTGAAATGTCATTCTGTACTCTATCAATGTATTGTCCCTTTTACATATCTCTATGAAATGACATGACATGTACTTAGAAGACTACTCTTTTGCTTTTTACTTTAGAAACCAGAAGAGAGCCAAAACAAAGGTATTGCTATCTGGAGAGTTAACTTTTTAAAGTTTTCTCTACAAACTACCCTTTATTCCCATCAGTTCTGATCTGGGCCTTTACTTCACCCTAAGTTTCTAACAGTCAGCTTCTATTTTCACTTCTCTGGTAATGGCAGCAATGGCAACTGTATAAGCAGCTTCAGAATAAATGCTGGCCCCCAAATAGGATAAATGGAAAACAGTTTTGCTGCTTTCTTTTTCTGATTAGGTCTTTTCCTGGATTAAGTTTTGAGGGGAAACACTTCTGGTAAACTGTGGAATATTATCTACATGTTTTAATACATAAAAACATTTTTCTACTTTATAATCTATGGAAAAAAAAAACACTTGCTATTTTATTCAAATTGATCATGAGGATTCAAATTCTCCAACATATTAAAATTGATATCTTGAGTATATATTCATACACCTATAAGTAATAGAAGAGATCTCCTATTTCTGATCCATAATTTCTACCTGACTGATTGAAGCATTTCTATAACTTCTTTTAGCATCTAAATGGTGATAACTAATTTTTCTACTTGTCATTTACTTGAAGAATTTCAGTTCTTTACAGGATATTTCCACTTACATATTTCACAGATAACTCAAACTTTTTTTTTTTTTTTAATCCACACATGGCACACAGTTTAGACCTTGTAAAATCTCCAGGCCCTATCTTCTAAGTTTATTGCCTGGCAGTAGTACATTTTGAGGGATGCTATCTAGCTATAACACTGACACCAAAACTACAGACTCAAAATTATCTTTCGCTTTTTTCTCTCTGACCTCCACTTCACATCCATTTCTGCACCTGCCTTCATTAACTGTATTGCAAAAATGTCTCCAAAATCTTGCCTTTCCTCTCTAGACTCTTTCTGAGCATGAGTATAGGCCTTCATCAGCTTTAATTCCCTGACACCAGCCTCCTCCCCTCCATGTCCTCCTGATCAACTCGAAAAATGAAGTCAACTCTATCACTCTTCTGCTAAAATTCTGCTAATTGCCACAGAAAAAGTCCAGAGTTCATAAAGTTGCCCACTTCAGACTCACTCATGGTGCCCACCATACTGACCATTTAGGGTTTGAGGTAGAAGTGGTTACTTATTCATACCTCTATGACTTTGCAAACCCTGCTCCCTAAACCTCCACCCGCCTCCATCTCTTTTCCTGATACTTCTCATAATTCCATCTATAAATATAGATACATCTCAAAGTACCACATGTATTTGAAAGAATTTGTTTCTCTGTCTCACTCTCACAAATGTATGTATACCCTAGAAGAACTGGTAGCACTATCCTTTTCTCTTGAAGGGTCCTTAAAAACAGTAAACGTTTACTAATTTTTCATAGAGTTGACCTCAGAGAAATAGAATTCACAAAATTCTATGCTTCTTTTACAACTCAGAAAACTCTTTGTAAAGCATCTATTTCCTCAAGCATAGGTTCATTTATCTAGTTTTTGTGCTTAAGTTTAATTTTGTTTATGTGTCTATAACATAATTTGAGCTTTGTATTTTAATTTATGTATGTATATATTTGTTTTCTCAATTAGATTATGAACAAAGAGATATTTTGTATATATGGACTGGTAGCATGATACTTCTTTCAAGCAACACCACATACTAAGGAGGCATGGAATAAAATTTTTGGCATCACTGGAACAGTACCTTAAAGTTTGTTAATGAAGAGGGTATGCTGTAAAGTAAGCTCGAATATCTGAAATTTTAGAATCCATCTCTAAACCCCTTATGCCGATACTGCTATCCTGACTTTTTTCTCCATTACTTTATGTATGGTGTTACCTAATCTACCTGTCTTACAAATTGCAAGTGTTGATGAAGCATATTCATTTTAATTGAACTGTTAACCCAAGGAAAATTTCACTTACTCTCTCTTAATGGCATTTATGTTTTTAGATTATTTAGTGGCTTTAATTATTTGGAAAAAAACCCTTATGACTTATCAAGTAAAATGATATGATTAATGTTGTATATTATACTTTCTTTAGTATGATTTTACAAGTGGAAAGAAGCATCTGGATTTAATCACAAAATTATATTGAACATCAGTGGTGCATGTAAAGCAGCACAGACTAGTGTTGGGTATATCATTTCTCCTGTGAATACAGACATCTAATGGCTATTCCAATTTTACAAAAACTGTTACCTTTTTAACCGATATGTAGAAATGAACACAGGTAGGAATAAACACAATTAAAAATAGTTCAAGAGATCAGGGACCTCTTGAGTCTGCATTTTTTTGTTTGTTTGTTTTAATTTTAATTATTGTTGACATACGATCTTCGGTTTTATTAGCAATGAACTTCTGTGTAATTTTCTTGGAAAAGAGAAATCAATGGTCATTCTCTTATTTCACTATAATGCTAGCTACTCTCTCTCCCTCTTCCTACTTCCATTTTTGTTATCCATAGCCATTTTAGTTTTGGTTTTCTATATGTTTACCTTGTTTTCTGTTTAAAGATACATATGACTATTGATGGAAATGCTTGAAAAGAACAGTATTTCCAAACCCATGCTAGGCTAAAAAATCCCGACCAATTAAACCAATTATTGCACAGATAAAAAGGTTTTAGAGTCAGATTTACTTTTGCTCATTTACTATATATTAGTTGTGAGATCATGAGTAAATTATTTAAACTTCCTTAGCCTTAGCTTTTTTCCTCAGAAAAAATTAGCAAAATTATATACACCTCACATGATTGTCGTGGTAGTTAAATGCGATATTCATAGGTGCATTTCACATCATGGATGGCAAATATTAAGTGTTTCAAACTATTAGCTATTATTGTAATTAATGAGGCAAAGTTACTTTGTTTCCATTCTGATAATTTTTCTACTGAAGAAATAGTAATTTAAATAAAAATGATAAATAATTTAACTTAAAAATTAAAAACCATTTTTGATAAAAAATGAAAATCAAGGCAAATGCATTTATATTCCTTCTTATATAAATTCTATAGACTTAAAACAAAATTCCGTTTAGTGGAATAAACAAATAATAATTTTAAAAACCCAGATAACTGGGACTGGAGACATTAATACTTCACATACTTAGATATATTTTTGTAACTGAAAATATAAGTTATCATTCTAATGGATAAAATCGATTAGAGACAACTCAATTTAGAGTCTACCATGAGAAGGATGAGCAATATTGGGAGCTAGTCTTCACAAAGGCACCCCTGTAGTTGACAATTGTAGACAGCAGAAGCCTTAAATGGGCCAAAGGTAAAAGATATGAGCTAAGAGTTGTCTGTGAAAAGAATGTTTCCACCTTCAATTCTGTTTGCACAGAATTTGCTTTGTACCACAAGTTAAGGCACATCATAAACCCTTTAAAGAAACTGAGTGGTATGCTTGGGAAGGACAACGAATCTCACAATGTGAATTGCATACCAAGTGAGAACTCCTCATTTTTGCATTGAACAGATCACCACGGCCCTTTTCCTCTTTTATGCAAGTAAAGCCTGCCAACATATATGTCTCTCTTTCCTGTAGAAGCATTGAAGATGATAAAACAAGCTTCTATGAGAAATGAGGATCAAGAAAATAGGAAGGAGTTTAATACAGATAATGAAAAATAAAAGTCAATAGAAGTGATTAAAGAGAAAGTCCAGGAAATTTCCAGATTACATATCAAAGGAATTTATATATATATATATATATATATATATATATATAAATATATATATATTTATATAAATAATAACATTTATTATTTATATTTGCCTCATTTTAGGCTGTTTATAGAATATGAATTTTTTTCCATATGAAAATAGGTTTTACTAATACTGACCATTTTTCTCTCTTAAATGAAATAAAAAGTCTTATGCTGTGTGATCCTCATTGAACATTAATTTATAAATAAATTTTGGGTTCCCATCTTTTCATTTACAAACATGAAATATCTCTCAATTTATTAAGACATCTCAATTTTCTGAAATATTTTATACTTTTCTTCATGAAAGCCTTATGTATATTTTGATTTACTCATAAACACATCTTTTATTTCCATATATGGGACCTTTAAAAGAGATGTACTGTTTTTGTACTGTTTATAGCTAATATATATAGCTAATGTAATTGATATCTCAAAATTGATGTCATACCTGAAACCTTGCAAAACTGTTTTATTAAGTATAATTATTTGTAGATTTCTATTATATTTTTCTTGATTATAAGTTATACTATTTGATTTAATTCTCTCCAACTTATGTATCTTAAAATATTTTGTCTTACTTCTTTAGTGATTATTATCAGTACAAGAAACATCCTTATTATTTTTCTATATTTAAATGATTTTTTCCTAATATTTTACCTGATAAATATATTTATTTTATGTATTTGTTTATTTACTCTAGTTAAGGATGTCTCTGTACTTAGATAGCTAAAACTATTTTTAAAATTACGACTATCTGTTGATAGTAAATATTTATAATATGTATAATATATATATAACAATAGTAAATTTAATGAAATTTGTTTTGAACCTATTGATATATTTTTCTTTTAGTTTATTAATGCAGCAAATTTTATCAATTGATATTCTAATATATAAATAATTCTTAGTGTCCTGAGAAAAGCATATCTTCCTCCTGAGTTTAAATTTTGCATATATGTGATTTATTTTGTCTGACTTGTTTCTCTTTAAGGTGCTTCTGTTCCATATGTCCTGAAAGATTTGGGTTTCTGAAGAACACCCTAGCCATAACAGAGCTGGGCACATTGCCTCTAGAACTAATCTCTGGAACATTAATGGAAGATATAACATATTTCTATTCCTCGCATGTGTGTAATTTACCTCCAAACTGTCTATCACAGATGATTTTACGTGTACAGAATTTTAAAATGATTCAGCTATTTTAACAATCATACATTCTCTCACATTTTTACAATATTTTAGTTTGTATTTGTAAGAAACTAAATCTTTTTAAGTTTTTAATAGAAATCGGGCACAGTTTCTTTTAAAGCTTTACTTATAATTTAGAAGATATCCTATCTTTAGTTGCCTCCTTATTTCCATAATATTATCTATTTAATCCTTCACCCTTATTTGTCAGATGTTTGCCTATTCTACTTTTTTTCAAATTAAACATTTTGTAGTGTTATTGTCTTCAAAGTTTTCTGTTTTCAAATTACTTAATTTTTTCCCATATCATTTATTATTTCCTTTATTCTATTTTTTTGATTTAACTTGTTTATTTTGAAATAATTATAATTTAGAGGATGTTATAAAAATAGTGTAAAATATTGTGCAGCCTTTCTAAACTTCCCCCAATGGTTACATTTATATGATAATAATATAATATCAAAACCAGGAATATGAGAATTAGTTTCTCCAAATTCTTGCCAGTATTTAGTGTTTTGTTTTCCCTTCTTTCCTTCCTTCTTTCCTTTCTTCCTTTCTTTTTTTGCACTTTCCTTTCTTCCTTTCTTTTTTTGCACTTTCATCCTTTCTTTTTTTGCACTAACAATATTTCATTGTGGTTTTAACTTACAATTCTCTAACAGCTAATAATATTCAATATATTTTCATATGTTTATTTGACATTCATATCTAATCTTTCGTCAAAAGTCTCTTTGTCTTTTGCCCAATTTTTTTTGTTAAATTTTGAGATTTTTTATATTTGTTCTAGATATAAATCCTTTGTTAGCTATATGATTTGCATATCTTTATCTTTATATTTTCAGAGCTTTTCACATAGCAAAACTTTTTATTTTGATGAAGTCTAGTTTATTCAGTGTTTTCTTTTATAGATTATGCTTTTTTATGCCATGTCTGAGAGTCTTTATCTAGCTCCAAGTCCCTAGCATTTTCTTTTATGGTTGCTTCAAAAAATTTTATAGTTTTACATTTAAATCTATAATTCATTTTCAGTTAATTTGTATAAGACGTGAGGTTTAATTTGAGGGTTTCTTTTGTGTATTCTTATTTGCTTTTTTTTACATATGGATGTCCATTGGCTCCATAGCTACTTGAAGATTACTCTTCTTTCAGTGAATTGCTTGTACAATAATGAAGAAGCTTTTTCTTATCAAATATAAATACAGAAACTTACACTCTGTTGCATGCTAAACTGCATAATATGTGTTTTCTATTTTTACTTTTCAAATTGTATTTACTATTTTGGAATTACTTTCATAACGAGGAACAAGAGTATATTAAAAATAAAAGGTAGTGTTTAGGAGATGCCGTGAAGACACTATCCATTATCATTAACTAATTTCTAGCCCTTTTGAAATGCTTCAATCACTGACTGCTATAATTTCAATTCTGAAATTTAGATGAATAATGCTTTACTGTTTAAACTGTTTTGATACAAATGATTTTTAGACAGAGCATTTTTAAAAGATAAGAAATTAGTATGATTCTCCTCACTATTTATAAATTTATAAGATTTTAATTAAAGCGTGTTTTTTAAAAGCTCCCTAATAAATACTCTAAACTTAAACTCATAAGGTTTCATTGGTGAAAAGGAAGCATTTTATAAACTTTTGAGATTAGTGTCTGAAACCTAAACAGAATCCATTAAGCTAGACAAAATGCATATAAAGATTAAGAAACACATGTAATATTAAGATGCTGGTAGAAATAAGAAACTAAAAAAATAGGTGAAGCTACATCTTCTGTTATTTCTTTCCTTTTAATGAAAAACACTTAAGTTTGCATTATCCTTATAGACTCCAATTAATCTAACACAAAAGCCTCTCCCAAAATACCCACGTGAATTTCTTCTTATATGTTTTGTTCAATTCCACAATAACAACTAATTATATGAAACTTCAAATGAATAAAAGGAGGCTATTATCTTACAAATACCTTTTAAATAGGCAGTGCTTCTCAAATTAGCATTAAAGCACTGCCAGCATTTGTTTCCATTACCCCTAAATGACCCTACTTGCCTTAAAATCATTTATGGCTTACATATGTTTATTTAATATTCAGTAAAGTTGGGTTACTAAAATTTTTCAAGAATTATATGAGTTCAACATTGTATAAATAAGAAACTGAAGCAAAGGATATTTGTGGATTGTCCAATGCTAAAAAAATCAGTATATATACCAGAATGTGATGCTGAAAAGGAAGGCTAACTGGATTCAGGAACTTAAAATGTGTGAGCTCTTTGATTGGATTGTTTCAATCTGTTGTACCATCCTCACTGTATTAGACTAAGGCAAATGAGATTGGTTTAAAGGATAGTATCTTAGGAAAGGAAGTTCATTTCTGACATTGTGAAGACTACATTACACTCTGAATTTCTAAAATCAGCCCAGTTTCCTCCTCTTCCTCCCACTGCTCCTCTTTTCCACATTATAAGACCTCTTGTCTCCTGACATCTCCATTTTTTCTTATTGAATATTTTTTTTTATTCCTCAACCCTGTAATCCCCCTCTACTTCCATCCCTGACCTATGGATATTGCCGTCTTCCCTTAAGAACTGGATCTCTGAAGGCGGAGTGTCTCCTCCCACACACTTGCTGTGTGCACCTGGGGCCCAGCGCACCCGGAATATGATCTGTGGCTCCACCTGGGGCGCAAACCCAGGACCTTATGCGTGTAAAGTAGATGTGCTAACCACTACACTATGGAGCCACCTCACCTACTGAATATTTCTGTGATGAATTTATTATTTTCCTACTTACTCCGAAGCCCTGTGACTTCTATTTGTTCTCCAAAGCACTGCTCTAATAGTGGAGCCTGTTTTGTCTTCTCTTGATATATATCTCATACAGCTTCCCTTAAGTCACCATTTAAAAATTCAATTCTCTTTAGGTTTGCCTTTCAAGTCTTTCTTCAGTTTTAATTCTAAGCATTTCCTCAGGTTGTTCTAACTCACACAAATTGTTTCACATGCCACTGACCATTTGAAGAAGAGCAGAATCAACATTTTTACTACTAAATGTTCTCTTGAGCTTTTATATATAAGCTGGTTATCTGTTACACATTTTAATAAATATGATTAACTCCTTAGCATACCATATTCAGGGTAGAACAAATGGAAACTGAACTTACCTCCTTCTCACCAACTCTGCCTTGGAAAGCAAACAATCAATCAGACAAACAAACAGCTCCTTCTCCTCTTACATTCCACATTCAAGGAAGGGCATTAACTTTAATCCCGTCCATAAGGTATAAGTCAAGGCTCATACTTGATTTGTCATTTCTCTTTATTTATCCACATTCGATCAGCAAATCCAATTTGTTCAATAAATTAAATAACTCATATTTTTTCCTTACTCATTGTCTAAATGCTTCAGATTAATTCACCATATATGTATTTTCAAAACTTGGAATATTATCTTAATATTTATTTACGATCTATTCTTCTAGCTATTCAAACATTCTCTACTATATGCAAGAATATCACTTTTACTAAAGAACAAGTATGATCATACCATAGTCCTGCTTTATATTTATAAATGATTTTCCTTTATTTATGGATAAAATTCAAATGTTTTATTAGGTATTAAATGTTTCTTATGAATTGTTCTTTATCTACAACTCAGATTAATATCTTAACCTTTGGCATAATATATTCAATTTTATTCCCATGTAAAATATCAGTCTTTCTTTAAATGTGTTTTACATTTCCACCCATTAGCATATAACGTTATTCTTCAAGTACAAATACCATTGCCAATAACTTTGTTCACTTGTTTGATTTTGCCTACCTCCTACCTTTAGCATGAGGTATACCGTCTCAGGAAGCCTTCCAAGACCATTCTAAGCCACATGTTTCCTCTCTATATATAAACTTCTATTATATCATTTAATATTCTTTATATAATACTTTGCTTTTTCTGTCTATCACTTTCAGAAGTCTGTGAAGTATTTAAAGACAGGGCCCACGTTCTGTTCATCTTTGAATACTTCATGCACAGCACAGGACCGCAATTATTTTAAGCACTCAAGAATTCATTGATTGACTAACTGAATAGATAAAGCTTTTGACCAAAAGTAGATTGAGGGTTTTTATGACGAGAATTCTTATATCTGCCAGACAATGAACTATGAAAAAAATCAGTTTCTGATTTTGGGATCCTTTATTTAAGATTTCAAATGGCTCATTTTTTTGACACAATAATTCTTCAAATATATTTGCGACATTGCATGACTTTTGTATTCATTTATTTTCCTGCAATTTTGCCTTGGATTTATTAAGTTCTAGAAGCTCTTTCTCTTACTTTAAAACTGGTAAATATTTGTGGATTTTTGATCATTACGGCTCTCAGTTGATGAAATTATTTTTAAATTCTGATGGCCTTTATGTGCTAAGTATAGCAAGTAAATGAAAGAAAGGCAGGATTTTAAATGAGATTTCTGAATTGCAATCAATTCACCTGCACATTTGGAACATTACAAATTCACTCAAAGTACTTATGCTACTCAACATGTACCATCTTTACACCCTATAACTGAATAATCACTTCCATTGTCCTCTTCTACCTGGGGAGTTGTAGTAACTTGCTAATTAATGATCTCATAATGTCCTCCAGTGTGAACAGTCACTTAAATTTGCAGTCTATTCAGATTTATAGTCCTTTTTTGAGTTTGTTTAAATAGTCTCCTTTTGATGATTCAGTCTTTTCCAGCTGAGTGCTCAGATTCCCTCTACTGCCTGCTCATCTCCTGGATGACTTTCTGAGCGCTTGGTATAGTGAAGAAGGTTTCAGAATCCTGGCTGCAAAGTGATTTTTCTTGTCTGTGCTGGCTCGTGCCGATCTGGTTGCTCGATTTATGATCTTTAATTTGTAATCTGTTCAATCTAGTCTTTGGGGACATTGCAACAGTACCCACTGCCATAATCTATGGCCTCAGAAGCGTGCACTGGAATAAAAGTATCAACACTCTTGTTTGTTCTACTACAGCCTGCTTTCTCCCGTCCATCCCCTCTCAGCCCTTCCATGTCCCTTCACTGTGGTTTTCAGGAATATTCAAAATGTGTGCATACCCTGTATAGACCTTGCTGAGCTAGTAATCTTCCGAAAGGCCATCAATTAGGCCACGTATCAAATTATCTACTATCTCTCCCAGGACATATTGGATATGGCTTAGAGGCTTAGAATCTCCCAAGCTATGCTTCCCATCCTGTGTGGCATTCTTCATCCTTGGCTGCCTAATTTATTGCAACTTTCTAGCATTTTCTCTCTCATTGAAGTTCCATGGCAAGAGAGAAATGGAGGAAAAATGCTCAAAGATGGGCATGTCTGCCTCTTGCGTTAACTGTAGCTCTCTGTCATGAAAATACTCTGCTGTCTCCAATTTCCCTCTTTATTATGATGTCCATTCCATGAAACACTGAGGTGAAGCCCTGCAGTCCCAGCTCCTGGTGTGTCGCTGGTATGCTAAAAAAATTAGAAATTTCTCTATTCTCTCAATAGATTCTTAAAATAGTATTGTTATGATCATATGAAAGCATTTGAGATTTGTAGATAACTAATCACATTTTAGTTCTAGGTGCCATTATGTATCCGTGATACAGTCAATATAAAATTATAAGGCAAAAAGTCATACAGAATTGTAGAATGAGTCAACATTAAAAAATATGCCTTATGACTACACACATTTTAATGACTTGTATATCCTTAGAGTAGACACAGTGGTGGTGTCCTTTAAAACAAGGGTACTCATTCTCCCCAGCTGTCAGGAACATTGCCTGTTAATGGTGCAAATCTGAGTTCCTCTAATGTAAGGAGGAGGCAAGAGAATTAAAATGTTAATCAAGCTACATTCAGAGACTGCAATATGCTGATCAGCCCTGCAGCCAGGCCAGGAGGACACCTGCAGAAAAAAGAAAGATTTCTGCTGGGAATTTTAAGGACTCATTTCCCCACACCTGTGGAAGGGAAAACAAGAACAACAGAGTCTTTAAGTGGCACTCTACACAAATAAAATCATTCATTCCCTATAGCTAAAACCATAGAGAACCTATGGATTAAAGGCTGGGAACAGCCAGCAGGCCTTTCAGGCTACAGACTCTTCTCCCTCCTCACTGTATGTCCATAGCAGAGAAAGTGGGAACTAAAGAATGATATATAAACTGAATTCTCTGAACATTTGGGGTCCTTCTCACTTTCTGTCTCTGAGAGAAGACCACACTCTGTCTGTGTGGAGTGTTACCTCTTTTGTAATAAGATTTTCTTTTGACTCTAACTTTGGCATGTGTGTTGAATTCTTTCTACACTCTCCACCAAAAAATCCTCTTCTTCTCTCGGTACATGGCTTGGTCTCCCTCCAATTTGGGGAAATTTGCCCTATTCCGCATCACCTCTGCATTAACTGATCTTACCTGAAGGGAATGGTCTCGCCCTAGGTTATGACCCCTTTTCTAATGAGGACTAAAATGATTCTAATATCAGGTATCAAAGCTTTGTTTGTTTGTTTCTGCACCACCAAGAAATTCTCAGATACCAGCTGCGAGTCTTACAATTCAACTCAATTCTGACACTAGCCATCTGGAAATAGTGTCAGATCCCACAAGTAATGAGTTCAGTCTCATAAGATTGCCCCCATCTTAACTTTCGATGCTAGTCACAAATCCAGATTGTCACCTGTGTCTCTGATCAACAGACTATTAATCAGAGAGCCTAAGAACACCTTCCTCGAGTTCGATTAATGTGCTAGAGTGGCTCACAGAACTCAGAGAAACAGTTTACTTACTAAATTACTGGTTTATTACAGAAGAATATAACTCGTCAACAGCCTGATGAAAGATATGCACAGGGCAAGGCATAGGGAAAAGGCAGAGAGCTTCCATGCCCTCTCCCAGCGTGCCACTCTCCCAAAATCTCTGTGTGTTCAAGAACATGGAAACTCTCTGAACCCTGTCCTTTCAGGTTTTTATGAAGGTTTCATTACATAGGCATGATTGATTAAATCATTGGCTATTGGCAACCAATTCAATTTCCATCCCTTCTCCCCTCTTGTAGGTCAGGAGATGTGACTGACTGTTCCAACCCTCCAATCCCACAGTTAGATTCCCTAGCAACCAGCCTCTATCTTTAGGTGAGTTCCAACATCATCTCAGGTGTGTTTGATAGTGGGTTGTTAGAAATATTAAGAAATCTTTATCACTATTATCACTTAGGAAATTCCAAGAGTTTTAGGAGCTCTGTGCCAGAAAAAGGGACAAAGACTATATTTTTAATCACAATATCACAGACACCATATTTAATAACTGGTTGATGCCAGATTCAAAGATCCAGTCTTTCCATCTCCGTTCAGAACAATTGTGAATGACTATCCCATCTGTAACTGCCCATAATTTACTGAAGCTTCTAAGGCTATGCACCTCAGTTCAACCTCTCCCTTTGGGAAACCCCACTTCTCCCATTTTGTACAGGTGTTGTTCTTGATAGCTCTTCTCAATAAACTACCTGCAAGTGAATCTCCATCTCAAAGTCTGTTTCCCAGAAGACCTGACCTATGACAGTTGGAATAGAGATTTTAGGGACAGAGCGATTCTCTATTCTGTGACAACTGACTCATAATACAATATTTCCTCTAACCAATAATGTGTTCCTCATTGTCTCACACACATTTTTCCTCATAGCTCTCTCCATATTTACCTGATGCATAGAAATCTGTCTCAGAGTCTGTTTCCTAAGGAAATCCCTCCTACAACAATCCAGATGCTATCCTTGTTTCGAAGCCTACTAAAAGAAACAAAAGATTGTAAGATAAAAAAAATGAAGATAATGATTTCTTAAAGTTTCATGTATTTTTATACTTTTGTAAGCAAACTGATATTATAATTTCTGATTTGATCTGAGTGCTATTATAGGAAAGAGACAGAAAGACATTAAAAGAAACCAGGGGCAGCATTTCCTAAAGATTGGTCTTGACTTGGATTTCTACATATAAACTTTACTTTACTTTCTCTGTTGATCTAAGAAATGTTTTGATCTTACTAATAAAATAAATCATAAACAAGACCAATTGCAATTTAATTTCCTTATTTCTCGTGAATATATATCTGGCAATGTTGGAAACATTGCAAATAACAAAGAGAATATCTTTGAAAGAATGTGATATGAAATTCAGGATAAAACGTTTTTATCCTGTAGAATATAAGACTATAGAGCTTCTGTAAATTAGTAGCAAAAAGTAAAAGGAGATAGTCTGAGAAAGGAATAGTCAGTGGGGGAAAATGAAGTAAATATGCATGAAATAAAATATGTAAAAATGTAAACCAAATTCACACAATCTACATAAGCAATAGTAAAAAGTTGATTTAATATTGCCAAAAAAAAAAAAAAAAAAAGAAAGCCCATAGGTTTATGGTAGATGGAAACGACTCAGGGAGGTTAATGATGGTATTAGGATTTTTAATGAGAAGAAAAAAAATTAGAAAATAACAAGGATATGAAGGAAAAATTAAAAAGAATTAATAAAGAGATTATTTGTGATCCTGAGTTAATCCAGAATAAGGCACAAATATAATGGGTTTCTTTGCTTTCTAATGGTTCTTTCTTTCTTTCTTTCTTTCTTTCTTCCTTCCTTCCTTCTTCCTTCCTTCCTTCCTTCCTTCCTTCCTTCCTTCTTTCTTTCAACTTTCTTTCTTTCTTTCTTTCTTTCTTTTTCTCTTTCTTTCTTTCATTCTTTCTTTCTTTTCAACAACTCTTTCTTTCTTTCTTTTCTTTCTTTCTTTCTTTTTTCTTTCTTTCTTTTCTTTTCTTTCTTTCTTTTTCTCTCTCTCTCTTTCTCTCTTTCTTTCTTTCTCTCTCTCTCATCTCTCTCTCTATATCTTTTCTCTCTCTCTCTCTCTCTCTCTTTCTTTCTTTCTTTTTATTTTACTAAGGACGGTATTTACATAAATAATGATATGAGTCTTTCCTGGCAAAGTCAAATCAAATAATAATTTAAAAAAAAAAAACAGGTTTTTTTGCAATGATCAATGGAGAAAAAAGAATTTTTTTTTTAATTTAAATTTACTGGAATGACATTGGTTAATAAAGCTATACACCATCTGTATATTGCATTGTGTGTTCATTACCCAAAATTAAATCTCCTTCTATCTTATATATTTAACGCTTGCCCTTTACTTTTCTATCTCCCCCCTTCCTTTTTCCCTCTGGTAACCACTATACAACTGTCTGTGTCTATGAATTTTTGTTTGTTTGTCTTGTTCGTTTATTGCTTTCTGTTTTATATCCTGCATATGAATGAAATCATGTACTCTCAACTTTTTCCATCTGACTTATTTTGCTTAGCATGATATTTTCAAGATCAATCCATTTTGTTCCAAATGACAGTATTCATCTTTTCTTATGGCCAAGTAATATTTTGTTGTATATATGTACCACATCTTCTTTATCCAAATATCTACTGAAGGATACTTCAGCTGTTTCCATGTCTTGGCCATCGTAAATAGTGCGGCCATGAACATAGGTCTACATATATTCCTATGCATAAACGTTTTCTAACTTTTTAGGTAGACACCCAGAAAAGGAATTTCTGGGTCATACAGTAATTGTATTAGTTTTTTAAAGAATTTCCTTACTGTTTTCCACAGTGGCTGTACCAACTTACATTCCCACCAGCAGTATATGAGGATTTCTTTTTCTCCACAGCCTCTCCAACGCTTGTTACTACTTGACCTGTTAATGATGGCCATTCTAACAGGTGTGAGGTAGAATCTCATTGTGGTTTTGATTTGCATTTCCCTAATAGCTTCTGAAGTTGAGCATCTTTTTATATGTCTGTTGGCTGTTTTGCATGTCTTCTTCGGAGAAGTATCTGTCCAGATCCTCTGCACATTTTTTAATTAGACTGTTTGTTTTTGTTGTTGAGTTGTATGAGTTCTTTATATATTTTGGATATTAGCTCCTTATCAGAGGCTAATTTTGTTTGAAAATATCTTCTCCCTTTCATTTGGTTGCCTCTTTGTTCTGTTGACAATTTCTTTTGCAATGCTGAAGCTTTTTAGTTTGATTTAGTCCCATTCATTTCTTTTCATTTTTACTTTCCTTGACTTTGAGGTCAAATTTATAAAATCCTAAGGCTAATGTCCATAAATTTAGTATCCATGTTTTCTTTTATGCATTTTATTCACCAACATAATAAAGATCTTATATGATAAACCCTCAGTTAATATCATAATGGTGAAAAACTGAAAGCTTTTTCTCTAAGATCAGGAACAAGACAAGGATTCCCACTGTTACCACTGTGGTACATATATACAATGGTATAGTATTGGAATTCCTAGCCAGAGCAATAAAGTAAGAAAAGAATGAAAGGCATCCAAATTGAGAATGAAGAAGTTAAATTGTCACTTTTTGCAGATGACCTGATTCATTATATAGAAAATCCTAAAAAACTCCACTAAAAATCTATTAGAAATAATAAAGAGAGTAAGACATCATTAAAAGAAATTGAAGAAGACACAAAGAAACAACAAAAAAAGACATTTCTGTTTATGGAGTGGAAGAATCAGCATATTTAAAATGGCCATCTTACCCAAAGTAATATACAGATTTAATGAAATCATCATCAAAATAAAAATTATCAGATTTTTATGAAACCACAAAAACAGCCAAATCAATCCTGAGAACACAGAACAAGGCCAGAGATATCATAGCCCTAATTTCAAATTATACTACAAAGCGACACTAATCAGAACAGCATGTACTGGCAGAGAAACAGACACATAGACAAATGGAACAGAATTGAGAACCCAAAAGTAAACTCACAAATATATGGAAAAATAATTTTCAACAAAGAAGTCAAAAACGTACAATGGATAAAAGAAAGCCTTTTCAATAAATGGTTCGTGGAAAATTGAAAGCCACATGCAAAAGAATGAAACTAGACTGGTATTTGTCATTGCACGCAAAACTAACTCAAAAGGGATCAAAGACCTAAATATAAGATATGAAACTTTAGATTTCCTGATGCAACAGTGTTGTTTTCTGAATGATCTTCAAAACATTTACCTAAACCAATTGTTTTTATTTGCAAAGATATTCCTATATATGTTCGGTTTCGAAAACAAAACAAACAAACAAACAAAAAAAAACAAAAAAACGACTCTTTAAGCTTATTCAAAAAGGTTTATTTTACTGCATGTTCCTCTTGGCAATTAGAAAACTTAACTATAGAAGGAAAACATAAAAGCTATTGATGCATAAATGTAATAAGTACTAAGACATGTCCAAAGAATTCCTTTGAATCAGGTCATTAAAATAAAACCAAATGTTTAAATGTACTTTAAAAAAAAAATGATGTATCCTGCCAAAACAAAGTCATATTGAGAAATATGCAATAATAATCCACAAAAATTCTTTATTGACTGCTTATGCTATGCAGACATAAGTTACATACATCTCATATAACATTCAGAATAATATTACCAAATGCTTATTTACACACCTGTTATATAGATTAGTAAAGAAAGCTGAAAAAAACAAAGTTTTCTCCTAATGACCACAAATTAAAGAATAGGAAAACATGTTTTACATCATGGTTGCCTGACAATCAATCCTACATATATTCTATTTTATTCTACTGCTTCATGGAATGTACGCTAAGATCCACACAGATAACTTTTTTAAAAGAATGATATTGATCATAATTGAAGGATTAAACAGAGCCTCCTAACATTTGTTAGATGCAGGTTAGCTATTATTAATATCCACATTGTCTCTAATTTTCCTAGTAAAACAGTCTTACATCATCCTAAATTCCCCATCTTTTTCTCCCTGGATGCAATTTATTCTAATTCCTTTCTTTCTAGAGTTTTCCTTTTTCTCCTCTCATTTTTTTTTTTTTTTAATAAAGGCCAATGACATTAAAGTCCACTGGCTTATTCTTAACCAATTAAAATAAAGCCTCTGCTTCTTTTGTCTCTGCTTCTGTGCATCTATGAACAAATGATAGAATCAAATTTTCCAAGCACAATATCCAACTATCACTCTGTCTTATATTCCACAGTGCCCCCTACTTGGCCTTCAAGACCATGATCTATTGCTTTTCCAGACCAGTGTATCAATTATAATTCTTGTTAGATCTAAGCCTGAAAGTAGTGACATATAATGAAAAGTGCATGCACTCTGAAGGTACACAAGCTAGAGGTAATATTCAGAATCACTATTTTCCAGCAGTGTGACATTGAGAGTCATTTTGAAATGATTTGAATGATTTCACATTAAGAAATTGTATTTTTAAAAATAAATATAGTATTTACATTGCAATTTTTTTGGAATGACTAAATTGTATACCTTTCTGAAATTTCTTATCCTACTGTGAGGACTTAATAAATGCTTATGAACTTCCAAACTGAATGCATCTTTAGGTTGTGAAATATTTCCTATTTAAATACTAGTGTGTGTGTGTGTGTGTGTGTGTGTGTGTGTGTGCGCGTGCGCGTGTGTGTATGTTCATTCTCAACTCAGGAAATGGGGGTCTAAAGTATCTCAGAACTAGTAAGCCGAATATCAGAAAGATTTATTAAATTACTGCTATTGTATTAATAGCTTGTGTTAATTTATAATAGTAGAGTATTCAATATATAATGTATGGTTTTTATTGTTTTTTCTTGTCATTTTTATCTCAGCTGCATATGTGTTGCTAAATAGACAAATAAATACTTAAATAGTAGAATAGAATATTCTCTGTATTTTTGTTGTTATTGCTTTGGCTTTTGACTTTGTCACTATTAAAAAGAAAAACAAGCAAACATTTAAACCACTTGAGGTAGCACATTTATAAGAAGCAACAGTTAAACTGATAATAACTTTTTTGAAATCTATGGGTCAGAGCACAATTTTAAGTTCTCACTAAGAATATTTAAATTTCATAGTATCATTTACTATTCAAGAATAATTATTATTATTACAACTACAGATATGTTGTAAGATAATAAGAATTTAAGATTCTGAACTTTAAATAAATACGAGAACATTTCTCTTTATGAATGAGATACTAAACATGGTTCTCATTGTTTCTTTATGGGAACAATGGGTACTGAAACTAACTTTTTAAAAGCTTTCTCATCCACTGTGCTTTAAAAAAATTAGAAACAGAAATTTTTATTATACTAATTAATAACACATCCAAGCAAATTCAATATGTTTATATAAATAAATATGTACATGAAAATATTCAGTATGTACTTATTTGCAGAGCTCCATATGGTATAGATAGGTAGCTGGACAGGTCAGCAGATAGATACATGGTAGATAGTTGGGTAATATTACTAGCAATATTACTGATTTCCCTATTGTTTATCAGAATCTTCGTTTTTCAATAAGTAGAATTTCTAATTCTTACTCTGGGAAGAAACAACAAGAGGCCAACTCTTCTGAACTAATTGAGTCCACTGACAAGATCATATTTTAAAAATCTTATGTACTATTTAAAGCTTACTTCATTTTTTTTTAAATCTCTATATTATGCAGATGAGATTTGGAAATGCTCAAAATCAAGAAAATAGAAAACAGAAAAATAATTTATGATATTTTGGTCAAAAACAAAATTATTTAAAAATATGTATAATTTTTGGGGGGTACTAGTTGATTAAGAAAAGAAACTATAAAATAATAATAAAAAGAATGTCACCTATTCTGAGGGAGAAATTGATTATTTGGAGGTATTAATAGATTTCGATACAAAGCTTTATCTCCTCTAAAGCGGCTTTTTCTCTAATAAATCAAAAGCAGTATTTTAATTATGGGCAGCAGTGTTAATTTTAGCATTCCAATTAGAACAATTTATTAGGCAGCTTTCTTTGGTCAAAGATCGTATATACAGAGATGAAGACTTATACTGTGACCTCAAGAATCTCTCAATTATTTGATACAGTTATAACAAAATCCAACATTTCAAATGCCCTCAGAACTTTTAATAGTCATTATATATTAGACAATAAAGCTTTAATAAATTTATAAAAATAGAAATAGCATAAGGCATTCTCTTATGAAAATCCAATAAAATTATAAATGAGTAATAAAATATGACAAAATACCTGGAAAATTTTAAACTCCCTTTAAAATAATTATGAGTTAAACTAAAATTTTATAATGTAGAAAATAAAATACATATTGAAAGCTATGATATTGACTATAGAAGAGTTCTAAAGTAAATATATGTTTTCAAATTTTTATAGTATTTGATAAGAAAGAATTATAACTAAATAAAACAGAATTCTACTACTGGCTATGATGACTTTACTTGATTCAGACAAATTCTTCTCCTGAGAACAACTATAAAACTAGATAATAAACCGAGAGTAAAAATTCCAACTGCTTGAAGGCATAAGAGAGCATGCAATGAATCCAAGACTTGAAGGGAAGAGAAGGAAGCCTCCTTTCCTGTATCTTTTTCTCCTTCATGTTATTTGTTGATTTCTGATAGAAAATTTTGCAGCCCAGTAGAAAATAGTAACTTAGAGGTTTCTCAAATGTATGAAATGTCCAGGGAAAAGAAAATGGGAATCCAAGTCAACTAAATTTGTTAAGACTTGGGACAAGAATTAGAAAAGTGGACTTTAGGACCAAAGAAAAGGAAACAACAGTTATAATAAGTCTGACTTTTATGTAAAGTTAGACCATAATTTATTGCCAAATTCTAAGAGAGCAAGAGACATAGCAACCAGCCATAAATCTGGCTTACAGACCTAAGAAGGAAAAACAATAGAATACATGGGCTTAATACAAAATTGTGTACTTGGTCAACATATTAGTATTTCTACTAAGATCCCCGATGAACTATAACTTAAGAGTAAGGGCAAACTAGAATTAGACATGACTAGTCTTCTCTCCTCTCCTCTCCTACCTTAAGAACTTGAAACAAATAGTATGAATTGCTTATCACCCTATTCTCAATGTTATCCATAAAAGCACTAACGTCTCTTGGGAGACATATGACATCTTTCAGAGGTTCAGCAAATTACCATACACAGTATCCAAAATTAAATGTAAAAAATGGCAGGCATGTCATGCAACAATACATAATGACCAAAACCCAAGAGAAAACAAAGGACAATGTAAAGATACCTGAAATAGATTCAGATTTTGTTCTTTCCAGACATAAAATTTCAAAAAAATCATGACTAATATGTTTAAGAAATAGATGAAAGATAGAGCTTCCCACCAGAGAATCTCAATTTATAAAAAAAGAAGCAAATGGAAGCTCTAAAATAAAAACATAATCACTAAAATTAAAAACTCAATAGATGGGTATAAGAGAACAAACAAAGGAAGACCAGAACATTTCTAGATCAGTATAAAATATTCAGAATGAAGAAAAAGAAAAGAAAGTACAAAAATACAAAAATAATGTAATTATTGAATACAATAAGTTCTAATACATAAATAATTGAAATCCTAAACATAGATGTAGAAAAGGTAGTATCACAGGAATATTTGAAAAGATAATGAGAATTTACCAAAATTGATGAAAAACATATATACAAAAATTTAAGAGGTCATACAAATCTCAAGCAGAATAACCACACACACACACACACACACACACACACACACACACACACACACACACACACGGTATGTTAAAGTATTGAAAAAGAAATATAAGCAGGAAAATTTTATAAACAGCCAGATTTTTAAAAATATGCATTTCTTTCGATAAATAACATTTTATTTTTTATCAGAAATTCTGTAAGTTCAAACATGATAGAATGATATCTTCGAAGTGGTGAAAAAATGTTGTCTATTTAGAATTTGATACACAGTAAGACTATTCCTCCATTTAAAACACTGAATCTAAAATTTTTGCCTAATGTAACTATATCACTAAATTCCAACTAATGCATTTTTTATATCCCTACCAATTTATGTCTACACATATTCCCCTTTATGTTTATATAAATTTGAAAAATTATGCAATTTTTCTGAGGGAGAAATTGATTATGATTAAAAGAACATATTGAAAATGTTCTTTTGGAGTTTATCTCAGCTTCTCATGGGTCACTCTTTGTACCTCATTTTTTGAGACCTACTGGAACGTTAGTCTAGTTATAGGTCTAGAAACGAAAAGTAGATGATATGATTAAATATGTAAAGAAATTACAAAATACATTATAGATGATTTATCATGCGTAAGATATACTCTTGCACATATTTACACTTTGAAAAATGTATTTCAATATAATGATTATGACTATCCTGGTGTATAAATGTTCAGATAGATGTATCATTTAATTATGACTTACCTTCATTTCATATTTGCCAACAATAAAATAACTTGTGTAAAAAGACTCAAAACTAAAATGTTATATAGATGTATTATTTATGCAATAAAAATGAATTTAACAGATAGTATAAACATCTAT
Organism: Pteropus medius; assembly: GCF_902729225.1. Classification (NCBI taxonomy): domain Eukaryota; kingdom Metazoa; phylum Chordata; class Mammalia; order Chiroptera; family Pteropodidae; genus Pteropus; species Pteropus medius. The sequence continues at coordinate 8,770,446 of NW_024354499.1, forward strand.
CATAGATTCTGAGTATTTTACCACATAGGGGGAGACCTAGGGACAGATAGTAGGTTTCCAGAGACACAGGACACAAGGAATTCAATATATATATAAATTCATATATATATATGCATTTTAGTTGTCCTGGAATGGAAGGCTCAGCTTAGAGAAAGAGTGTTTATCATTAAACAGTATTGAAATAAAGGCCAACATATCTCTTGCTATGAAAGTCCAGCTGAACAAATTTACAAAAAAAGTAGGCTTTTTTGTTTGTTTGTTTTGATTTGTTTTGGTTTTTCTAAGTTATGTAATACCATGACTCCTAGAATTGTAAGGCTGCAGAGAACGTAGGACCTATGCAGAAAGCATAGCAAACACTCATATAAAACAAATCATTCAATAAAATATTGAATTCAATCTTGACAAAAGAGACAGGATAATGTAAATGATTTTTACATACTTAATAAACAGTTTTTACCACTTTGAATTTATTTTATTATTATTTTTTATATTAGTTTCAGGTATACAGTAAAATGGTTAGACAGTTATATAATTTATGAAGTGATTCCCGCAATTACTCTAGCACCCATCTGGCACTACACACAGCCATTGCAATAATATTGACTATACTCCTTATGTTATACTCTAAAGTAGTTTTTATTAAGGAGAGGACAAAGGAAAATGAGTTTAAATCAAATTAAGCCTAATCATAATAGGCAAAATATCTGTTAATATTATTACTAAATCTAGAATTTATTTTGCTAACTTGCCAAACATGAGTTTATAAACTGGAGATAGTAACTCAATATAGTTTAATAGCATTATTATGTCTTTTGTGTAAAATTATAATTTGAGATCATGGTAGAGAGATTATCATATGCCTTTATAATAGTTCACATAATGTTTTGTACAAGTTCAGTTACATGAAATGCTATATCACTGAAGATAAATTTTTATATTTTCTACAGTTATAAAAAATACAAAAAAAAAGCAAAAAATGAAACAAACATTTTTTTTGGAATAGAAAAGGACATATATGAGATATGTTATAAAAATGTAATGTATAGTTTTCACCTTTTCTATGATCAGTACAAAAAAGGAAATTTATTAGACTATTTCCTAGTCTTTTGAAACCTTAATAACAAACACCAGTAGGCATATTTTTACTTACTCAAATAATTTATTTGTGTACAGTCTTACTACTTCTTATCCTCCATTTCAATGAAGTTAGGAGTGAAGCCACCATAGGCAATGATGCCATGTGTTATAGGGAATGTTGGTTCTTTTCAATAGTAAGTGTTCACACAGCTCTCTTTGATGGTGAAAATACCTGAGAGAATATGGCTTTGGAATACTTTCCAGCATTCCAAATAAATAACAACTGGAGACTTTGCCTTAGAAAAAAAAGCACACCTCGGGAAAAGAGTTAGACGTGTCAGTGTTTTTGCACTTTACTATTGCTGTGCATCACATTTATGAAGACATAATAAATAGTCGTAATAGAAAAAGGGTAGTTAGAATAAAATAAAGTGGTCTATCAAGTACTCAGGCCAAGTTTATTACTGCAATGGACTTGGGTTATAATTACTAGCAGAGGAAAGAATAACTATAAGTTATTTTTATGTAAAAAGAATAGTATACTAAGCCAACATAATAACACAGTTTTTATGAACCACAATAATTACACTGAAGAAACACAAGTACATTTTCCGAAAAGGTGTGTTGATAAGATACTATAGAATTTTACAGTTGCAATGAACAAAAATAATTGTCATAGCAAAATAATAAAAGTGCATTAACTTTTGTTGCAATACTTGAAAGAGATTAAATAATAAAATTTTAAAAATGCTAAATAATCAAAAAGTTTTACATCATATTTAATGTCTTTATTTTGAAATAACATTTTTTATAAAAATTCTCTGTATATGCAAAGTTGTTTATTATCCATCATTAGTGGTATGTAAGAGATTGTTTCTGTTGCTAAGAAAGCTTTTCTATAATACTTAGTTAATGAATTAATATAGGATAAAATGCCTTTAAGGTGACTGAAAATTTAAATATCGACTTCATAAAACTCTAATTAAGATTTGATCTAAAGCCACTGTGATTTTATTACTATATTCGATTTTACATTTAGAAGCTTATAGAAAAGTCAAATGTTATCACAGTTATTTAATATCTGGTAACTAATTAAAGCATATTATGTTAATTCATATTTGAAGGAAAATGACAGACTGTTGATAAAGAACACAGTCAGGAGCAAGCCATAATATAGATACAATATGGAGAGAGATGTCTTTGTGTGAAGGCTTTTTATACAGATTTCAAGGTATACAATGATGGGCCATAATGATCATGAAGACAACCAATGATATTAAGTAGTTCAATATATTGAGTAATAAACAGGGACTTTTATAAATATAAATAGGACACAAATTTTTCTATTTAAATTTAACAACCAGTGAAACTTTTTACTAAGGCAGATAGATAATTGAAGACTCAAATATGATAACTAGATAAGAAACTGCACTATTTAGACATTCTGGAAACCACCAAACAAAAAGAAGTCCTGGGACTGAATTTTGGAAGATGTGTAAAATATCTAGAATTTCACAGAGGAGGACTGAGGGGAACACATTGACTTTGCAAGTGCATGAACATCTGAGTGGAGCACTTGTCTGTTTTAACAGAAAGTGTAATGACATGTAGAGCAACTCCTCCTCGCATATGATGCAATGTATTCTTCTGCTGGCTTTCAGGAGATAGTTTTTGTCTGTATGTGTACTTAGAAGCTAACATTTATGGAAGTTGGCTACTTGATTGTACCTCTGTCTAGATCTTGCCCCTATGAAGATATCCTCTCCAAAAAGATGAAGGATGAGGGCAGCAACTATAGCTCAGGTGTTCAGTCTAATCAAAGCTGAAACATACCCTGATAATATTAATTTCCCATTTTTAAGTTTTTTTTCATATATTTAAAATATAATCAACATGAGGAAATATATCACCTTATACTTTTACTGACTTGATTATTTTCAATTCCCACATCACTAGATTAAGGGTAATAGTATCATTCTAGAAATAGCAAACTAGTAACATAGGGAAATAAGTACACAATCACACTCTGTTATGGTATCCATTTATCATCTACTGCCTATATGTCTCATAAAGTCATCCAAATGTGAAAGAGCAACAAATATTTATTGAAATGGAAATGGTTACAAGGAGTAAACATTTTTTAAACCATGTCTATACCACAACAAAATAATTGATGAGTTAGTGAGAGAGAAAATATAGGAACTACCAATGTGCATTTAATTCAGATAGCATTCTAAAAATAATCTCATTGGTTTCTACATTTAAGACATAGGAATTAATTGTCTGTACATAGTTCATCTACATTCTCCTACATGAATCCTTTTATTCTGATTATATGTTTGCTTTTCCTTGTTTTGCCTATTTTCTTGTTTCAGATTTATTAAAGATTTAAATATATGAGCTAACATTGATTTTCACAACTGGAAATTCTTTGGAAAAACACAATATTATTTCATCCAGTACTACTGTTGCTTTGCCTATCCTAACAAGAAAACAATTTCACTGTGGCAGCCGGGTCTGAGGAAAAAAAATGTTCTTGAATGAAAGAAACACTAAGAAGATTTGATCATATGATTATGTGGATAGAGCAGAGACTATTTCCTTAACCACAATCAGGATTATAAATAAGTATCACCGTTTGATGCTATGAACTATTTAAATATATTTTAAATGCATTTTTCCTGAAACTTTTCCTCCTACCATTTTTTGTATTTGTACGAATAAATCATTTTTATATTAGTGCCTCAATATCATATTTTGTGGTAACATTTGCTATAAATGCTTTTTAATTTTATCAGGAGAAATTTATTCAAAGATATGGTGAACTTTTAAAAATAATTTATTTATTTAAATTAGGTTCAAGTATACAGTACATTGATTAGACATCTATATTGTTCATAAAATGATTTTTCCAATTGCTCCCTCCCTCCCCTGGCTCTCCACTTAGCCATCATATTAATGATAACTGCATTCCCTTTACCGTGCTCCCCATCCTTGTACCCAACTATCAACTACTAATTTGTACTTATTTAATCTCCCAGCCCCCAAACCCCTTCCCCTCTGTCTGCCACCAAATCGTCCACTATTTTTGTGAGTCTGTTTTTGATTAGTTTGATTTTTTTGTTCCTTAGATTCCACATATAAGTGAAATCATATGGTATTTATCTTTCTCTGTCTGACTTATTTCACTCAGCATAATAACCTCTAGGTTCATCCATGTCATTGCAAATGGTAGGATTTCATTTTTTGTAATGGCTGAGTAATATTCCATTGTATGTATGAACCATAATTTCTTTATTCAATCGTCTGTTGATGGACATTTAGGTTGCTTCCATATCCTGGTTATTGTAAATTGTGCTGCCATGAATATTGGAGTGTATAGACCTTTATGGATTATTGTTTCGGTTTTCTTTGGAGAAATACCCAGAAGTGCACTTGTCTTGTTCCTGATCTAAAGGAAAATCCTTTTAGCCTTTCCTACTTGAGTATGATGTTAGCTGTAGATTTGTCATATATGTCCTTTATTATGTTGAGGTATGTTCCCTCTATTCTCACTTTGCTGAGAGTTTTTATCATAAATGGATGCTGGATTTTGTCAAACGCTTTTTCTGTATCTATTGATATTATCATTTGGTTTTTATCTTTTGATTTGTTAATGTGGTGTATCACATTAATTGATTTGTGGATATTGAACTAACTTTGCATCCCAGGAATAAATCTATAATGTATTGCTGAATTTGGTTTGCTAATATTTTATTGAGGATTTTTATATCAATGTTCATAAGAGATATTGGCCTATACTTTTCTTTTTTTGTAATATCTTTGCCTGGTTTTGGAATCAAGGTAATGGTGGCCTCATAAAAGGAGTTAGGGGGTCTTCCCTCTTCTTGAATTTTTTGGAATAGTTTGAGAATAATAGGTGAGATATGGTAAATTTAAAAAAAAATTATATCCATCAGTTTATCATTTCTACACAGCAGGGCATGAAAACTGAGGTTTTTCATTTCATGTCACTATAGACAAGAATTGCCTCTTCATTCCCTTTATATTTGGCTATATATCTAAAATGAAAGCAAGGTTTTGTAATTGAAAACAATATATTTTATTCATTATTTCAACAAATGCTTATTGAGGACCTACATTTACCAGCACTTTTTTAAGTTCTGAAATAGCAGTGAATGAAATGGGGATGGGCAGACATTGCTGCCTGCAATGAATGACAAAGGAGTCAGATAAATTTTTGAAGAAAACTAAATCTTTAGTTTTAGAAAAAAATAAATTTTAAAAAGTGCCATGAATTTTGAAAAAAAAGAATGTGAATCCAAGTTTTAACAAATATGTGAAAGTTGTGAGAAAACTGACCAAGAGTACTGACCTTTGAAAAACATAGATTTTAACTGTGTGGGTCTACCTATATGGGAATTTTTTTCAATAAGTATATTAATTTCCTTATTACTGTGAAGCAATCACACCGATTACACTAGGCTACCATAAAGCAATCTTACTGCTTTTTTGTTATCAATCATTATTCCTGTAAACAAATATGAACTTCTTTTTCACATGATCTTTTCATTTTTGATGGTTAGTGTTAGTAATACATATAATATGTACAATGTTTTGTATCATATAAGACAATATTAATATAGGTGCTGACAGCTTGTAAATAGACAATATAAACTTATGGTATCAATAAATATAGTACATTACTACAAATGTATTTTCTCTTCCTTATGATTTTATTAGTAAGAATTTTTCCTCTAGTTTACTTTATTGTAAAAATACAGTACATAATACATGTAACACAAAATATGTGTTAATTGACTGTTTTTGTTACTAGCGAGACTTCTGGTCAATAGTAGTCTATTAGTAGTTAAGTTTTGGGGGGAGTCAAAAGTTATACGTGTATTTCTTTTTACTGTATGAGGTTCGGTGCCTCAACACACACATTGTTCAAAGATCACTTGTATATCTGAAGATGAACAGCCAGGCAGAAGGGACTATAAGTATGAGAATAGTAAGAACAGCCAGGCAGAGGGGACTATAAGTGTGAGTATACTAGCCTAGCTGGAGAAGAGACACGAGGGAGAGAGGAGTAAGCCATGACATCAGAAAGATAACAGGGCTTTTAAAATACGATTAAATGGGGTGTTATTATAAGACTTTAAGACAAAAAAAATCAGAATCAAATTACATTTTCTTAGAATCACTCTGTTGCTGAGTGAGAAGAGAAAGAAGAGTTAGGGTTGATGGTGGGGAGGGATGAAGAGAGACCCAGTTAAGACTCTATTACAATAATCTAGTGAAATAAAAAGATGGATTATACTCTGTTGATGGCAACAAGCTGGTAAGAAGTAGCCAAAGTATAGTTATATTTTAAATTTCCCACTAAAAAAATAAGGCTGAAGAGCGACCTAAATTCTTGAGCAAAATTTATCTAATGGAAACTTCAGTAAATATGATTACAAGACTGGAATAGGAAAATCATACTTAGGCTTTGAAAAAAAAATGCTTGTCCAGCTTTCTCACAATGAAACACCTTGTAAAGAGGGGCTGGGAAAATCTCTATCACAATCTCACTGCCAATCTCACAATCAAATACAAAACCGTCAAACGATAACTTATACATCGCCACTGATAGAGACATCAACCCAACTATTGAAGTGCCTTCTTTTCCTACATTTTATTTGACTTAAACTATTTTAAATAAAGCATGGCAAACATTTAAAAAGTTTAATAAACATATTCACAGCTCAACAAATTTTTACAAATAAAGGCACTATGTAACCATCCCCAGACCAAGAAATAGAAAATAAACTTTTTCAAGTACTTGTGCCCTTTTCTAGGCATTTTCACTTCCAAATTAACTACCTTTTATTACAGCATATTAATTTTATCTGTTTTCATACATTATATACAGGCATAAATATGTATGTACTCTTCTGTTTCTGCTGTTTTTACTCAACATACAGCTGTGAGTTTTGTCCATTCTGAAGTATAACATAATTTGTATATTTTTACTAATGAATAATATCTATTGTAGGAATATATCTGTTGACTTTTAAGTTGACTACAGTGGATTATAGTCTGAAAATGGAGAATGATGTTATATATACATAAACATTCATCAGTATTGACTCTTAATTTTAAACATATTAGAGTATATACTAAAGTACACTAAATGAATATCGGGTAACAAAAAAATTGAGAAAAATGTTTGTGGCATAATCAGAGTCCAAGATGTCAATATAATTAATAGGTGATTATGTTGTGTCCAGTGAAAAATGTAAACATTTCTTTCCATGACTGACAACAGAGAAGAGCTCTGCCAAGCTTCATGAAAAGGTAAAGTGATTCAACAAAAGATGCAGGAAAGACAAAAAAAGCAGTTAATTTCTACTGCTACCACTGATATACTCAGATGGTATATGAAGCAATGTCTTTTGCTCTTTACCCTGTATAAGTTTCCTAATATCTCGAGTTCTAGAGGCAAGTTGATAGACAAGGCAGAAATTTTTCTCAAACCTCCAAAAGGGTTGAGAAGCATTTGGGAATAGGCAAACAACTTAGTCAAATATAACCTGAAACCAGTTTTGACAAGTTTCTCCTTCTTCTAGGTGATTATTTGAAGATTTTGTGACAACTGGCTTTATGATGCAAGAGCAGAGAGGAAAATGAGATAATATTAAAAGAGTCGAATATTGTTTTAGTCAGTATATACCTGGTCCCCTGATTCAACAAATCAGATATTCACTTAGAAATATATCTGATAGGAAAAAATCTTGAAATGTATTAATTATTTGGAAAATTAAAATGGAAGAATTATCTTGATTACTGATATTTAGTAGGCCCTTGGGGAAAAGTAGGAAAAGTAGATTCTCTCACTTTATCTCTCTTTGTAAATACATTGGTATTGTAGCTCAGGTTTTGCTCTAAAACACTTGGTAAAAGACACAAAGATATCTGAGTTCTAGTCTCACTGAATTCATTAAATGAAGGATTTTATTAGGCAATGGTAAAAATATGATTAAAAGAAAAATTCCAGAGTACCTAATGTAAAACATGGTAATTATAGTTGATAACACTGTACAATATAATTGAAATTTGCTGAGAGTAGAATAAAAATATTCTTACAAAAAAAAGATAAATATGTGAAGTAGTGGATGTGGTAATTAACTAGATGGTAAGAATCTTTTCACAATGTATATATATGTCAGATCACCACAACATATACTTTAAATATTTTACAATTTTATTTGTCAACTATATCTCAATAAAACTGAAAAAAAAATTTCATCAAGGAAGGTAGGGGTTTTAAGCAATGTTACACAATGCCTTTAAACATTTCTTATTAGTACTTTCTTAAAATATCAAGGAAAGTAATTCTGTAGGGAAAAGTCAGTGTTATAATTATGCACTCAATAAGATGTTTCTACCAATAAATTCTGAAATGCCCTAGGGGGAAACCATCATGAAATCTCAGATCTTTGTTTTTGGGTACACAGTTTGTTGTCTAACATAGAGCTAGCTAGTAACAATTTTGAGCACATACACACAATACACTCACACAAACACATATCCGTACAAAGGAAGAAGTAAATAATTCATTCTTCCTGGACTAATAACTTACTGACTGTTCAGAGTCAAGGGGCAGGTCGATGTAAGAAACAGAAAGGAATTCTTTTGGTTTTGTCCACAAATAAATCATGGTGTGAGAACAGATATCCTGTAGAAAGCATATTAGGAACAAATATATTTATCAGGCAATCAAACCATAAGTCTACTTGCCTTTTTAATGAAAGTAAATAGCCTACTAAACTAACTTAAAGAAGGTGAATAAAATGAAAAAGAATCTTCTCTTTGGGACAAAAGCTACATAATGCATTTTTACTATCTAGGATGATAATGTAAGTGAAGGATAACAAGATATCACAACTATGTCTTCTAATGTTTCCAGCACCCATGGTAAAGATGTATCATTCTTCCTGCAACATCATCCCCAGAATAGTTCTTTTTTCTGGCTTTCTTGTTGCATGGATTGATTATTTGTTGCTCAGAAGCTGCAGCTCAGAAGTCAGAATCATTTAAATAACCATAGAAAATGCAATCACAAAACTAAGAAACAAACCTATACTTCAATATGTCTTTTTATTAAGGTAGTCTAAGGCTCCTCAGATCTCCTTGTTTGTGACAGTATCTCTGACTTTCCTTGTTTTTATTTATAACATTAATGATTATGGATATTTATTTTATACTGTGGCAATGATCAAATAAAACTTTATTATCTCTTGCACAAATTTTCCCCCATAATTTGTGTGTGTGTGTGTGTGTGTGTGTGTGTGTGTGCTCACACATATGCCTCATTCATTTATGGCACTAAAAGGTTCTCCAGGCTTATCTTATTTATCTTCTAATCTAGTCTTAGCATCAGCCATTTTCATAGGGAGTCCTGGTTCTTTTTGTTTAATTCTTATTTATTTTTCATACAGTTAAATATGCCTATATTTTATGATGTCACTATTAATAAAATGTCATTTAACAATAGAATAGATTAAGAAGGTTAAACTTTAGAGAAACACATAAATTAATATTTCAGAAGTATTTTCACTTTATAAATAAATCTCCATCTAATTAAAGACTTTTTTTTTTAGTCTTATCTTAGGAGTATACTGAAGGAGAAATCTAAGACATGGCCCTTTTTATTGCTTACAAAGATTATAGAATCATATTTTTATATGCCCTAGCATGATTATAGTTTACATGTTCAATTTATTGAGAAATTTTATATATTTTGGTGTCTATGCAGAGCCAATTAAAAAAATCATATAATTGAAATATCTAATTAGATCATAAACATCTAATTATCTGCTTAAATTACTCTTTTTACATTAAAATATAAATTAAAATATAAATAATTAATGTAAATTAGAGAAATTAAGATAGCAGCTAGATATTCTGTTTCAATATAATATATAAACTTATGAGAGGATGCAAAAAAAAATTGAGGCAAAAATCATTCTAGAATATTGTGATCAGGTAAACATATTAAACAAGAGAGTTATAGTTTTTTTTTTACCTTTTTTTTTGTCCCAGAATGAAAATTCCTTTATCCCCAGAGCATAAGTAAAAATCCATGGGAAAGTTTTTCTCTTGAAGAAGTGATAGTTTAGAAATAGACAAAAATTAGAGAAACACAAGCATTGCAAAAACCCAAATTATTATTTTATTCTATTTAAAAATTCAATATAGGAGACATGTTCTTCCACTGAGGAGGGTAAGAAATCATAGTCTACATCTGCAAGACATAAATAATAAGATATTATAAATTCGCAGTATTAATTATACTTTTTTGACACAGGTTAACAGATACAATGTAACATATTATTTGTTCTTTTTAATAATTGTCTTGAGTTTTAAAAATAATATTGAGAATGCAAAGCAATTTTCAGATAAAGACTTCTATTGATATGCTGGTGTGCAGAAAATATTTTCTTTATTTAGACTAATTAAAATTATTTGTTTCTGTGTGTGCATTTTTTTTCTGTGTGTGGAGGGTGCAGAAAGAGGGAAAAAGGAAAGAAAGAAATATATGCATTGTATATTTTGTATATTATATACCATTTTAACGATGATTATTGTAGTAATTTACCATATATATTTAGCATAATGAATAAAGAAGCAGTGACTTTCCTTCAGTTTATGACATAAAAATCATTCAAGTATAATGTGAAAATATTACTATTATTATTCCGGTTTAAGGATTTTTTAAATTATCTATTTATTTCTATTGTTTCAGAGAAACATTAACTGGCTTTCTGTGAATAAGAGCCTAGATCCATAGATGCTAATTTCTTTAAAACACAGTCATCTTTGTCAGTTACCCTCTGTTCCAGATGCCAAACCTAGTTTTAGAGATTGCAGCTGCTGTAAATCTTTGCAGTTTAGATAAAGTAGAATTCTTTCATCTATTTTTCTTAATTATATCATTTTCATCCACTTGGCCTTTCAACCTAAAGATGGAAACTACAGTACTGGTCATTAAAGTTAGTCATTTTATTCCAGAACCAAGTTACCGGAATAATTTTAAAAGTATCAAGTGACTGACTATTACCAATAGTAACTCTGACTACTGTGACTATCATTTATTAGGCAACCTCAAGTGTCTAAAACTGTTGTGAGTTCTATTTTTTTTTTTGTATTAGCTGTAGTCCTCTTAATAATTGTCACTAAAGATATATTAGGTTGTGATGCAATAAAATTACCAAAATATAAGAGGCTTAAGAAACAAAGGCTTATTTTTCACTTGTTCTATATGTCATTCCAGGGCTGCTGGGGTTTGTACCCTTACTGTGACAAAGCTACTCTCTGGAATAGCTGCTATGTATAACATTGCTTGTCATTATCACAGAGGGAAAAACAGCTTCTGCTGATCTGTTACTAGCAATTAAATTCTTTAGCCCAAGGAGATAGGTAGAACTCAAGTTATAACTTCTAGGCCAGCACTAGTTGCCTGGCCCCACTCAACCAGCCACATGAAGACATGCAATGATATAAGGAAACAGATGTTCAGAAAAGTTTTGTTCAAGACTCACATATAATAAATGCCAGAATCAAAGTAAACTCAGCTCTACCTCTCTCTAAATTAGGTTTCTTCCCAGTAAACCATGTTACCTTATGCAATTCTAATAAAAACAGGTGGTAGTGACATAGAATCTAATACAAATTTACTTAGAAAATAAAACAATCTGTTCATTAATCAACATTCTAAATTGATATTTCAAAATTACCTGTGTTCAGTTTATTCTGAGCTGGTTAACAGTTATAAATAAGCATAAATATTTAATAGTTATGAGACAACTACTTAAGATAAATGAAATAAAACTCTGATTTAATCAGCTCATTTAAAATCTCTAAAGGGAAAAGCAAGTATTGCAGTAAAAATTGTAGAATTTTTAGCCAGACATATGTGTTTCTTTCATTAGTTCTCAGACCTACTCTTGCTTTTTAAAAATATCATGAAATCCCACTTGATTATAATGTTTATTTGAATATATATTAGAATCTATTATAATTATATATATATATCTATATAAATACATATATTAATATAGATAGATCATGTTCTCATTGAATAATGATACATTTTAAAATACATATATTATCTCTATTTTCAGAACTCCAGCTCAGGTTAAAACCCCAGTTTCTGCATTTAAACTATACAAAGAATTTAAGAGATTAAATCTCTGAAGATAAATGAGCCAGAAATATCCATTCTAGCATACACTACTGTTAAATCCCTCAGGGCCCAAACATTATATGTTTAGAATGAGTTATTCAGATATAAAAATAGATGATACAGGTAAAATGTTAGACTTCCTCTTCAGATAAATTATTGGCACAATTATTTTGGTGGCTTTTTATAGAGTAGACTAGATCCTGATGTGTCTATATTAAGTGTGTCTATTTCTCAGAAGTAACAAATTAGGAATGTTTGGGGAAACAAGTTAAGAATCTTACTCCTGGTGACATGACAAAATCAAGCTTGATTTTCTCACATGACAAGAAGTCTGGAGAGGAGCTGCTGCTGGATCTGGCAAGGCTGCTCCATGATACTAGAGATGCCGTGGTCTGGGTGATAACTTGCCTACTGCGGCTCCAACTATCCACTGTTAAAATCAAGGAGGATAAGGGAAGGACATGACCAGTTCTTCCCCTCTCTTCTAAAGTTTTCTCAGGAAAGTAAAATCTTCTCAAAACCACCCCAATATTCTTTCATTTATGTACCTATGGGAAAACACAGTTAAAATGGAGCAAAGAGTGGTAAAGATTATTTTAGATCAGCCATCACACTTTAACTGGGTCTGGACACAAACACCATCCTGTTAGCTCACAAAATAAAAATGTGGATTTGACAGATCACTGTCAGATACAACTTAAATGACAATTGTCACGCCATGGATTTATGAAGAAAATACTAAAGTATTTATTCAAAGTAAAATAAAATCTGAAATAAAAATAGACAGATAATTCCTTCTGTCATATTCTACTCCTTAGAAATGAGTCAATAAATCCAGCTCACGTGAGGGAATTAGACAAACCCAAGAATGCTTGGAGGCAGGGATTATCTGAAATGAACTTGCTGGTTGCTTATAACACTAGCATATAACATCTTCTTGAAAATAGAATAAACTTAATCTAAACAGCATACCAAGATTTGTTACCTTTAAGTAGGGCAATTATATATATTCTTATTTCAAGTAACTTTTATTTATTGTCTGTTTATTGAGTTTTCCTACCTATTTATATTATAATGATTAGAAGTAATACAGCATTATATTACAGTGCCAACGAAATATATATCTTCCCTTTTTCATCTTCCCATTCTATTGCCTCATCATCAAATCAGAATTTGATTCAAATCATCTGATAATTTTGTACCTAATTATTCTTTTATTATCAAACTTTGGCATTATCTTCTATTTAGAAATTATTTCCTTACAAGAATAGCGAACTTTATAGCCACACTTTCAACAATTATTATATAATCTAAGATAAATCTAATACTTACATGGAGTTCAATAAATTAACACCTATTCATCCACAAAATCTCAAATTTAAATCTCTCAGGAAAAAAACTTTTCTTCCCACAAAGCAAAGTTAGTTCTATCTTTTATAAATTCTAGAGCACAGTGTACTTTCCCCTTATAGAATTGATATCATTTGTAGTTATAGATGCATCTTATAAATGATTAATTTGGTTATTTCCACTGGACTGTACATTTCATAAAGGTAAAAATTGTGCCTTTTTCCCAACATTTATGTCTTTAGTATCTATAATACTGTCTGATAGTAAAAAAGATAATTATAAACATCTTCAAATGAATAAATAAATACATTATGATTTTCAAAAAGGAAAAACTAAACCATTTTACATGTACATTTGGGAAAAAAGGGCGAGAAGGGAAGAATATACCTCTGATGTTCAGACTTTTTCAGGGAGCTTCCTTTGGAACAGGTTCCTGTCTTACCTCACCTGGAGCTTGATTTCACTGAAATAGTTTGGATGCCTAGAGGCTGCTGAGAACCAACAGCAGCGGTGGGCAGTTTATTATGGACAGCAAGGCTTGTGCTTGGAAATAGGTGCACATATGAGACTTCTCTCTTGGAACAAAGGGAGAGAGAGGGATAGGACAGGCATCTAACATTTCATTTCTTCAAAGAGATGCTCAAAAGATAGTTTTCTGCTTCATCTCATTCAGAGTGTTTTTGGAACCAGCATAGATTGGATGTTTGGGAGTGGCTAAGGACAAAGAAGAGTATCAGATACCTTGATATGGCCTGCATGGCTCGGTGCAATTGGGAGAAAGAACACAGCTTGAGGCTTTTCCACCTAGAAGGAAGGAGAGTGGAGCATGTGTCCAGCATTCTGGATTTTAGGAGAGTTGCCTAAGGGACTGGTGTCTGTTCGCCCAATTTGGAGTGCTGATGGGGAGCCCCAGAGAGCTAGACATTGCTGGAAGACTTGTTGCTTTAGAGTAGGGAACTGACAGTGCACACGCAGGTACCAGAGAGAGAAAGAGAAGATAAGATCCTGAAAAACTACACAGTAGTTTTGATAAATTACATGCACAGGGCCAGAGAAATCACATCACTCCAAGATGATTTCTAACCTGGCTAATTGGTGAGAGTCTACTCTAAGAAGTCAATTCATAGAGTTGAAGGTGGCTATTTTTTCAAGTACACAGTTCTCATACAAGCCAGTATTACCTGCATACCAAAGCCAGATAAGAACACCATAAGAAAAGAAAATTAGAGGCCTATATCCTTTGCAAGCATAGAAGCAAAAACTTCTCAACAAAATACTAACAGAAAAACATTGGGTCAAAGCATACATGTAATGTGTGTTTCCATGTTTGCTTTATATAGTTGATGAAAACTTAAAGATCATAGAATTTTCTAGGACTCTTAATTCTCCACAAATTTTGGGAAAATACTGTCAAACAAAGTATCCTTGAATGTAGACCCAGAAGGCAGAGGTTCTTTTATTTAGACATCGCAATAAAAAAGTAGGCAACATGGACTGGGCTCTTTTCTTTTCTCTATTCCATGTTAACTGTGGAGCGGAGTAAATACAGTATAAATTCCTCATTTAAAAAGGATCCATGTCCAAAGATTCTTAAGTTCATAAAATCCCTATTAGTCTTGTTGCAATATCAAAGATCTGACTGGATGCCTCAGAATGGCAAGAAACCACCAAAGAAAGTATCTAGTGTGGCAGGATAAAAAGGATTCTCCCGATGCTTCTTCTATTGGAGGTGAAATGAACATTTACAACTACTTAGTTCCTTGTATAGACGGAAGGTAGGATAGGGTCACATTCAGCTATTGTCCATTACTTCTATCACTTTCTGTTTAGAATCCCTTTTGTTTTTATTTTTGGAAAGCATTTGTTGCTTGCTGTACACCGGCAAAGTCCTTTGGTTTGCCAAACATTAAGATCTTGGCTCCTCGGCCATCACAGGACCTTTGAAGCACCTTGTACTTCTTTAACTGCAATTATATAATATGATTACTCATTCTTCAATCACATTTTAAAACTTAAAAAATCTATTAAAATTTTAATCTATTATAATCTATTATAATTTTCATAATTCCATTTCGCAATCACATTTAAAAATTAAATATCTATTATAATTGTGTGTGTAGCACACACAAATGCAAGACAGACAGAGAACAAGCAGTTAAAGCTTCTATAGAGACAGACTAATGTGATTGGTACAAAGTTATTCGAAAGCTAGACAAACATCAATAGTGGTAATACTTTGTGGTTCAGCTGTCTATTCATTTAGGTACAAAATAGTTATTGGGTCCCTACAATGAAAGAGAAGCTTTTTCTCCTTAGGTTGCAGATGAGTTTTTATACCCATATTATTTTTTAAGAAACATTGTAACAGAAAAACTGCTATTTTAATGAACTATGTGAATCCAGCTTCTGAAGATGCAAGAGAAAAGCGAACTAAAGCCAAGAGCTATAATTAAGTGCATGCTTATTTGCTAAAATAAATGTGCAATTCTCACTTCTATCCCTGAATGGAGTCACTGGGACTACTATCATTAGACTGCCATTATAGTCCTATCATTATAGAAATAATAAGAAACAAGCCCTGGAATCTGCTATTCTTTTCAATTTAGGTGTAATTTGGTGATAAAATCAGAAACAGAAGTTATTTTTAGATGTATTTCATAATTCTTACATAGCAATACCTACATACATTTGTAAATAAACATGGGATCTGGTCATTTTGAATAGTGGCTTAAGGTAAAATAATAATTTGCATGTGATTAGCATACTTTATCAGAGCTTGTAACTTAATTTGATTTCAAATCCAGTTATGATACAGTAGAAATGGGTTCACTGTTTCTGTTTTTATAATTTACTCATTTTTCTGTAATTGTGAACATTGAATATTTAGAGTATTTCTTACAGCCTAAGCTGATTCTTCTACAGGGCACCACTTTTGCATTCTGCTCATTCTCAGACCTCTTTCCTTTGCCTTTCTTGATTCTGATTCTGATTCTATAAGTCTTTGTCTTCCATCTTGTGAAACTATCACTTACGTGTTTTACAGGGCTAAAACCACATTACCAGACTGGCTTTTCTCCTGTAGAGAGGTGTGTTCATTACAGAGGGAATGCAATTTAGTGAGTATATGGAGAGTTTAGCCTTAAACAGGATTTAGAAGATGTCATTGTTTGTAAGAGGAAGAATACTGTGGGTATGAGTTCAGAAAAGATAATTTTTAGAAGATTTCATGGAAGAGGATGAAGATGAGGAAGGGAATGAGGAAATAAACATGAGTAACAGTCTATAAAAAAAGGTGGTTGGATTGGAAGTTACAGTGGGGATGACACTAATTAATGGAGTTACTAAAAGAAGGTAGAAGATAGTGATCAGGAAGCAGATGAGATTTTAGAAGTGGTCCCACATTAGAAATTCTTAGGTCAAGAGTGGGCAGATCATTAAAGATGAGTACAGGAAACTTAGGTATGAGGCTAATGATGGACCATGCAAAAAGTCTGGTAAGACCAGTAAACGAGAGAAAGATGATCTGATACTAATTATAATCCATTGATAAAGAAGAAGGAGCTAGTTGATAACTGCTTCAAAGAGGTAGATAGTTTTTAAGAAGGGGCAGGAAGGTGCCATTTGGAATGAGAATGACAACTGACCCCACTTTTAGACTTAGTTATATTTGAGATATAGGTGAAAAAGTAGTTATTTTCTTAGGAGAGTCATAAATAAAATAGTGTAGTAAGAGGAGAGAAAACTCGCAAAGATTGATGGGGTAAAGAAGTGATAGATTATTTTTATCATAAATTACAAATTGAAATATTTTGGGGATCATAAGAAGTTAGAGATTGAGCCAAATGATCAACTGTAAAAAGCCATAGATGAAAAGAGTTTGGATGATAAAGTAGAAGACAGGAGAACTGTTTTTCTCGAGGAGCTTGACAAGATCCGAAATGTTCTTTGTGATGGCATTTGTCTGGACAGTTTCCTTAAGGAAGTATGTAATTAGTGATACACTACTGATCTTTGTCACCTTATAGCGATAATGTTGGCAGTGTGAGTAGGAGTGGCATTTGCTTTTATTTTTTGCTCACCTCTGCCTCAAATGTTAAGATGTTACCTGCCTCCTTCTTATGTTGAAATGAAGGAGAGTTAGAAGGCAATACCTTCATTTGTAACCTGGCTTCTTAGTGTTCTCTGAGTTAAAATTTTTAACAGGACACTGTCTTCGGTTCTTTGGAGACTCAGCCACCTTTTGACAGCTATCTTTCTACAATTCCCTTGACCCGACCTAATGCACATCGTATTGGAGACTAACTTCCCACCCTGACAATCAGTACAGCTCTATATTCTCTTCTAGAAAGGCCTATTTGTCTTTCTTTAGTTCTTTTGTTCACAATTTGAGATATTCCCGTGTCCACTCCCTCTCACTTAAAGACTATTCACACATTTTTTGCTCAGTAAATTCTAGGAGCACAACTTAACCTTAACACAGCAGCCACTTGCTCTCTATTGTATTGCCAAAGCAGAGAGTTCAATTCTCATCATCTAGTTTTCCTAGACAGGAATAACATATGAGTTTATTGTCTTTTGTGCTTTCAGTAAACACATTTGAATATCCTTAAATTTTGAAGTCCCCTCACTGGGCTTTTGTGGGAAGCTAGAACCCTGTCTCACATACATGTACTTTCTTGAAGACAGTAAAATTCATAGTACACTAGCAACTTTCTATAAAGAAATTTTCTTCGAATATCCTTATTTTCCAGCAGCTTGATCCGTTTATATACCTGGTGTTGTTAGTGGATTCTAGAGTCACGTAACACATTAAAAAACAAAACAAAACATAAAGAACCAAAAACATTTTTGAATTCTGCCTATGATCTAACATCCTGTTCATATGTGATGTCTATTATATTGCAATGACTTGGCTAAACTTTAAATTTAGTTCATTCCAGTTCTTTCCTTTTTCATTCTTAAAGTAATAATTATAACAGCAACACTTTATGGAAATTCTAAATCTGTCATTTAGAACAGCGGTGGCCAACCTTTTTGGCACTGGGAACCAGTGCTCCTATTAGAATAGAATGCCTGATGATCTGAGGTGGAGCTGAAGCAGTGATGCTAGCTCTGGGGAGTGGCTGCACATACAGAGGAAGCTTCGCTCACTTGCCTGCCGTTTACCTCTGGCTGTGCGGCCCAGTTCCTAACAGGTTGGGGACTGGCCAGAGGTTTGGAGATCCCTGATGTAGAATGTAGCCCTATGACAGGTTATCAGGCCCAAATGGGGCAAGATAAGAATTGAGTAAATTAAAGATGTAAAAACTAATCCAAAAATAGTGATGGGTTGATATCAGAATAAAGAAAGTGAGATTTAGAGGTCGTAGATCTCAGAAATGTTTCATACGTTTCTACTTTTGAGGTATTGGCTCATTTCGGAATATTAGATTCACAGAAATAACATTCTCTCTTGCTCAAATTCTAACTGCTGCCCATTCTTTGTATCAATTTGAGTATTTTTATAAAAACAGCTTTGGAGAAACTTGGAAAATCTTTATTTTCTCTACTAATTTTCAGAATTTAACATTTTTTAGTTTTAATATTTGTACCTAATTTTCCATATATTTTACTTATTTATTTTAAACATTTCATCTATGGAAAAATTTATATTTTACATATGTAATTAATACTTTTTTATTAATTTTATTTCTAGATATACATCATTTATTTTAAATTGATTCCACTTATCTCATTGTTTAACTCTTACCTTTCACCTTTATTTATATTTTACTTTCCTTAATTTCTAAATTTAGATATTAAGATTTAGAATGATATAGATAATATTGTTATCATTTAGACATTGCTTTCTAAATTATTATTATCTTTTTAACTTTCTCACTTCTTTTTTTCTAATTTATTTTTTTTATAACAAAATCCAGTAAGTTTCAGGTGTACAATTTAACAATAAGGCATGTATATATTGCCTTGTGTGTTCATCTCTCAAAGTTAGATTTCTTTCTTATATTTAACATTCTTTTAAAAAAAATTTTATATTTAAAAATTTAAAAGATTTTTTTTTTGGAACTTGTTTAAATCCTGGTGCTGATAAGCTCTAAATGTCTCTACTATGTATGATGACAAGAAAAAAATGTAGACCCTTTATTTTCTGGTAAAAATGGTAAGTTATACAAAATAAGAATCCTCATGGGCTAATATGTAATTTAACTGAAAGCAGTAATAGTATTGACCTTTTATCTGTACTTATTTCAAGGATTAATTTATGAAGCTTAGAAAAAACTTCATGGAACAGGGGAATCTATATACTATATACTATATAACATTAGAAATGACTAATTTAATACAAAATTATAATGAGTTATTAAGCTTGAGAGATGTCTTTTTTTCAAAAAATAGTTCTTTGAATCTATATTTGCAAATTTAAAAAATGAATCTTATTCTAAATGTATGAAATATTATCTTGACATTTTTATCTCATTTTTGCCCAGTTCAATTTGGTCAGGAGAAGGTATAATCCAATAATATCAATTTAGAAGTATTTTTGATAGATAAGAGGTTTTGGATAGATCATATTCCTTATTGATCTACATCTAACAGAAAATGTATTGAAAAACCAGGATAAAGCCATCAAATCCTATTCTTTTTGCTCAGATATGTCAATAATCCTCATCTTTGCTGTCCTTGAAGATTTGTTTTTGGTTTCCACAATGCCTATGTTTATGCTTTTACCAAGGATGATCTCTTAACAGTACCCTAAACTCGATTGTTGTCTATTACTTCATTACACTGTTCTGATAGCAAGCAATCCAATCATGAATAAACTCAACTATCTCATTTCTTCATGCTTGCTTCCAAAGAGACAGATTGTGTTGTAATGAAGTCTTATGTTATTTAAAATGTTTTTTTTTTTTTATCAGTCTCATGTGGACACAGAATAATGCCGTGGCGTGACATATAAAATAAAAACAGATTTATTATATTGATAATTCCTAGAAGTGGGAGGCATAGCATACTACACAGAGAGCTACATGTGAGGAACATCAAAAGAATAGGCTAACCCAAGCAGGTGGGGAGCTGAGAGAAACTGAGGTCTCATGAGGGTCAGGATGCAGCACACATGCAAAAGGCATAAGGGAATTTTAATGATGTGTTTGAACATCGTTAAGTCACAGTCAGAAAAAGGCAGAAGGGAGAATTTGTAGCAGGGACCAGCGTTAGCACATCAGTGCACTTGTGAGCAGGGTACATAAAGCCTGTTTGTGGGAATGTTGAGGTATTAGAAAATTATAAAGTTTTAAAAATCTATAATACAAAGATGCAAATTTCCACAGAAATTCACAAGAATGATGAATTAGTTCAGCTTCAAATCCATGATTAAAATTTCTAGATTTAGCAATCCAGTGAGTTCTCTGGCCACTTTGCTCTTTCTTTACACAATGGTCATTTTATACTTTCAAATCTTTCTTCAGCTCTATTTAGCTTTTTATCTTCATCTCCTTTTAAAATAAAAGAACCATTCTCTGTCTAAGAGTAACCATTTCACCATCATTTAAGATATGGATTATATAATCTTTTGTTTGTTTTTCCTACTTTTCAATATGGCCAGTCACACTGGTTTTAAAACAATTCTTACTTAAACAAAACAACTTTATTCCACTGATTATCTCTATCAAGTTACATAACTATCTCTCTTAGACACACTATATAAAAAGATCCTCTCAATATTACAATTTTATTTATTTTATTTACTCACTTTTTGGCCCACTCTAATCCATGACCCATCACTTTATTGAATGAGATTTTTCTAAAGTCACCAATCACCAGGACTGGTCTTTCAGAATGAATTACTACTGTGTTCATAAGTTGTTAAAATAGCAAAGTATTTCTGCCTTGAAATACCTCTCCATCCAATCTTCTCCCCGTCTTGTCCTTCAGCACCATCTTCACCTTATGCACCATTTTGTCAAACTCTCCAAAAACCTTTAACTGAAATGCTGCTTGTTATAACAGGGGTCCTTAGGGCCTTGCTTTAGCTTCACAACCAGTATCTAATCAGTCATGTCCATATTTTATCATTCTTAATTATTTAGAGTATCTTTTCTACCAGTGACTTTCATTTTATAAATGCAAAAAATTTTTTCAACCCATAAGTTTTTTTGATTTAGAGTAAAATAGTCCTCATGACTTCTCTTCTTGAAAATATATTTTTCCTTGAAATATGTTCCTAATTTTCCACTTTAGGTTTTTGGCTTTTCTCTTTTTACTTTGAGAATTCAACTTTTCTCAAAAAAAAAAAATCATACAAAAGATTAGGCTACTTTTTAACTTTTTGGCTTTCTAGGCAAATGCGCACACACACACACACACGCGCGCACACACACACACAGGGTGGGTGTTGAGAGAGAGAGAGAGAGAGAGAGAGAGAGAGGATGACTCAAAAATCTACATTTTTCAGTCTAGCAATTTTGTTTGTGCTTCAAACCCATATTTTCAATTGCTTTTTAAATTCTCCACTTGATTGTCTTGAAAGGAACACAGATTCAACTTGTTCAAAACAGAGCTCATGATTTCTACTTCTCACCAAAACCTTCTCCAATTTTCCATTAGTAAATTATTCTTCAACTTATTAAAAAATAAAGATTGATTTATTTTTTCTTATCTCTTTCCTTCTACTCATATCTTGAATCTATTCACTATTTTTTAACATCTATGCTCTCTACTTTAATCTATTTTATTCTCTGGTATAGAAAACTATTTGTATAGTTTTCCTACCGGTCTACTACTCTACCTCCCACTACTTGCACAGAGCATTGAATTCCAAAATCAGCAAAATCTGATCACATTAACTTCGTAAAGGCTTCTTATTGTTCTTTCATACAATAAGGACAACGTCATTATATACCAACACTTATATATTTGACTCTCCCCTTTTCACTATCCTCAAACCCTTCTTTGCTCACTTTTATGATCACCGTAGGCACACTTTTCTGTAACCCCAGTACTCACTATGTTCCCTTATGCTATGGGGCTATTACACATATTTTTCTCAATTCTGAAAATGATCTTTTACACAACTATCCCAAACTTTACTCAAGTTGCTTTCTTAGTTAATTCCCATTCACCTTTCACACCTCGGCTAAGTGATCTGTATGCATGGAGATAAACATTAATAGCTAAATTCACAGTACGACATAGTAAGAAGTACAAGTACTGTTTATTTCTAAAAATGGAAAGGGATATTATCCTGTAATTAAATCCAGTAGTAATTTTGCACATAACTATATAAACATTCATTTTAAGTTGAATCAGTAAATAATATATATATTTTCTTCAGATAAGATTTGCTAAAAATAGCTTTTCAAGCCAAAATTACAAATAAATAAGTAAATAAAGAAAGAAGGAAGAAAGAAAAGAAGGAAAGAAGTTCGAGGGATGTTAGAACTCTTGATATTGAGATATATTAAATAGATTCAAATGTGTATATTTACAAATTGCAATT
This sequence comes from Pteropus medius, assembly GCF_902729225.1. Classification (NCBI taxonomy): domain Eukaryota; kingdom Metazoa; phylum Chordata; class Mammalia; order Chiroptera; family Pteropodidae; genus Pteropus; species Pteropus medius. The sequence goes on from NW_024354499.1 coordinate 8,793,608, forward strand.
TATTATTTTCTTTAACTGATATGAAAACATAAAGAGGACTGAACGTTGGATGTAAAATTTTTTATAATCCAGTTTTGAGGTAAATTTATATCTGTAGTTGATTTGAATTTTTAATTATAATCTAATCCTGTACTATTCCTTTGCTATAATGTAATAAAATAAACTGGAAAATTATATATGATATGTAAATTCTGTCACCATTTATAGGAACTCTGAAAGTATTTTTATAATGGAATATTTTTTATTTAATGTTCTTATCAGAATTTTCAGAGTCTTTTAATGGAGTTAATTTTAATTTATCTTATTCTTTTTTCTGTCCATGATAAATAATATTTTATATGATTTTCATTTACTCTTTTACTAGTTTGTTAGTATCTTGAAATAAGTTTATCCGTGGAAAGTGGTTAAAGAGTTAAAAGTTTCTTAATGGAGGTTCCATCTTTCACAGAAAAATAGTAAGTTTATTACTATACAAGTGGGAAGCAGTTAAACATTGTTTTTAGTAAAACATCATTCTAGAGGTCATGTTAGTTATAGCAGATTGTAGTTAAACTTTTCATAAATTCTTATGAAATTCTGAATTTTAAAATATCATTCCTATTGCTTACAAATGTATAAAACACAATGACTTACAACCAGAAGAGCGCTATGTCACTGTATGACAAAGTTTAATTAAAGGAAAATAACATTCTGAAAAAGTTTGAATTGATTCTAGAAACAGGAACTTTATGATTATTTATTTGGTGATTTATAACAACAAATGTGTGTGTGAATGTATGTGTGTAGCCTTCACCTCCATATCAGTTCAAATAAGATTTTGCCAACAAATGATGCTGAGAGTCAAATTACCAATCAAGGGGAAGAAAGGAAGAAAAGAAAGAAGAAAAGAAACTCTTGTTATATAAAGAAACTTGATTATCACTTAGAGAACGAATCTATATGGACTAAAGATTTGAATTTTGACCCCCAAATTCTATTCAACAACACCTGCCTTTTGCCTATAAATATAAGCTTTGATTGGCAAGTACAAGAAACAATAGAAAAATGTTTTTAAAATTAGCACCTCACAAGAAAGAAATAACATTAGAAATTTAAAGTCATTTATAACAATTGCAATTAGGAAAAAACAGCAAAAATAATTTATATATTTAATTCAAGTAAGTCCTCAATAGAACATAGAAATTATAAACAGCAAATAGTTCAATAAATTTGGAAGGAAAAATTTGTGATTATAAAGTTTTCTTGGATTAAAAATATGACTACTAAACTAGTGGATTAAGCAGAGTAGTTACAGAAGAAAATTGATTTAAAGACAGAGAATTCTTTCAAAAATAAAAGGAAAAGATTAAATTAATGAATGTTAAGAGAATATACAAGATAATCAATGCACTTAACATAAGGATTCCAGAAGGAGATAATCATGGAAAGTGATTGAAAGAACAGTAGTAGACATTTCTCATCTGAGTGGAAAGTGGAGGCTCATCATATACTAGGAAAAAGTAATGAAATGAGAACAAAAAAATGAAACAATCTAAAAACATATAATTTTCCCAGAAAAAAAAGTTAAATTATGAAACATACATAGACCCCATCACTGTCTGACAAGTAGGAAGTTTAGGAAACACATATAAGGTCATTCAGCATTTCTCAGAAAGGACAAGAAATTAAAAAAAGTAAGGTCTCATGATTACACTGCCTTATAACAAAGAAAATTATGTAATAATGATAATAAATCTCTTTTTTATAGAATATTTCTTCACTAAGCGCAGACTGTCACTACAAAAATTATTTGTTCACTTATTGTCATTATTGTAGGAGAAAGTCATTACTTCCACCACTATTATCAATTGAGAAGAAAGGTCAAGTGAATTGTTAAAAGACTGACAGTGGCACTGAAAATAAAAGCAAAGGTTTTTAAAACTAAATTTTAATCATTGTCCTTAAAATGAAAAATAAAACTCCGAATGAGACAACTTTAATTTTTATTCTGAAATGATTCATTGAGGGGTCTTGGAAAGGTCTAGTCAATAATTAAAATTTATCCAAAAGCTATTTTTTAAACAAAGGACCTAAAAGAACAAAATAATTTTTTATAAAAGTTTGAACTTTGTAAAATAAAATAGATATGCTATAGTCATAGTGATATAATCTCCAAAATTTCCTGTTGAATTGCATTACTTCCGCAATCTGGATTCGAATAAAATAGCTGGCAATCCTAGTCTAGACTCAGTTTAGTCTTTGTTACTATTATATCTCTCTGTGGCAATTAAAGGCCTTTAACAGATTTAATTCCTTTGATCTTCAACTACCATAGATCTAATAAAAGTAACAATCCCTGTTTTATATATTGAAAACGCCCTCATTTTTAACTTTTATATTGTAAAAATTTTCTTTTAATTGCTTATAATGATGGAAATAATAAAAAAATTAACGAAACACAAGCAAGGAGTTACTCTTCTCTATATGCTCAGATGACATTATAAATACAAAATATAAGAATTTCTTAATCATTATTGATTTTTAGATATTACATGTGACAATTGTTTAAGAGGCTACTCATATATAAGCAGCCATTTACCAAAAAAAGAACTTGTATCTTCAAAATCTTTTATCTTACTTTATTCTATTATAATTTAAAATGGTTTCTAAATGTCAAACTGAAATTATATGTTAGAAATAATTATCAAAATTTAATGATTTTCCTTCACAGTGCAGTAGCTAAAGCATGGATATGACCTGACATAGTCATTGGAGAACAATCAAAAAGAGCTGTTAGATACCCTGATTTTCTTAAAGGCAAGGAAAGATGATTATAAGAACATACTACTAATATAATGTAATTAAATCCTAATATAATATAAAATTAATATAAATCTACATATCTGTATCAATATATCAAAATATTAAGTTTAGTAAAAGCTGACAAGCAACCAGAAAAGCAAAATATATATATATAAAAGGGATACTTTTATAGGGAAAAAACAAATTATGAGCTAGTCTTCTTCCATAAAACACTGACTAGCCAAAAATATATTGAGGAAATGGATACAAAGCTTTGAGAGAAAAATATCATTTTATAATTTTATTACTACAAAAGTTCCAATATGTGAAGTTAAACCAAAGTAATGTTTAGACATTCAAAGAATGGAAGATATAGTAACTATTTATCATGAAAAATAAGTGCTAAAAAAAAGATAAATCAAAATAAAATGAAAGAAATAAGCTATTAATATATGAAAGATATGATAATGAGTCCTGAATGCAAAGATAGACAAATAAGTAAGGCTCGATCTGTTTTGAATATTTCAAAGCAAATACTAATGATAAAAATAATTATGGTAGATAAATTTTTCATTGTTATTGTTTGCTTTTGTAAATATATATTACTGTATTTTAATTAATGTATACTGATATTATTTATATTGTTAGTAAAACAATACATACATAAAATGCATAAAAGTAGATATACAGTGTGAAAATAACTTCTAATTTTTATCTTCACATAGAATATATTTGATAGTGTATTTTGTTATGAATTATGTTTCTAAACTTTCAATTAAAACATAAAATTATAATGGAGACAGAAGAAAATAATAAAATAAGTGTTAAAGGAAATATAGTTTGCATGGAAAAATTGTGAAGTAAAGTTTCACTCTTCTACAGATTTCCTAGAAAAGAATAAATAAGGATAATTAGGAATTAAATAAAATATATGAAATTCACTACGAAATGAAATAGTTAAGTTATCATTTAAGAAATAAATGTTAGAGTAGGCAAAAACAACATAAATGAAACTCCTAAATTCAGAACCAGAATAATGCAACAACAGAGAAACAAAACTAAAATCTGTATAGGAACATGCTTCTAAATCAAAAGAAATCCTATACTTATATTTTAAATTTGCTCAATATATTTATGTCAAAATTGGTAAACAAATACCATCACTTGGATAATTTGAGCTTGATAAAAATGAAGCCACCATGGTAATAAATCTGTATAAGGAGGAGCATTTCAAAATGATAAAGGGAAAATAAATCACTTTAAATTTATAATTATTTGTCTGCCCAAAATAGCAGTCATGAGAGTGATAACTAAATATGCTTCTTGAAATAAAAAAGACTCATGAAATTTACACCCAGACATTTATATGAATAGCTCAAGGATATATTTTAACCACATCTGCTTGTTGGTTGGCAGACTGGCCCTATACATAGAGGACAAGGAGAGAATGAAGAAAGAGGCAGACCACTCCAGACTGATAGCTCTTAATAATAAGCAAGGGAATTCACATGCTAGGTTTGTCTTGAGCATCCCCAAGACAAGTAAATCTTTCCCTCAACCCCAGAATCTTAAAAGTTTAGATAGATACTTTAACTGAGTTCAGTTACATATAATATCCAAATGGTATCAATAACACATAACTATCTCAAGACTGTGTCCTTGGAGCAAAAAAACATAATTTGAACACTTGTGCAGGGAAGGCAAGCTGTATACAACATATTTCAGGACAGAAGGTGAGGACAAACCTCCAATTGCCCAGGTGGAGGGCCAACAAGAGATAACATCTTCTGGTTCACCTCTTCCAACACCACTCCACATCAGGTACAGGTTGTGAGAAGCAAGTGGAAAAAGAAAACAAAGAACTATTTCTTGATTATTTAAAATCATCTTAACAATTGTGTGCAGTATGATTATATTTTGAGTATATTTTTAATAATACATTTCTAAAAGTCTCTAAACCAAGGGTTTGATTATGGGTTTCTGAGTAATTTTTCCTGTCTTTAAATTTAATATTCTATTTTATTTACTAAAAATTTTTAAAAGTTTAATTGCAAAGGTAAAATTGCTTCAAAAGTATAAACAAAGAGATAGAATGGTTATTTTAATGGAAAAAAGTCAGTGTAAAATATTAAAAACAGTGCAAAAGCTTCAATATGTTGGGTAATTGTATTACTTATGGTTTTCACAAATAAAAAAGGTATTTTGTTATTAATAGTTATATTTAAAGTCTTTTAAATCCATAAGAAATATATATGTCTAAAGTCCATAGAGCAAAATTATGTGCATAATTTGATTCTAAGACAAAAATACATACACATATATATATGCACATAACTAATACTCAGAAATTAAGTACATGAAAATGTTTATGTTTATTTTTTAAATTAGTTACACTATAGTGAGATTTGATTACATTTTTGTTACACTTCTAAATATTAACTAATATGAAATTATTCATGTGTATGATTATAAAATTTATATCCATTAGCCCACCAGCAAATATAAGAAATAGAATATGACATTTCCAATATATTTATCATTGCTTTTTCCCATTACTTAAAAATAAAATTGATAGAACTAATTTTTTATAGTAATAGATATTTCTATCTGGTATTTCTTTTACCATGTTTTTATTTTCAATCAGTTTTTGTAATATTTTTAAGTATTTCTCTTGCAACTACTGTAGAGTTATTTTCTAGCAAAATATCTGAGAATGTATTTGATAAGGAAATTCACTCAATTTAGGTTTTTGCATAAGTATTTTTAAATTCTTTGTTTTATGACTTTTTTGTATCCATATATTACTGAGCACCTTCATTTTGCTCAGTGACTTTCTTTTGTTTTCCTTTCAAACATTATAAAGTTGTTAAAATTCCTCAATCCCTATACCAATTAAATAATTTCATATTTTTTCCTACTTGAATATTTTGACTGTGGAGAATTTAGAATTAAATATAATTTTCCTACAAAACATGAAATTTTGCTGTTATCTTTTTTAATAGTTTTATCAATGTGTTATCTAATAAAAATCATTTATTGTTGGTCTGTTAGTAGTTTTTCTTTTTTAATGAATCATCTATTTATATTTTGTATTATATATATATATTATATAGTTTCTCACTATATATTAAGAAAATGTTTTTTTCCTGCTTTTCAGTACAAGTATGTATTTTGTTCCATCCCTAGAAATGTTATTCTCCATTGTTTCATAGATTATCCAGCCTCTCTTTTGACTTTATTCATTTCTCTGAAACCATTATCAGACAAATCTCAGAACTTCTGGATAATTTAATGTTAAGAAAGTTTGAATGAGAGACTATAAGTCTGTTTTAATCTAAATCTCAGGTTTCAAAATATATAACGGGTCAACAAATAGTGCTGGATCAACTAGACACCCACATGTAAAAAGATGAATCTAGAAACAGGATTTACTCCTTTCATAAAAATTAACTCAAAATAGATCATAGATCTAAATATAAAATACAAACAATACAGATATTAGAAGGCAATTTAGGGGAAAATCTAGATGACCTTGAGTATGATGATGACTTTAGATAGGAAAACAAAAGCATGATCAACGAAAGAAATAATTCATAGGCTGAATTTCGTTAAAATTTAAATATTTGCTCTATAGAAGACATTGTCGAGAGAATGAGAAGATGAGTGATAGAATGGAAGAATATATTTATAAAAGACATATCTCTTAATGGGCTATTATCTAAAGTATACAAAGAATTCTTAAAACTCAACAGTAAGAAAATGTACAATCTGATTTTTTTTTAAAAAAAGAGCAAAAATCTTGTACAACCACCTCACCAAAGAAGACAGCAGATGGCAAGTAAGCATATGAAAATAATGTTCAACATCATGTTAGGAAATTGTAAAGTGAAACAACAATTAGATACCACTATGCAAGTATTAGAATGATCTAAGTCTAAAATACTAACAACACCAAATGTTGTCAAGGATGTGGAGCAATAGAAACTTTATTCATTGCTGGTGGGAAAGCAGAATAGAAGAGAGTTTGGCAGTTTATTATAAAACTAAACATACTCTTACCATTAGATCCTGTAATCACGCTTCTTGGAATTTACCCAAAGTAGTTGAAAACTTATGTACATAAAAAAAAATTGCTTATGGATGTTTATAGCAGTGTTATTCATGATTATCAAAGCTTGGAAGCAACCAAGGTGTCCTTCAATATTAGAATGGATAAGTAAAATGTGATATATCCAAGCAATAGAATATTATTGAGAGTTAAAAAGAAATGCCCTACCAAGCTATGAAAATACATGATTGATCCTTAAATATAAATTGTTAAGTAAAAGAAGCCAATCTGAAAAGACCACATATTGTATGATTCTAAATATATGACATTCTGGAAAAGACAAACCGGAGACCAAAAAAAAAATCAGTGGTCGCCAGATGTTATGGAGGAGGGATGGCTAAATAGGTAAAGCAGGAAGATTTTTATGACAGTGAAATTATTGTTCATGATAGTATCATGGTGGATATATGTCATTATATATTTGTCCAAACCCATGAAATATAAAACATCGAAATGAACCCTGATGTAAACTATGGTCTTGGGAGATCATCATGTATCGATGTAGGTTCATTGATTGCAACAAATGTACCATTACAGGGGAGGAAGCAGTTCTCTGTACTTCTTGCTCGATTTTGCTACAAACGTAAAATTTCTCTAAAATAAAAGACTAATACAAATGAATATCTGGAGACTGAAAATCTCACCATTGAAATGAGAGGATTCAACAACAAGAAAAGCAAAATTTCAAAACTTTTCAGATGTGTTAGGCAAAAAATAAGAAAGAATACACAGGATTTTCTACCAAAATTTACAGCCTTTGTCTAACAATGTATACCCCTCACAGAATACACATTTTTTTAAAGACACATACAACAATTACAAAAATTAACTATGTAGTAAGTTACAAAACAAATCTTCATAAATTTCACAATGTAGAAATTGTAATATCCTTATTAAGCTAAATAAATAAGATGTAAATAATAAAACGAGCAATTCTTGAGCTAATTAAAATTTATAAACATCCTTTTTAAAAAGTAAATATAACATCCCCATTATTATTAAAGCCCATAATATTCTTTTATTCTGATTCTATTCACCTCTTCCTCACTAAAGAGGTACTCTGAAATTTTAAAATGTATTCTTCTGCTTTTTCAGTACTTTCTTGAATACATATATAGATCAATAAAACTATTGTTTACTTTTAGTTGTTATTTATATGTATAAATGTTATTTTTGTACAATTTTATCTGAAACTTCTTTTTTATTACAATCTTTTGATTTAAGAATTATTGTTTGTATAAACCTATATATTTTTAGTATGCAATTTAAAAAATATTCTATTTATTTGTTTTCCAATGTACATTTGAGTTATTTATAATACTTGGTTATTATAAACAATAATGTTATGAACATAATTGTATATGAATCTGGTGCACACAGAAGGCAGACATGATAAAGTCAAAAGTACCCTAGGGTAGAAATTGCTAGGGTTTAGTGCTAACACACCTTTAATTTTTGAGAACATGATCATTTTTTCCCAAATTAATTCATTCAACTTATACTTCAAGAGATGAGTTTTTGCTTTTATATTCTTCAATTATTTAAAAATTTAAACTTAAATTTTTGCCATTTTAATAATATAAAATAACAGTTTTTTTGTGTGTGTGATTTAATTTATACTTAACTGATTTCCAATGTTGTCAGGTAAATTTTCACTAACATCGTTTCACACATTAATTCATCATTGGTAGTTTGTATTTTCTTAAATGCCTATTTTTGTATTTTGCCTATCTTTCTCTTAGGTTGTATTATTTTTCATTTGCAGATTATATATACGTATGTATGTAGGAATAGCTTTTCATTTTTAAAGTAATAATACTTCGATGATTACCTGTGCAGCAGATATCAACTCCCAGTGTTTTTTGTTTCCTTATTATATCTTTGAATAAACATGGTCTTTATTATCATGTAATCAAATGTATTTTTTATTACATTTAACCTATTTTGTGTCTAACTTAAAAAATATTTTCTATCCTTAATAGTTTTCTATATTTTCTTGTAAACAATTATTATTTTTTGTTTGGAATAATTTTGTGTATGATGTGAAGCATAAATAACTTAAAAATGTCTTTTATACATTATTTATTACAGTTAATTGGCAATGTGATAAGACAATGCACACGTGGCCTGAATATTGGTCATAATCACAACAAAGCTTAACCCAGCCCAGCAGATGCAAATGAAAGTGTAAACTGTGAAGACATATAGAAGTATGTATAAAATGACATTGAAACAACTTTAAAAAATACAAGGCCCATTAATGCCACTTCATTCAACACTCACTTTTATATGAAAGGTGGTGTCCGTTTTTATTTTTATAAGATTTCTGATAACTAAGCAGTGCCATGGAAGGGCAGGAAGCTTCCCTAAAGTTTGTAGCATTTCTAAGTGGAGAGAACCTATAGAGGAGAGCAGAACAAATTTGGTTGTATCAAGCATTCCAGAAGGAATATTCGTGCTTTAAATGGATTAGACAGCACTTGGTGAAGGGAGGAATACAATTTAGCTAGATGCTGTCATGAAGAATTCCTGGTAAGTCAACATTTCCATTTGATTTGGGAGCATCCAAAACAATCCAACTAAGTGACTAAATGATTACAACCACAAAAAATTTTATTTCAGGAGTCAAATGTTCCTTGGCCTTAAAAATAACATGCTCAAGATTATGAAACAATCACTGTTCCTTCTCCCAGGCTTGGGATGCCTATGAAATTATTTTTAGTGTAAAATAGCATAATTCCAATTTAGTAATATGTGTATTCCCTTTAAGGTATGTAGTTTCCAATAAGGGTCTTTAGTATAAATTTTTTTTTTTTTAAGTTTCAACAGTTAAATTTTCATTCATTTGTTATGTGATATGTCAATTCCCTTTTATTCTCATATATACTGAAGTGCACTAGTCTTTGGTGTCTTAAGCTTCCAAAGACAGTAATTAATAAATGCATATTTCCTGATTGTGTCATTTTCTTATACATACATCATGAGATTAAAACAGATCTATAAACCTTAAAATATCCAGATATCTTTCTTTTTCTACATAATTCTAATTCATATTTAAGTCCAAGTTTCCAATTAACCAAAGTTCCCTTAAAAAAATTGTGTAGGCCTGAATGAAGCATCTTAGCAAAACGGTAATACTGACAAGATGTCATCTTACACCATTAGCTACCATGGACTTGAAGGCAGTGATCATCTACAGTGTGTGAAATGCCAGAAAAAGTCGTCAACAAGGAAGAAGCCTGATGTCAGTATAACTTCTACAAAAACCCTACATGAGGTGTCTGCTTCCTCCTGTAGTAGATCGGTCCGCTTGGTTGCCATATGGACATTTTTTCTCGGTTGTTTCCTGAACTTCCCCTCTCAAAAGAAACTCATCCAAAATAAAATAAGTCTTCTCAAACTTAAAGATGATATCAAGTTCACACACGCTGCCAAAATACTTGTCAATTAAAGTAACGATGAATAATTTCCAGGGTAATTAGTTCATTATCCTGATCCTCAATAGCACAGCGATTTAATCCAAACTATTTAAATTGTGTTACAAACAAATCACATTTAATAAATCTGAGTGAAAAGTCATGGCAAATGAATGCTTACTATAAATCTGTAGCAATGTAAACAATTGGTCTTCGATTTACCTATTCTATACAATTCGATATTTAAATACAGACTAGCATATCTCTTCAGACCTCGCCGCTCAAGAAAGCTGCGCATTTTAGGTTTCCGTGCTAAAACGGTTTGAACAAGTTCTCTTGTGGTCTTTTTCTTCTCTTTTGTCTGATAGTGGGACATACCGTTTCTGCAGTCAAAGCTTTCTCTGACAACTAAAAAGCAACATAACCTGTATGGCTGTAGAGGGCTGCGACTGCTGGAGAGGCGGAGGCCGAGATTGGGGTTGAGGCAGGGGTTGAGGCAGGGGCTGAGGCTGAAGCTGAGGCAGGGCCGGCTGCGGGGGCTGAGGCTGAGCAGAAGCCCCTGTCCTTGAGCAGAGAAAGAGAAGCCATGTTGCTTGTGGGGAGGGGACCTGGTTAGCTTACATTCTATATATATGAAAAATAAATTATATCATAAGTATATTGTTTATTTATTTTCTCCCTTCCTGCCATATTACCTGTGATTTCTTAATTTCCACATTTCTGTGAGCTATTAGACTCAGAGTGCCACTGGCCAATAAATATATCAACAGTTGAAATTCCAGATGATTTTTTTCAAGAGTGCCTTAACTATTAGTGGCCCTGCCTTCTTCCACATAAATTTTAGAATAAGTTTATTACACTCCATTCACACCTCTGCCAGAATTTATAATAGTGTTGCAGGATTCTCGATCTATAAGCAGGAAGCTGTGTTTACTGATGCTGGCACCTGCCCAGCAGATTCTTATCTAAAGGCTGAGCCTGGATTGTAACATAATGGGCAGTTTTATACAGTCTTGTCATTCCTACACAGCTACAGATATAAGGAAGAACATTGATTTGTTGGCAAGCTATGAGAAAACCGATGTTAGCCAGAGTCCTTGGAAGTGGGGCAGTCAGGAATGAACTTGTTGGAGCAAGAAATGGCCAGGCAGGGTCAGGCTGCCACAATAGAGCATTAAATTTGTGGATCGATTTAATGAGATTTTGACATTGTTAAAATGTTAATTTTCCATATCTATAAAGAAGTTATATTTCTCCATTTATTTGTTTTCTATAATAAATGTATGTAATTTTTCTCCATTAGAATAAGTTTTTTATTTGGTAAAATTCTTATTTTTTTATTTTTTGTGTGGCCGAAATTTTATACTTTTATTTCCTTTTCCAACACTTTGTTTCTAAGCATATATATATATAACTGGTATTTGAATGTTAGCATACTGCTCTTTTTAGTCCTATCTTCTTACCTTATTAACTTTAACGGTTTAGTTCATTTCCTCCCAATTCTTATAGCTATCCCATTTAATTTTGTTTCTTGCTAAATTCTTTAGATCCTCCGTTATAGTGATTAATGGAAGAGGTCACAGTGAATACTTTTATCTTTTTTCTGATTTTAAAGATAAATGTTTTTACATTTCTGTATTGATTACAATATGCTTACTTGGAAATTTTTTTTTCAGATATATTCTTTATCAGGATAAGGAAGTTCTTTACTATTCATTGTCTGCCAAGATCTTTTATCAGAAATAGTGTTAATTTTGTCACACACCTTCCTCGCGTCTTCTGGAATGATCAATTGCTTTTTCTCCTGTAGCTTTGTAATCTATTAATGTGCTGTACTACATTGATTTATTTTATACTGGCAAACTAACTTGCAGTCTTGGAATAATTCATTGATGCAAGATAGTGTGCATTTGTTTATTTATTTATTATATTTGTGCTTGATTCAGTGTGCTAATATTTTGTTTAGAATTTTAAAAATTACTTTTGCGAGTCAATTTTGCATACAGTTTTACATTCTTCTATTGTACCTACTTAATTTTGTTTTCTTTTTATTTATGTGATAGTAAAACTGAGATAACACTTGAAGAATTGAATCTGTGGTGGTGACTCTAATTTTTTTCATAATGGGGAACATAAGCTCAAACTAATTAAATTGTGTTACAAACAAATCACATTTAATAAATCTGGGTGAAAAGAGTCATGGCTAATGGATGCCTAATATAAATCTGTTGCAACGGAAACAATTGGTCCTTGATTTACCTATTCTACACAATTGGATATTTAAATTTGTTTTTCTCACAGGAGAGTATATTCTTTTTTAAATTTTATATCTATATACAGCCTTCTAAAAGAAGTATCTACCTGTCAGGTATTTGAAAATTAACAATAATTTATATCCTAATTTAAAAGCCATGTCGAAGTGAACCAAATGAATACTTTCAAAGATTTGGTATATAACTATAATCACTGAAAATGTACAGTTAATTTATACCAAAGAGCTGTTTGCTATATTAACTTATATTTGCATATAAAAGGGTTGTTCTTCATATTGAATCATTCTTAAGCATGGATATTTTTAATGTGGTGACCATTAAGACACATATCTTTGAAATTTTACCCAAAGCAATCCAGCATGAGACACATTCTATTTGTGTTCCTTATTTATTTATTTATTTTTGACAATTTTCCAGGTACTTTTGTATCATAAGAAGAATGACAAAGACTGCTTTATGTTACCAAACACTGTCTCCATTTCCTCCAGGTCAAAAAGCTAGATTATATTTCCCAGACATCTTTGTATTTAGGATAACAATATCCCAATGTTACATAGGGAAAAATGATGGACCCCTGGCCCATAATAACAGTTTTCATGCACACCTCCACACAGTCTCTCTTTCCTCCAAGCCTGGCTCATGGACACTTCTTGGGTTACCTCCATTCTCTTTCTCTCCCCACCACATACTTTTCCCACATTCTCTATTTTATGTGGAAACTTTTATTCAAAATTCAGTCACATATGTTATTTATTTTAGGAGTTTTATCATTCAGTGTTGTGTAAGGCAATGTCATTCTATTCCTGAACTCAATATAAACTGGTAAGTATTCCCATTTATAAAGTAAAATGTTCACCTTCATTCTTGCATGATGTCGTACCTGTAAACTTGCTGTTTACCAGGAATAAATGATAAATAGGCAAGGTGTTTTGTTTTTCAGTTACAGCCTACATTCTTCTACAAATCTTATCAAAATAAACGAATTTTTCTGTAACTATAAGTGATAAAAATATACTTGCAGAAACAACCATATGATAAAATCATTCTTGTCTTTACAGTTTTGGATGCTGGATTTTTTTTAAATCAGTGAAGTAGAGTTTTACAACATTATGACACATACCAGACGCACATCATTTTTAGTGTTATTCAGTCACTAAATATTATAATTGTATTATACCATCTTCTTATTTGGAGCCTAAATCTGAAAATGACTATGGAATTATGTTTATTTAAAAATCTTACTGCTTTAAACGTATGTGAGTCAACTTTTACATTATTTCAAAAATATTTTTTCTGTATGTTTAAATAATTAACATCTATATCTTATAACTAGCAATATATGCAAGATGTTTGGGGATATGAGGCCTATTCTGCTTACTCTTATTATCCTTCAGGTTGATTGATTAAGGTCAAGCAGCTCATTAGTCCACAAAGTCTTCTCACACACCCATTTATGTATCATTCTTATCCCTATCTTCATGTGCATTTTTGTTGTTGTTGTTGAAATGATCTCTTTGCCTTATTTGTTTAACCAAAAGTTACCCAATAGTCCAGTGTAATGAATATATATTAAATATCATGTTTCTTGAAATACTACTAAACTAATTCTTGTTGAAATCACAGATTTATGTTATATAATTTCTGCCATTTATATATTGTAAACATTGTGATATATATGAATTCACTTTTATAATGCACTGATCTTATTTTTTTCATTTCCCTCATTGCAGGTGAAGACATACTTTTCATTTATCTTAGATTGCTTATAATTCTTGTTGAGGAGCTAAGAGCATAAGAAAATTAAAAAAAATCTACATCAATTAATTGATTGATTTTTAAAAATCACAATACAGATAGGAACATTCAACTTACCATGGTGATTATTAATCATCTTGTAAAAAATCAACTTTAGTTCTGATTACTGAACATTAAATTAGGTATGAAAAACACATTTCATTCACAACAAATTTTCTCATTTAAAAATGAGAATTCTGAGACAATTCCATCAAGAAATGTTATTTAAATCAAAACTTATTGTTAACTTGCTTACTCAGATTTGTTTTGCTTTGTTATTGCTGTACTGCAGATTTCTTCCTTGCAGTAGAGCTATCAATGTCAGATCAAGTGCATCAGTGATAGATCAGGTGAGGCTTCACGGATTCACAAGATTTTCATCATTGACAGAGACTGTACTTTGTAAGCTGGAAATTCATCATGACTTTAGGACCTAAGAAACATCTAAACAGACTCAATGAAAAGTTTTTATGTCAAAGAAAATCCATCGCAATTCTCATTTATCTCAGCCTTCATGTACAGACAGTCATGCACCACATAATAACATTTCAGTCAACAACAGATGGCATGTATGACTGTGGTCTCATAAGATTATAATGAAGCTGAAAGATTCCTCTCACCTAATGATGTTGTAGCCTTCAAAGTGTCATTGCACAATGCATTCCTCACATGTTTATAGTGTTGCCGGTGTAAACATGCCTATTGCACTGCTAGTTGTACAAAAAAGTAGAGCACGTGCAATTCAAATAGTAGGCAATACCACTTAGGTTTGTGCAAGTGCACTCCATGACTTTCTCATAATGATGAAGTCTAAGGAGAAGTTTAGGAAGGATGAAACATAATGTGTATATTAGTAGTATCTGGGCCCCATTTCGTGTGTGTGTATATATGTGCGTGTGTGTGTGCGCGTGTGTATGTGCATGTGTGTGTGTGTGTGTGTGTTAGGGGGCAGTTGCAGGACTAAATTGTTGATTATGAATTCAAGGGATTTAAACTTTATTGTAAAGAAGGAGTGAACTAATCATCAATTCTGGCACAGAAATTTTATTCGTAAATGTGTTTTTTTAGAGAGTCATAATATCATAAAGTTTACATAGACTGGCATAACATTTCTGTATAATAGTTATTCAATTTAATATTTATCATGATTATTTATATTTCTGATGTTAATTGTTTTTATTTACTAACATTCTTAACTGGATTTGGGATATTTTGGAGAAATCCTCAATCTGTGTTAATATAGAAATAGATATAATTGAATGCTATTGAGAAATTGCAGTTCAATTAAGAAAAATTATTAGAGACATCAATGTTTTGAAAGGACCATAGGGATTATTCCTCATAATTCTGTTTGTGATGTACAATATTGGATAAATTACAATCTCACATGAAAAGGTAGTTAAGGCACCATCTTGGTCTTTTTAATTTTTATTTATGGAAAGTTTTTATTCATTAATAGAAGGAATAAAGATTATACTCACAGGTTTATGGTTTATATAGTCCAATTTTTTTTTTTTAATTTAAATGTACACGTTAAGAGATACTTTTGTGTTGATCATTACACTCTGGCCAGATAAAATTTATTTTTAACTATTTTTGCAAAATATTGTCTTCCTAAAGCAATGTAGTTTAGCAAAAAATATACTCTCTCATTTCTTTGGCTGAATATTTGGAATATATTAGACAATAAAACATAAACACTAATTCCCGCTGGTCCCTGATTGCTATCTCTAAATTTCAACATCTCTGCACCTCAGACACCTTCTCAATACAACATTTTATATCCCCAGTTTAGTAACATTAAAAGAGAAGTACCAGGTAAGATGAGGGTACTGCATAAAGAGCCTTGGATATTCAGATTATGCCTTGAAGCTGCACCAGAATCTTCAACAAAAACCCTATTTTTTTTTTTTAATTGGGTCTCAGGTTATAAGATTTGGCGTATCACCAAATGTTATTACCTTTTTCTTTAATTCTCCATGCCCAAGAAAAAGTAACAGGCATTTTTCTTTTTCTTTTCTTCCTTGTCCCTTTACTTTAGGTTATTGAACAGTTATTGAGTTAAATAATACAGGTGGGCTAAAATGAATTGAAATTAGTAATTTTTAAATTGTAAAATATGGACAGAAATCATCTCACAAAAGATCTTCGTTCACTCTTATTTTACCTAAGTTTCTTTTCCATCTTTAAATTAAGCAAAAAGAGTATGATATTGTCCTACTGATTTCATTCACTATTATTGGTCTTTATATTTTATAATCGAAAGAGTATCTGAAACATAGGTTCTAAGGAAAAGTCAATACTTTATGTGCAGAACTGAATAACCAATTTTTGACATCAAAGTTAAATCAAAGGAAGAGATAAAGTGAATAAGTTGTATCCAATTAATTTTTAGTCATATAGGAAAATTTTAATATAACAATCTCATTAATAATGATAAAATAATCAATGTAGATCAGATTTGGTGATTAGATGTATTTGTCAGAGTTTATAACACGATATGATTATGTTAAGTATAAACAAAAATACCTCAAAATACACAGGCCGAATTTATCTGAAAATGAGGTTACTCCTTCACACCTCCAAGAATGGCAAAAATTAAAAAGTCTGAAAACACCAAAAGTTGAGGGGATGTGGAGCAATCAAAACTAATGGGAATGTTAATGAGATAAGGCCTTAAAACTGGCAGAACTTAAAATTTAACACCTATCTTCTGAATCAGTAGTTATACTCCAAGTTATTTACCTTAGAAAAAGGAAAAAAAAAATAGTCCACAAAAATTTCTGCACAGAAATGTTTAGAACAGCTTCCTTTATAATAGGGCCCTTTCCATCCTCCCTCCCTAAATCAGAAAGAAAAAGAAATAAAAACCTGGAAACTACCCACATGTCCATCAATACAAGAATAGACAAAGAATCTGTAGTATATTATACAGTGGAATTCTTGTTAAAAATAAAAAAATAATAGTAATGAACAATTGAATAGGCAACAATACAAATAAAACTTCAATATTTTATGTTGGCTTAAAGAAGCCAGGACAAAATAATAAATATTATATTTTCATTGATATAAATATCATAAACAAGAAAAGTTAAGTAAGCGCAGTGGTTACTTCCTTAAAAATAGAAATTTACTATAGAAAGAAGCAAGAGGGCACTTCTGAGATGCTAGAGATATTCTGTGATGTGGTTTGAGTAGTGATTACACTAGTGTATACAATTGTCAATATTTATTCAATTGAACACTTAAGATTTGTACATTTTAATGTATGTAAATTATCTCTGTTTTAAAAGATTAGAAAAGAAAGCTAGAACTCTAATGTCCACCTGTCTAGGCCAGAATACATATTCCATATCTTATGAGTTGTATGCCTGTGGCACAGTTATCGTACTTATGTGTGTGTAAGGATAACAGTACCTATCTTAGCGCATTATTGGGTAAAGCTAGTGCCTGGAATACAATAAACTCAACACATTTTAGCTATTGTATAAATACATATATGATGAGAGAGAATTTAATATATTCAGAATTAAATATATATACACCTGGATAAAAATAAACTACATGGGGAAAGCTTAAACTACTTGACAACAATTACAAAACTAGATTTTCTAAAGTCATTAACTCCAATCTGCATGATTCCTCAACCTAGGATCTTTCACAGCTATCCTGGAGAGGAAAAGAATGCATTAGATAAGACTTCGAGGATTAATAACTAAATAATTAGTTGGTTGTTTCATTTAAAAAATTTATATGTTTCTGCACTATATAGATTGTTATTATTCTTTTCCAAGAAGCTAAGAGAATTTATTCTACCCACTCTGATTACAATAATTCTGCTGAGCAATTGTTTATTTTCCATCATCTATGGTTTTAACATGTCCTCATATTTGTGCTTAAATTTGTATTTAAACTCTTAAATACAGAGCTCCATGATGTTCAGAACTATTCTGATTTCTGTGAACATCTAAACCACAATCAATTCATGAAGATGGAGTCAGATTATAAGACATGGTAGATTTCAGTAGAATATTGAAAATATTAACATATTCTCTGGAGAAGAACAAAAACAAAATGGTAGTTGTAGAGGATGAGTGACTATAGTTCAAATTGAAATTCTCTTCTTCAACCAGAATTGGAAATGTCTTTCATTTTATGATTCAATTCCTGAGAGGATAGCTTAACTGAATGAAGCCCAGATCATTTTAATTTGATCCCAAAAGCTAGTTTTATTTTCTTTTTTTAGGCGTTTGTCCTCAGGGCTCCTGTCAAAAATCCTGACTATGAGACTGCTAAAAGAAAAAGATATAGAGACAGATACCACAGATAGAATAACTCTAGAGGTAAATCCTCCAGGGCCCAATTACCAACTGAAAAATTGAAGAAGTCAGTTTCATTTCTGACCAGACATTTTATTATCAATTTATTTTGCTGTCATATCACAAATAGTAGGTAAACAAATGTTTTATCTACAACTTGAGTTAGGATTTTTCCTGAACTTGAAACGTTATATATTAAATTATATATCCCATTTAATAACTATAGATAATTATAATTGTAATTCATTGCTTACTTTACCTTTTATTACTAAAAATCAGAGGCCAACACAATAAACTTTATGCTTTTAAAAGTAGTATAAGAATATCTGAACCAGAAGTTACTTTCTAAGAGAAAAAATTTTACTTAGATAAATTTTTTTTAAACATATAACACTTTATTATTGCATAGAAAGATCCAGAGATCAGTAATTTGATAGCAGTTAGATATATACTTCATAAAATACAGGCTTAGATAAACTTTTCAAAAGTTTTTCTTTTATTTAAAACTGATTCTCACCACAATTTGGTAATAAAAACTAATGTAATCTTTTTTTCTTTCTCAGAGAACATTCATTTGAAGACATTTTTTGCTAGTTGATGAATGGACAATTTAATCACTGTTTGAAGAGATGAAAAGAGTCTGCTGTTCTATTTCTCTTCTAGACCAAGACATTGTTGACTGATTCTTTAAAAAAAAAAAGATGAAGAAACCGAATAGGATGAGTCATTTTTTTCAATGCGAAATGGAAGCATCTTAAGGAAACAGATTAATTTCCGCATGTCAAAAGAGAAACAAATGTAGTGTTTAATGTGATATCTATTATTAAATTTTAGTGGATTTAAGAACTATGGAAAGAAAACAGAATGGAATGAACTCCAAACACAAATCAAAACAGTAGACAATAAGTTGAGAGTAATGATTATATGAAATATAATCATTTCAGAGTATGTACATCTGAAAGAGATGAGGACATAGTGAAATGTTAACATTATACTACATTCAATTTGACATTGCTACTGAATATTTTAAAACCATTTGTATATTATCAAGCCTCATGCCATCTATGCAAAGAGGATTCTATCAATCAACCTATGTTATAGATCTTATTATTTGTTTGGTAAATTAAAGTTATAAACTTATGTCCACAACATAGGAAGCTTATATGTTTACAAATGTCTTGCTATCATTACTTTAGTCCATGGACAGCACTGATGCCATCTTCCTTCCTTGCTAATACTGACTTAAAACTTCTTAGCCTAATAAAGACAATAGTTTTCCCACATATAAAAGGAGAATCATTAG
Source organism: Pteropus medius (assembly GCF_902729225.1). Classification (NCBI taxonomy): domain Eukaryota; kingdom Metazoa; phylum Chordata; class Mammalia; order Chiroptera; family Pteropodidae; genus Pteropus; species Pteropus medius. The sequence goes on from NW_024354499.1 coordinate 8,813,602, forward strand.
ACAACCATGTGTGTTAAAAATCAGTTAAAACAATTTTAAATGTCTTTGAATGTAGGTTCTTTAAAATTAATCTACAAAAGAGTTGACAACTCTATCAAAAAATAGTTGGAAAAGTGACCACGTTATCTTTGAGACAATTTACCTGAAATAATAGAGTCATGGGCTCCTATAAGTGTTAGCAGCATTTAAATAGCAGGGCTTTGATATTTAGGAAAATAAAGTAATAAGAAGACATGTTTATATGTGCTATTGTTGCTTAATAATATGGTAAGAACTTTTGCAAGTTCATTTGAAAACACAGATTCTGAAGCTAAAACAGCTTCTTATTCTTGTAAGAGGGCATTGTTTTCTAAAAATATGCCTATACATAAGCTGGATGATCTCATTCCATGTGTTGGATCTAGTCTTTTTATAAGAAGGCAAATTATATGTACTTTAGTCTTGAAAAACATTTTTGGATAAAACATTGTAATCTTTTGTAATTCCATTCAAAATTTGTTAAAATTGAAAAATTTAAGAATAACTCATGCTTTTATGCCTGTCAAGGACATGTATACCTAAGTTCACATATTATTATACTCTGAGTTTCATAAGACTCTTTGCTATTGAAAGTGGGTTGGAATTAAGAAAAGAGAATGTAATTACAGTGTATATATTTCCTTTTTTTAAAGTATACAGTACATTGGTTAAACATTATATAGTTTATAAAATGATCCCTCTAATTGCTCCTTCTCTCCTCTGATTTTCCAACTAGCCAATATATTAATGCTAACTGCATTCCCTATGCCGTGCTCCCCATCCCTGTGAGTTTGTATTTTCAACCAAATATTTTATTTTGTGTCAAAGCAACTTATATCATCTAAGAGTTAAATGACTTAATCAATCAACTATCTATAGAAATGTAAAAAATCAGAAATTATGGCTTCTCAAAAATTGAATTCTGACAATATGACTACTGTGAGTTCTTAAGGTTAAGTAAAAACTAGACAAAATGTAATTTAGTCCAAATTCCATGTTATAAAGGAATATATTACTTCAAAAAACAAGTAAAAATTCAAATAAAGCAAATCAAGACCAAATATTATCATAAAATTACATATGCTTGTTAGTCAGTAGTATGTGTTTAACCAGAAAAATGTTAAATTTTGCCAGTATGATCATAGGAATACCAGAATATAAGATAAAATCTTAGTCATTGTTTGTCTATCATTATTTATAGAAAAAAATTAAAACTGTCATTTTCCTATTTGTTTAAAAGGTTTCTGATGATATTGCCATAAAATAATCAGAATCTTGAAAATAATTGTATTTTGTTTGTTTGTTTGTTTTTAGGATAGTCTTAAGAAAAAAATAACAAAATAAATTGCAAAGTTCTGAACAAATTAATATGTGTAAAATTTAAAAAAATAAAATTCTGTGAGATTAGTGGCCTTTAAAGCAGTTTTTTAAAGGCTCATAGAAAAATATTCATAAATACATAAAAATAGAAAACAAATAAAAAAATCTTACATGTATCCCCAAAACTATGAAAAGTTAAAATATGAGGAGAATTAATAGTAAATTTAATGTAGGTATTGTCAAATTACAAAGAAAACTTTGTAAAATTTAAATACTACAAATGAGCTCTTTCTAACAAGACAGTAATGCCTAAGACCCACTTCACCATCTGTGTTCTGACTTTGGGACCTCAGGATATTAGCAGCCAGGACATTAGGTATCTGTCACTTTCTGCTTCATGGATTTGTATATTAAGTCAGTAAATACTATTACATGTACAATGACCTTAGAAAAACCTCTGTTCTAGACTAATACCATTTTGTTCAAAGATTAAAAAATTGAACAGAAATGTAAAGAGGATAATAATATTAAGCCACTGGAGAGAAAATATTGCAGAACAAAGGAAAAATAAAAGGATATGGGAACCTAAGGAATAATTACATCCTTGTAAATAAGAGAGAATTGGTTAATATCTTCACATATATTTAGAAAGAAAAATTGAATTTTATGAGGTGAAAAACAACCTGATTCAGAACACTGACAACATTAAATAAATGCTGCAAAGGATGTGGAGCCACAGGAGCTCTTATTCTGTTACTGATAAAAACACAAAATGGTATAGCCCCTTTGAAACACAGTTCAGTGGCTTCTTATAGTTAACTAATACAAACACCAAATATCATCATCCATATATAAAATTTCTCCATTGTGAAAGCTGAAGAACAAAACAAACAAAAAAAGCAAATATTTAAAAAATAAATAGAAAAAAAGAAAATATACAGGTAGAAGAAAACACACACAAAAAAAACCTATCATTGTTCTGAGAGATTTTACATCCAAATACACACAATAGAATACCATTCTTAAGAATAAACTTTTAAATAGTAAAAGGAACATTTCAAACTTATAAATATGACAACAGATATGAAAAATTCAATAGAAACTTTTAAAGACAAACTTTCAAAATTTTCCAAGAAAATATGACAAGGTAAAGATAACAGAAAATAAACTTAGGAAAAAAAAAAAAAAAAAGAATATTGGAGCACTAGTTAAAGAGGTCCAGCAAATGAAACCAGATCTTCAGAATTAGTAAAAACAGAAAAAAAATGTGCAGAGAAAATTATTTTTAAAATAATAATTAAAGAAAAATTTCTGGAAAGAACACAAAGGGAATGTTTCTGAAGAATATCTAGCATAATGGTTGATTGTGTACTCACTTGTGTAATTTCATAAAATAGGTAAAACTATTCTCTTACAATGAGAAATTATAATTTATTTAAATTCCTAATTCAACACTGAACACTCAAAACAATAAAAAATGCCTTTAAATTTCTGAAATAAAAGTATGTCAGACAATAATTCTTGCTCCAACAAAATTATCAATTAAGAATGAAGAATACAGATATTTTCAGACATTAAATGGTTCAATAAATTTACTTCCCTTACTCTTTTTCTCCAGAGAATATTGGACATGCTGTTCAGTTAAATGAGGGAGTAAATCAAGAAGGAAAAAGAAAATGTCAAACAAAAGAGGGAAAAAGAAAATGTCAAACAAAAGAGGGAATTGTACACTATTCATAAACTTGAACCACTTCAGATTGTAGCAAGTTATAAAATTGTTAAGTGCCTACAAAAGTAAGCAAAATAACTAAATAAATAACTAAAGACTGAAAAAAAAATTAGATGCATAGGAAACTAAAATGTGTACAGATAAGGTAAAAGAAATTATAGTTTATTATGTTGTTTACTTCTGAATATTATATATAATCATTATTAAGTAAACCTTTAGTATTAAGTGAAAAAATTATTACATGACTATAGTGATGTATAATTGCAGATGGAAAAAAAATGGAAGTGAGAATAGAATGAGAAGGAAATAGAGTAAAAATCTTGTCTTCTACAGTGCCCCAAATTTAACAATCTTAATCACAATAATAAAGGTAATAATAATAAACACAAGTAAAATTGAAATTAAAATAATAAGTAGAAAAAATACCTCTTAGAACAATGATAATTTTATTTCTTTATTGATTTCTTCTACCTGCATAGTTTTTCTTCTATTTATTTTTTTTTTAATTTGCTTTTTTGTTTTGTTTTGTTCTTTATCTTTCATGTTGGAGAGTTTTTTACATAGATGATGATATTGGTGTTTGTATTAGTTAAATATTGTCACAATATCATTCAAAAGATACGGAATTAAATATCAAAAATAATTAGGTATTATACCGGGGACTACGCAACTGTGGGTAGGTTTGGGCTGGGCAAGAAATATTTTAGTTATAAACCTTGTAGAAATAAATTGCTCTAAAGTGTGTTCATATCCATCTTTGATGAAAATAAAATGAGATAAAATGAGTTAACATATAAAAAACAATAAAAACAGCTGAAAACATCATTTAAAAAGGGCAGAAAAAGTAAATGAAAAAGGGGAAGTTAAATACAAATACAAGAAACTACTGAAGAAGAAATAAATTTCATTCTGTAATTTATATCTTTAGAATTGATATTGAGGAGAAAATAGAAACAATGATTTTCTTCTAAAAGTCAAAGAATATTAAATGATAAAAAAATGATAAAGAAATCAATCTTTGAAAGACACATGACAAGAGGATAGAAAAAATACAATATGAAAGTTTCAAGAGATGTCTAATTGATATTTTGGATTAATTATTAACTGTGAATAGAAGATGTAATAATGATAAATATAAATATAATTTTCTTGAATTGATGATCTTTGTGAGCATTCTGATAGTATCACAGGCTAAAAGATCATATCAAAGAAAGTTAGGTTACCCCTAGAAAAATGCTAGCAATTTTCATGAAACCTTAAAATAAAAGTTATAAAATTCTGAGCCACAATATAGGCTACCTACAAAAGAAACAACATAGAATCACTGACTACAATAATCACAATAAGACAAAAGAGACTGGTATCTACTGACCTTTAAGGGGAAAATAATGAAACACCTTTTGGGAGATTTAAGGAAAATGTCGGTAAGTTAAAACCTTCTTTCATTTTTAAGTTAGGAAACAGTGAGGATGTCAGGGACAGGGTTATTGTTGACTTGACCCAGAAATTTCAACTGTGTGAGGCATAGTTGGAAGAATGCACAAAAGGCAGAGACATGAGGATGAAACCAGCAGGCACCAACTTTATTGTGCAGAGTGCACTTCTGTTGGGAAGCGCAGTTCTGTTGGATGAGGCAAGTAGTCTTGCATACGCTTCTCCTGCTCCCCTTTCTTGTGCTCCCCTTCTGCTCTCCCCTTCTGCTTTCCCCTTCTTTTTCCTTCTTTTCTCCAAGAGACCACATGGCTACTCACAATGCAGAGTACTAAAGTGGCATTCACCCACATATGCATGATATAATACTGAATTATGTTTACTTATTTTCTAAGTCTAGGCTCCTGTTCCTAGCCATGGGCCTGGATTACAGTCAGATCTTGGACCAGCCAGACCTTGGGCCAGTCAGGCCTCGGATCAGCCAGGCCTTGGATAACAGCCAGACCTTGGTCCAGTCAGGCCTGGAGCCCACAGGGGAGATAGACATCTTATTCAGACAAACATATCAAAATATTAGCTTTACTATTCTAATAACCTTGGGTCGGGGGACATTACTTAGATATGTAAGAACAATGAGTTTTTTTTAAAGTGAACTTAAGAATTGTACTCAGCCTCATTCAGGGCTGCACAGTTGCAAGCCTTTCTCAGTGGGTGCCCAACTCTACATTTTGTAAAGGAGGGACACACAAGAATGCATGCTATGGACAGCAGAACTCAGTCCGCAGAGAAAACTAAAGGAATCTGGCTGAGCTAAGGAAGATTTATCTTAACCCAAACATTAATCAGAGACATCATCCACCAGCAGTGATGAAATATCAGTGAGGAAGTGAAGATAGGACAAGAGTATTATATTGATGGGTATATTTTCACACGTAAACATAAAGGAATTAGAAAAAAAAAAATTCTTCACCTCTCTTCCCAACACTCATATTCCTCTGGCCAAGTTGCCTCTCTGTGTGACACAGAACAGCCATCCACAGTCATTTATTTACATACAGTACTATAAACCTGTGGTTAAGAACTTGGGTTTTCAAGCCTTATAATTGATGTCTGAAACTTAGCTCTCCCATCTTTTGTCTCTGTGACTTTGGCAATCTACTTATCTGAGCTTCCTTATATTACTATCTACCTCAAAGATTTAATGTGCAGATTAAGATTGTGACTCTAAGAGTGTTATGCATTAACTCAATTAAAAGTTAATTATTATCAACAATAAGGGCTCAAAAAAGTCAAAACTTTTTAAAAGTGTTTAAAGATATATATATTTTTTCAATTTCAGATATAAAATTTAAAAAAGAACTCACAAAGAGGAACACAGCTTCCAATAGGGGCTGAAAAATAAAACTATTTAAAAGGGTTTTTTAAAATAAGTTGTTTTTTAAACTAAAAATATTACGATGTTTTATAAATATGATGAAAATACTGACATCGAATTGGAAAAATACTCCTGAAGAGAAAATATAAAATAAAAACTTAGGGTGTAGGCAAAATTAGAAAAGTATGCTTTCTGGACAAATCTCTTTTTTGATATTTTGGACAGCATTAAACTGAATTTGCAGAATATCAAAAGACATAAAATAGTCAAAATATGTATTCTCTCCCCACTGCTAATTAATCATAAGACTAATTTTTATTCAGGTGTTTCCCAGGCAGCTTTTAGCGCTTAGCTTGAAATTGGGCTTTTGCAACCATAGAAACAGCAATTTGGCCACGGAAGAGCTTATTCTACAAGAGAAAAGGACAAAAAACAGCTAGCCAACCAACCAACCAACCAACCAACCAACCAACCAATCAATCAACCAAACAAACAAAAACAAGAAAGAGCTTTTCCCATGATTTACAGCTCTACTTATATGAGCAAGAAGGGCCAGAGGAGAAGGGTGAGCCTCATTTATTGTTTTTCCTGAAGAGTAAAACTCAAGATCCATGCAAACATCCAATGAAACATTTCCCTTACTTGACACTATGATGACACTACGGTGGGACACTATAATTTAAGCTTGATTCTAAAATTTTATGAAATTGTATCATCTAGCAAGGCAGCTAGCAAGCATTAGTCTCAAACAAAAGATAGTAGCCTTTGCAAAAGTAAACCTTTGAAAAAATACTTTAGTCATTGCCTTAATTTTCCTTTTTTACTAAATATGGACAAAATTTTATTGGCGTGAGCTCGGAGACTTTGTCATTTCTTAGTGATGAACATCAAAAATCTGTTCTCATTTGCTTCGCATGCAATGGGGGAAATTATCTCATGCCAATGGCATATATAAATATATGAACTTTTATTATGCAATTAATATTAGTCTAAGTTCATTCATTACTAATTACCAACAACCTTACTTTTAGACAGACAGGTCAAAATAAGTAGATAATAATCCCTTACCTTTTCTCTAGAAAAATTTATCCAGGTATAAGGAATCCACCTTGGATGGGACCTGAGACACCCTCCCCTCTGACCTCTTCTCTTCAATCTTGGGCATAGTTGCTTCAGCTTTGAAACCAAATGCCTTTCCTACAGGGTCTGTTCTTGCACACTCAGCTTCTTGTTCAAAGCTCCATGTATTCAGTTTCTTCTTCTTCTTTTTCTTATTTTTCTTCCCCATCCTTGGTGCCTGGGAATTAGAAAAACAGACAACCATGGAGAGTATTTAACATTATATTTATGGCCCTTCCAGTCCAGAATTATAGAAAGACCTCTGAATGACACATGAGCATCTTTAATTTTTGCACAGAAACAACTCTCAGAGCCTAAAAAGACTGGAACAGAATAAGATTATATAAACTTTATTTATTCATTTTGTATATTACTTAATAAAGTCATGTATTTTCCTTCGCAGCATTTTGCACATTTTCTCCTAAATTTAGTCTTTGGCATTTTATGCATATATTTTGTCAGGAATGGATGTATAATGGTTTTATAAAAAATATTTAATTTTGTACATTATGTTTGGCAGTTTCTTTTATTAATTATAAGAATAAAAATGAAATAATTACTAGTATTATTGAATACTCATTCTTTTCCAGACAAACTATTCTAAGAGCTTCTCTTATATTTTCTCATTTTATACTATTTTCATATAATAAAGTAATAATAGCTATTTTTAATTGTGCTTATTATGAATTAGAAATTCTGATCAGTATGTAAGATATATATTAATATTATATTAATTTTACAGAAGAAGAAACTAAAGTTCAACAAGGTTAAATAACTTACTAGGATGCTATAGCTATTTACTAAGTGTTGGATCTAGGATTTTAAGTGAAGTTTGTTGATCCCAAAGTCCCTTTAATAGCACTTTCCTTATTAGTAATTTTCTAAGATTTTAAATATTGTTTCATTTACAATGATTTTAAAGTAATTTTAAAAATAAGCATGGCCCCAGTCATATTTGTTTTTGAATTTGATAGGGATGCCAGACATCACAATTAAGTTTATTTCAAAATAATTAATTTTTCACTTAATGCCTTCTTTTCACTGAAAATCATCTTATTAATATTAAAGCATTATCTAGAGTTAGTTTTTGTAACTTCAGATTCCCTCCTAGAATTTCCATCTATAAAGCCCTTGAGTTTCCTGCCCTTGGAGCAAACAGAGTTTGATGTGGTTGTGGGAGTTCAGATTCTTGCCAAAATGATTGTCAATCTTATTGTATATACATTAAGACCAGGAAGCAGGTGCAAGACAGTTCCTGACCAAGAACAAGAGATTCAAAATGAGTATCTTCCTTCTACACCACAATTCTCATCTACAGGATGCTGCTCCAGCCCACTGTTCACATGCAACACACACACTCCCCAGTTTGAGGTGCTCCTGGAACTACCTATCTGCCCCACTCTATGGCCATTTTGTTTTCTAGTCATGAAGTTCCATTCTCTGGATCTATCAAAAGAAAGATAGGAGCTGCTGGTTGGTGAAGTTTATAAACGGCCTTTTTAACTAGACCTAATAGAAGATGGATTTGGTCTGTGTTGTCAAAAACCTGTGCATCTTTACCAAGAGCATCAGGTGGATGTCTTGGCTCTTGTGATGATTTTAGTGATTGACTCCTATGATGAAGTAGAACCCTATTAAAGCGCTGCTAAATTTTAAGGGCATATTGAATTATGTTAGACAATAGTTCTCATATTTAATGACTTATCAGACCAAATAAAAAAATAAGTTAGCATGCAGAATTCAATAAAAGAAGGTATAACATATAAGAAGTAATGATGATCAGTGGCAAAAAAGGGATGTTAAGTATAAATAATTGTTGATTATTTAATACATTTATGAAAAATTATTTGAAAAACAGATATTATAATAAGAAAAACTATATCTGGGGATAAATCCTAGGAAATGGATAGGGTTTATGGGTAGAAGGAAATTTTATGTTATGGTATTTGCATAGCTTATCAAGATTTTAGTGCTTGATTATATAGTTTATTAAATATTAATATGTCTCATTCTAATCTCAGCTGGGAAATTCATAGGAATTAAGCTGCCTGATTATTCTACCTAAGATTTCCAGTAATTTTCTGAATAAAAGTAATAATAGTGGGGACTTTTGTTGTGTTTCTAGTCTTATTGGAAACACTTTCAATATTTCGCCATTGCATTTGATATTAGTTGTGTGTCTGTCATAAATGGCCTTTATTATAATGATGTACATCCCTTCTATACCCAATTCATTGAGGTTTTTACTTTTTTATCATGAAAGAATGTTGTATTTTGCCTAGTGCATTTTCTTTATCTGTTGAGATAATTACATAGTGTTAATCTTTTATTCTACTATTATGGTTTATCACATTAATTGATTTGTGAATGTTGAACCCTTCTTGCATCCCAGAGATAAGTCCTGTCATGTAATACTTCTGCTGAGAAATTTTTGATAGCCTTTGTAGGTTACACCTTAATTTTATCTCTTGATGCTTTTAGAATTCTCTTTTTGTCTCCATTTTTGACAATTTCATTATAATGTATCTTGGAAAAGAAGATTGTTCTGAATTAAAATAATGAAACAATTCATTAAGTTCATAAGCTTGGCTGTCGAAGTCTCTCTCTAGATTTGAGCAGTTTTCATTATTTCTTCAAATAAGCTTTCTGCCCACTTCTCTCTTCCCCTTATGGAGAAGAAGCTAGTGTTTCTGATATTATTAGTTTTTATTTTGTCCTATAGATCTTGAAATCTTTCTCAGTTCTTTTTCATTCTTTTTCCTTTGTTCTCCTGTTTTATCTCGGAGTTCTTATCCTCTAACTCAGTGAATCTGTCTTCTGCTTACTCTATTTTCTGATGTTTTCTATTGCATTATTTATTCCATTCGTTGAATTTTTCATCTCAAGAATATGTTTTGTTCTTTTTTTATAATTTCTATTTCTATGTTAAATTTCTCATTTTGTTCATGTATTGTTATACAATGATTTCATTGAATTATCTTTCTGTAGTCTTGCAGCTCATTGTGTTTCCTCAACTCAGTTTTTTTAAAATTCTTTATCAGATAAATTGTATATCTCTATATCTTTGAGTTTAGTTATTGAAGTGTTATTATGATCATTTTTGATGTCATGTTTTCTTGATTTCTTATGTTCCTTTGAGTTTTGCATTTCTGTTTTCACATTTGAAGTAGCAGTAACTCCCTGTAATTTTTAATAGTTGTCTTCAGGTGAGGGATTCTTTTCATTGTCCTGTTTAAACCTAGGGCTTTCTCTGATCTTGCATGGATACAAAAGATTTGTGCTTCTTGCTCCCTCTGTGGCAGAATTCTTAAGCTTGTATGTCTTCTCTCCACCTTACAATGCATCTGGTCTGTTGTTGGTCACTTCTCTATTTCCCAAAAAGGGCATTATAGTTCAAGATTGTGGTGTCTTTCATGACCACAGATCTTGTTTTGATTTCTGTGCATACTCCTTGTGTACATGAGTTTGCTTTCACCACTGCCTTTTGGAATGCACACAAGTAGTCAAACACAGAGGGTGGTTTGGTACCTTGGCATTGATGGTTCCTGAGGGTGAGTTGGGGGTACCTTCAGGTGAGATTTTTCTCCCTTGTTTGTGGGCAGGCTTTCTGCTGGAGTCAAGAATGCAGTCAGCAGAAAACATGCCTTTTTAATGCCCTTTGATATTCTTATCTGCCACTTTCCTGATCTCCTCCCTACCCTTCGTTATGGAGCTCTCACTTCAATACTCTGGGAGAGAAACTCTGGTTTCTTTAGAATGCCCTGTACAGCTGGGGAAGGTGGGCACTCACTCACCACTTTTTCCATTTCCTCCTGCAGGAAAGATCCCTGGCTTTCTCTTACTCTAAGTCATGCCTCCTTGCAGGAAGAGGTGATGTCAATAAAATTTCTCTTAATCTAGTCCAGTGGATACAAACCCTTTGCTCTGAGTGCTGGAATTTCTTCTATAGAAATTTGGACTTCTAAAAAGCCTATAGTGTCTGTAGGTATCTGCCCAACACAGTGTTTTCCAGTGTCTGTCTGCCTAATACATGTTGCACAGGTGGGCAAGACCCTTCCTGGTTCTCCTGTTTTATGGTGCTGGATCCTATAGCTCCCACAGAGGCACTTTAGTGTGTGGGTAGTAATCAAATTTTAGGTTAAGAAGGGACAAGAATGAAGGCTATATTAAGCCACCTTGATGCTGATGTATCACAGGACATCTTATATTTTTAAAAATATATAAAATAATGATTTTTGAATTATTTAAATACATTTAAAATTATAAAATTGGTTATAAGTTTATAGATAGGTTGAGAAAATATTTATTCTTAATGGAACAATGTAGGGGAACTCTCTCAAAATTTGACAAATCAAATAAAAAATTAAGAATAAAGACAAGAAACAAGTTTAATTGAATTAAAATCTTTATAGAATTACAAAATGTATAACATAGTATAATATTCTAATAATCTTTTGCCTGTAAAAATTTGTCCAAATACATAGCCAGCCTGAGGATAGCTAGGCATCTTTCACCTCATCGTTGGTTCATAGCTTTATAATTCTAACGGGAGTTGGTTATAACCTAATAAATTATAGAATAAATTGTACAACTGCAAAAGCACTTCAGAGGTAAGATTACAATAATGGAAAGAGAGAGGGAAGAAGAAAATAAAAAGGAAAAAATAAAGATTAAAAATAATTTACATGTAAACCATATTTTATGCATTTTGTTGGATGTTTTCAGAAGCACCATTTAAGTATTGATTAGAAACAGTGGATAAAATGTGACAAATGCATTTTATGCAAATAAATCCATGATATTTAACCTTTTCTGCACTTTCAGAGGTAGACCACATCTTTACTACCTTTGAACAATAATCCACGCATGACTGGAAAGGTTTAGTTCTGGAGTCTTTGTTAATATAGTTTGTGTGATTTGGCCAGCTATGTTCTATCCTGTAGATAGTCTCAAGAAGTCCCACAAAAAAAAAAAAAAATCACTGGTGATTTTGAAGTCTCTCTGCTCTCCCATCTGCTCCTGGGAACTGCTCTATTTAAAGTCCTATTTTTATGTCATCGAGTTGACAGCACCAATCTGTCAAAGGATGGCTTCAGAAACATTTACCTGTCAAAGTCCTTAGCAAAAGACTAAAACGAATCTCACATTTTATAATTAAGTGTGCTCAGTTTTTTATAACACTATTTAGAATATGCTCTATCATGAGTGGTCAGTGAAATATGTATAAAAGTAAATACATGCAAATTGCTTTAACATTTATTTACATAAGTATTCCCGGGGACATTAAATCCACATTTAAATATCTAACCACCTGTCCTACCTTTCTATTCCTCTTTTGTGTCTTGATGCATGAGAACTGATAATTACTAAGTAAATTTATGTATATCTATTTTGGTTGACTGGAAAAGTGAATGCACAACTCTGCTAATATATAAAAATGAGAGAAAACAAAAGGTTCTTAAATTGCTTAAAGCACATTTCTTTTTAGGAATAAACTATTTAAGGTTGAATATTTTTAAATTTTTAACTCCTATGTACTTTTCTAAACACTTTACTTTTCCTTTGCATTGTATTTTCCCTATATTACTTATTAGTAATTTATTAGTTTTCTCTGATATCAGTTGGTAAAAAATAAACAGTCCCAATTTAAAAGAAGAAAACCTAAGAGAAAATAAGTTTATTATAGTTGTTTTTAGTATTTAAACCTAAATAAAGATCCAAGGAAAAGTTTTTACCAATTCAAAGAATATATATTTTAAAAATGATTCTTTAGAGTATTTGTCATATAAACACATTGATTTTATGTATCAATGTATCTTTTTACTCTGTAGTCGTGCTCTTATTACTCTTTCAATGTTAATATATCCTTTCTTTAATAAAGTGATCATAACAGGGAGCAGGTTTTATTTTAATTTTTTAAAGAACATACTTGAACAAATCTTACTTTTCCTGTATTGGTGCCCTGTTATCCATTCTCATTTTATTTCTTCTATCGGTCTCCCCTCCTATTTAGTCTTATTTTATTTTACTTGTCTTTCAGTCCAACAACACAGGACTAATTGGCTACTAGATGATAAATAGTGCATAATTGGTAAAGTTGATAATTATTTTATTCTTTTGCAGTATATGTTTTCACTAAAAAGGACTTCCATGACCTTTTGACAAATAGACCTGAGGTTTTATATTTCGTATTATCAAAACAGAAAGAAATTTTTTAAATGGCATGAGTACTTTTACTATATGATGTGGTAATGCATATTTTGTCACATACAATGGAGATTTATAATAGCCATGGAAGTAATTGATCACCCTTAAGAATTTTAAGGTCAAGTAAATTAATATGTTGACAATATAGTTGTAAAAATAATATATTGCTACATAAAATTTTAAAATCTTTCTTTTGTATTTTTGGACAAATAAATTTTATTCATTGACAACTACTCTTGAGCAGGTTGATACTCTCAATCATGGTCCATTATCTAAAAACAATCCTGAAATTACAAATTACTCTCAGTCCAAAATACCTGGTAGAATGATGTAGAGGGTGCTCTTTAAAAACATGGCACTACAATATATTTAAAGTTACAGTTGTAGTCCCCAAAGTCTTGTCTTTTCTTTTTGGTGGGGAGAAAACAAAACAAAACAAAACAACTTAAAATAACTTGGACAAGCCAACCATATTTTGTGCTTAACTTTGAAGATAGATTTTTTTTTGGTGTGATGCTCTTATGTTTCTAGCAATAAAAAATATCAAATCATATACAAGATGAGCACTTGTGTCTGGGACATTTCCAGGTTATACTTTTTACCTGAAGTCTTATCTAGTTTAGAATATGTCATGAATTTTTCAATATGGATCACACTTTCACACCAAGTGTATGAAATTTTTGCCTAGCCATAGACCTTGAAAATGTTCTGTATTTTTCTAAAAGTTTTATACTTTTAAGTGTGACATTTATGTCCATAATCCTTTTAAGATATTATGTACATATTTAAAGTAGAATATACTTAAAACATTTAAGCCCTTCTGGACACTTTGCCTTATATATACCCTATGAGATATATATATGTATTATATTAATATTAATATTATTATTATTATATCATATATTATATGTCATATATACCTATTGCGATACCTAAAACTTCCAGTATTGTGGTGAATAATTAGGTATGAGGTAGGCTGTAGATTTTTGTAGATGCTCTTTATCAAATCAATGTAGGTTTTTTTTATTATAATTTGATGAAAAAGATTTTGTTTTTATCATGAAAGTGTATTGGATTTTTCTACATCAATCGATAAAATAATTTGATTTTTCTTCATCAGCCTGTTAGTATGGTAATTGACGGTGATTGATTTTAGGATATCGAATAGGCCTTACATACCTGAAATAAGTCACATTTGTTATGGTATATAATTATTTTATACATTTTTGGATTAGATTTATTAATATTTTGTTGAGGACTTTGCATCCCTGTTTATGGTATGTAAGTTTTTATTTTGTTTTGTTTGTTTTATTTGTCTGTAGTTTGCCTTTTTCTGGCTTTGGTAATCAAGGTAATACTGGTCTCATAAAATGAACTAAAAAGTGTTCCCTACTTTTTTACATTCTGGGACACCTTATGTCAAAATCAGTTTTAATTTTTCTTTAAATATTTGGTAGAATTTTCCAGTGAAACCATCTGGACCTGGAGATTAATGTTTAGAAGACTTTAATTAAAAATTCAATTTAGGTAATAGTTATGAGACTATTCAAATTATCTATTTCATTGTCGAGTTTAGGCAATATGTGTTTTTAAACTACTTGATACATTTAGTCAGAGTTTTCAAATTTATGAGTGTGACATGTTTGTAGTATTACTTTAATAGCCTTTTAATGTTACAGGATTTGTAGTAATATTAGTATTATTCCATGTCCATTACTGATATAGGTAATCTGAGACTTCCTTTTATTTTTGTCAATTGATACAGAGGTGTTAATTTTATTAATAATTTTTCTAATGATCAGCTTTTTTTTCATTGATTCTGTCATTTTCTCTCCTGTTTTCAATTTCATTAATTCCATTATCATCCTCACTATTTTATGACCATTTTTTGCTTTGGGTTTATTTTGCTCTTATTTTTCTAGTTTGTTGAAGTAGAAAATTAGATTACTTATTCAATAAATTTTCTTATCCTTAACAAAAATTTAGTTCTGAATACACTTTTGTACTTAATGATAAGAAACTAGATGTTTTGTTACATAAGGTCAGTAATAACGCATGAATCATTACTATCAGTCAATATCGTACTGAAAGTCATAGCTAAAGCAGTAAAAAAAAGAAAGGAAATAAAACATACGCACATTGGGAGAGAAGAAAACTGTCTTTGTTCATAAATTACATGATTATCTCTGAGGGAAACCTCAAAGAATCAAAAACAACAACAAAAACTGCTAGAACACATAAGTGATTATAGCAAATTTACAGAGTACATGCAAGGTTAACATAAAATAGTCAAATGCTTTCCTGTATATTAGCAATGAACAATTAAAATTTGGAATTATAATATCATTTACATTAGCACATAAATTAAATATATAAATATAAATATAATAAAATATGTACATGATCTATATGAGGAAAAATACAAAACTAAAAAAATTTATATACATATTGATAGATGATAGAGAGGGCGGGAAAGATTTCAAGTTCATAAATAAGAAGAATCAATATTGTGCCGATATCAATTCTTCCCAAATTGATCTATGTTAAACGCAATCCCAATCATAATGTTAACAAATCATTTTGAGGATACTAATTCTAAAATTTATATGGAATTTCAAAGACCAGAATAGCAACATTATTTGAAGAACAATTTCAGAAGACTAACGCTACTCAACTTTCCACCCCTGACCTGCCAAAACTCACATCCTTTTTGCCTGCGAAATGCATTCATCCTATTCCAACAGCCCCCAAAATCACAATTTGTTAAGCATTAGAAGTTCTAAAGTCAAAGCCTCACCTAAATTAGATATCAAGAAAATTCAAGGTACAACTTATTCTGAGTCAAAATTCCTTTCTAGTACCTGTGAAACGAGACAAATTCTTTGCTTCCAAAATACAATGGTGAGACAGATATAGGATAGACACTCCTATTCAAACAGAGAGAAATTAGAAGGAAGAAAGCAGCAATGGGTCCTAAGTGGGTTCAGAACCTATCAAGGCAAATTCCATTAAAGCTTAAGAAGTGACAGTAATCTTCTTTCATTTGAGACTCTGCCCTCCAGGATCACCAGGGTGGCAGCATCACCTCCCAGGTCTTGTGTGATCCTAAGGCATGGCTCTGCCAGGTATTTCTGCACTCAAGGCTTTGGGCAGAAGCCACCTGAACTATTAAAAGCAAAGCAGTGCCCTCGATACTCTGTAAATTTATGAGTGTGACATGTCTTTGAGCTAATTTATTTCTTCTTGAAAAACAACACACTTTTGTAGCCAAATAGCAGCTCTATCATCACATCCTATCAAATTCAAGAAATCTGACAGTTTTCATTATTTTGTCCTGCCTGACTACTTTGGTTCAAATGGAAAATGTTTTTATTCCTATAATACCATAAACTATCATATAATAGTTAAGCCACACATTTAATATTTCTTTAGTAACTCTTTTACATTTTTTTTTTTTTTTTTGCAATTTGAATAAGCTGAGAATTCTCCATATCTTCAAGTTCTGGTATGTATGTATGTATGCATGTATGTATGTATGTATGCATGCATGCATGCATTGCTTAATGATTCCCACTCAATCGTCTCTTTTCTTTCACATTTTACTATAAATAGGGGAAACCAAACCATTCTTTCAGAACTTTATTTAGAAATATCCTCAGCCAAATATTCCATTTCATCACTCATAAGTTCTACCTTCCTCAAAACACTGGAACACAGTTCAATCCAGTTTCTTGTCAGTTTATAACACAGATAGGCTTTTTTTTTCCAGTTTTTAATAACCTATCCTTTATTTCCATCTGAGATCTTAGCAACATGGCTGACCCTTAATATCCATATTCCTAGCATGCACTTCAAAAATCTTCCAGTTTCTACTCATTATCTAATTCTAGCTGCTTCCACCTTTTAGATATTTGTTACAGCAGTAGCCTGCTTGTTGATACTAATGCTTGTATTTGTCAATTTGAACTGCTTATGGTTTTGGAGGTTGTAAGTCTGAGATCAGGGTGCTAGCATGTTCCTGGTTTGCAGTTAGTTGCCTTTTGCTGTGTCCTCTCTGGTAGCTCTTCTAATAAAGGCTACTAAACCTGTCATGAAGGCCCTGATCTCATGACCTCTCTCGAGAAGCTCCATCTCCAAATAATCACAAGTACTATACTAAGTCTGGACATAGTTCAGTCCATAGTAGCCACTTTAGAAGACGGTTTGACAGTTTCTTATCAGACTAAACATTTTTACCATGAAATCCAGCAATCAGGTGCCTTAGTATTTACTAAAATGAGTTAAATTTCATATTCATACAAAAACTTGCACAAGATATTTATAGCAAGTATGCATAATTGCCAAAACTTCAGAGTAATCAAGATGTACTCCTGTAGGTGAATGGATAAATGAAATGTGGGACAGCCAGACAATAGAATGTTATTTAGCACTAAAAGGAAATGCGCTCTTAAGACATAAAAAGACACGGAGGAAACTGAAATGCAAATTTTTAAGCAAAAGAAACCTCTCTTAAAGGACTATATATATTATGATTCCAAATATATGACATTCTGGATAAGGTAAAATTATGGAGACAGTAAAAGGTCAGTGGTTATAGGGAATAGAAGGTGAGAGGGCTATATGGGCATAACAAAGGATTTTTCTGACAGTGATGTTATTCTGTATGATACAATAATGGTGGATGCATCATTATATATTTGTCAAAACCCATAGAATGTGTAACATCAAGAGAGAGCCTTAATGTAACCTGTAGACTTTGAGCGATAATGATGTGTTGTAGTAGATTCATTAATTTTAACAAATCTATTGCAATGGTCATGTTGACTGAAGAGGGTTGTGAGAGTGTAGGGGTTATATGGGAACTCTATAACTTTCTGCTCAATTTTGCTGTGAACCTAAAATTTCTGCAAAAATAATGAAGTCTATTTTTAAAAGTTTAATTGTAGAATTTAGAAAATGAATGTTCACTATTATTATTTCAATTTTTTTGTATGTTTGAAAATTTTCATAATAAAACATTAAGAAAAAAATCAGCCCTAGTGTTTTCCTTATTTGTGGCCCATGGGTCTTCTTCCTCCCTCCTTCCTCATCGTCATATACATTCACTTTCTGTACACTTTGGAACCAACTACCTTCTCTTGTATCAGTTGTTTTTCTTTTCCTCACAATTCTTGTCTTATATTTTCAGATATTTTAACCTCCTATTCCTTTCTGTGTTATGTCTAGGCTTTGTTTCCAGAAAGGATAAAAAAAGAAGCCCAAGTTTGGAAATAAGTTTCTATATTTGGTTTATTGTTATTACTTTATAATGTATTGTTTATTATCCACTTGACACTATCAGCCACCAGATTCCTCTTGTACATTTGAACATTTTGTCCAGAACAAGACTTGTTACAATTTTTTTTTCTTCTATTATTTCAAATGTTTACCAACAGCCAATTTGGAAATACTGGAGGAACAGAATTCATTTGGATTTATAAATGTTCAACTGTGTTTGTTTACAACTATGTTTCTACTTTTAATGTCCTTATAGTTTATAGGATGATATAAAATAAAATGTATCATTTCTTAATATTGCAAAATACACTTCTTAATCTTTCTTTAGTGGAATCAGTTTTTGGTTCTCAAGGTTTTATTAATTATACATGAATGAATTGGATTCTTGTGTAAAAATCTGAAGATTCTGTGACTATGTTCAGAACTGTTAGAAAATGTTATGAATAATCGCATATCTTTCAAATAACAATATGATTCTTCTAGATTTTCCAAGGACTTAACTTTATCACTTACATATGTAAAGTGATGATGACAGCAGCATCTACTTCATTGGCTATTGGGGAGATTAAAAGGGATTTTAGATATAAAGCATATAACACTCTGTGTGCAAGGGCTAAAAAATACTTATTTTCATCAGAATTTCCCATTATATTTTAATTTGTTTTTCTTTAAATCAAATAGACACACTTTTTAAGAGAAAAAGCATTAAAGTTCAGATGATTGTATCATTCTATGCCTCTCTTTGTTGAGTACAAGATAAATAATCTAAATAAGACTTTGATCAAATTCTCTTTTAAATACGGCATAGAATTTCCAGTACTTTGTGTAATTTCCTTGACTCTACTTTTAAATTATACTTAAAATTGCAGCTTTTTAATAAAAATTTCACTGTCTTCCAGGTGAAAAACAGAAGTATCAGTTAAAGCTCTAAGTGGAGTAAAGACAGGTATGGAAAAATTTTAGACCTTTGCATATTGTAAGGGACTTTGCAATACAGTATTGTTATTTTATTTTCATCATTAACAATTAAAATTCACGTGTTTTTCCAAGAATGGGTTAATCAAGAACATCAATTCAAGCTGCTGAAACAAATCCTGCTAAAATATATAATATCTGTTAAAAAAAAAGAAATAGAAAAGAACACATTTGTTCCTTTAAATAAGAATCAACAAATATTAGTAAAAGGTATAATAAACAAGGAAGATCAAATATGATCCTTGCCAACTCTACTAAAATCCTTCACACAAATGACACATTTATTTCACAGAGGAATGACTGGCAAGTGGGTAAACATGATAGTTACATTTATTTTACTGATGTCAGAGTTTTAAGCCAGAGATAGGATTTGCAAAAACAATTTTAAAAGTTGCATATTTCATTCGCTCTAAACATTCTATACATATATTTATTTATTTATTTATGTGTATATATATATATATATATGTGTGTGTGTGTGTGTATGTAGTTACAGCCAAGGCATATATACACACACAATACACACACATATACACACATACATATATATACACACACAATAATAATACAGATAAGGTTATTATATACATACATATATATATATTTTTTTTCCTGTGATGTTTTCTCCCGGCTAAACATTTTCCAGCCTGGTGCCCTTCCAGCATTCTCAGATCCCCTCACTGCTAAAGGCCATTGCATATGACTGCAAGCAAGAGACTAGATCACTGGCCAAACAGATGGTGAGGAACAGTTAATTGACCCGCTTGAGAAGATGATGAGTAACTCAGACTATAGATGCATCAGGGACATGAATAATAAATTACATCTTTTTTTTAATAAATTCAAAAATGAAATAGCTTCTCAGTTCTTTATTTTAAACAATATAATAAATATGATGTTTATTTAAGGTACCAGTCAGTTTTCATATATTAATTCTTTAATTCTGATGACAATTTTATGGGGGTATTAATACCAGTATTCTCATTTTACAGATGAGGAATCTTTGTCACTGAATAATTAAGAAATTCACCCAGGATCACTTAAAATATAATGAGGTGAGCCAAGAATTAAAACCAGGCAAATTTTCTCTCAAGTTCTGAAATAACTACCTACATTTCTGCTTAGAATCCTAGAATATTTCAAAATACATTTATTATTGTAAAAGTAAAATATGGTCACTGAACACAATTTGGAAAATATAAAAAGGTAAAAGCAAAGATAATCAACTGTTACCCTCTCATCCAAAGGAAAGCATTTAAACTGTTGGTAGATTTGACAGATTTGACAGTGTTGTAATCATTTCTATATATTCTGTTTTAATCTGTTTTCTTTTATTAAAAAATTCTGATTTTCTTCCAATATTATATTGCAAGCATTCGGCTTCTGACTTTAGCTCATTAAATAAAGAGCTTGGTTCTTATAGCTTTAGTTTTTACAAGAAAAACATAAACATCGATGACATTTCTTGGTCTTGTCAGAGAATTGAAGTCACAGGGCAAATCTCTGCTTTGAAATCTGGAGACACAGATGAATACAGAGAACACAGTTAAGATCAGATTACCTGGAATAGAATATGTTAGAGCCATAAACTAATAGGAATATTTAAGGAGCAATTTTGACAAGTGGCTGGAGGCTGAATGTGGATGATTGTGGAGTAGGATGAGAATAAGAAACCTCGGAGGGTCTCAGTCTTAGGGTTGCCCCATACTTTTGCAGATTTTACCTTCAGCAGCTTCAGAAGTTTTCATAGTAGAAAGCCAAGAAATCCTCCCTCATATTTCTTACACGGAGAAGGAGAAAGAAACCATTTTGAAATATGCTGAGGGCATTCTCCGTAATAAAAGCCTACTTTCCAGGAGAAGAGACTCTACCAGACCATTACCAGACCATTACTGCACCTTGGGGAAGGGCAATTACCCAACTCCACTTCACTTTTCTGTCTCAGCTAATGGAAAGATAGCTGAAAAACATTTGAGAAGGTCACAGCCCCAGTACACAAGACCACTAAGAGACTAAAATTTAATCATAAGCTTATATGAGACCCCTCCTCTGCTCTGTTTATAACCACTACTTTAAAAGGGTTCCAGTATAATAACTGTGGATTGCTACTGATAGAGCTGTAAGATTCAGACTCTATTTAAAAAGAACTTCTTAGGAAAACACAAAGACAACAGGGGAGACAAAAATATAGACACTAAGGAATTTGAAATTGTTGTCATCTATAGTTATAAGCAAAAATTAAACACTGTCCAACTCAAGGCCAAATTAACATAAAACTTCACACTAAAAGCCTATTTCCGTTAGTTCCTATTGTCTGATACAATATGACAATTTTCAACAAAAAGTTGCAAGACATTTTAAAAAATAAGAAATAAGAGTCTGAAGAGACAAAACAAGCATCAAAACTTTACTCAGCTATGGTACAGAAAGTGGAATTATAAGCCATTCAAAGAATTTATGATTATTAATGTGTTATGGGTAAAATTAGATGCCATACAAGTACAAATGGTTAATGTATCTTTAGCTCATAGGCCATATATAGGCCATTTGTTGACTACTATTGGTATCAGAGTTATAATGGTAAGTGATAAGTGATGCCGATTATGACTATCCGTTTACAGAGTTCACACAGATTGCACTCGACTGAAAAGAACTTCGGAAGAATACAGGCCACTAGGATACTATGTGTAAATAGGGAGAGTCAGGGAAGACCATTTAGTAGCATTAGACTGAGACTCAAAGTGTTTTGTAATCTGTGAGTTACCATCTTGTCCTATTAGTCTTAAATATTTAGTCTCTCTGAAACCTTAATTTCCAGGAAGACAAGGCCAATGCAAATCCTCATCATGACTGTCTTCAGTTTCTAGTTCAATGCCATCAAGGCAATATAAATATTTGCCGTGTAGATGAAGATCAAAGACAGAATAAAACCAAGGTGGAAAAATATTTTGCAGAGTCTCTACATTTCTCATTCAGATACAAGGTGGAAAACACCTTGCTTTTTTAGTTTGTAAGGAAAAGGTTTCTGAGCTTGTGTGGGAAGTTTGATCACTATCATTTTGTTGGCATAGGCTCTATTTCATAAGATAACGTAGGAAAACAGATTAAGGTGAAGGCTGAGTGGTGATTTATCAATCAACTGTCTTTGTATATTAATTGGAAAGTTCTTCCGGATTCTGACAAGATGCTGCCATTCTCTTTTTCAGTGGATTAATTTAAATTTTATCCATTTCTATGCCTTCTTAAATATTTTAGAAAGAGGTGTGAAATCCACCATCCACGTTTGCTAGGAAATCAGAAATGATATCACAGATTTTAGAGGTAAAAACAAATCCTTAACATGATGTGTGAATTTTACCTGGGTTTGGCAAATTTGGAAAGCAAATAAATACTTTACATTTAGGTGCTTCATTTTCTTTGCCTTAGTCTCTATGGTCAACTGGGTTTCTCGTTTGGTTTCATGATGTTGTGTGTGTGTGTGTGTGTGTGTGTGTGTGTGTGTGTGTTTCAACCATTGATGCTCTACCTCAATAAGATCTCATTTTCATTGCCATGACCCTAGAACAAAACCTCATGTTTGCTCACTACAACCACTGTAATGGTTTCCTGTTTTATCTCCATCTACTTTTTTGTACCATGATTTTCTCCTCCTTTTGAATTATAATTTAAGAACTCAAATGTCATCATGTCATAACTTGCTTAAAATCTTTCAGTGACTTCCTTTAGCTAAGAAGACTTTTTTTTTTTTTAGCATGGGCTTTACAAAGGTAGCCATTTAAGCTAACTGCTATCTACTGGATTAGCTGCATCATAAACCAGAAACCTCTTAGCTCTTCATGTCAACTATCCTGGCCTTATTTCCATTCCAGAAATCAAATTGTTTCTTTCCACTTTAAGATTTTCACAAATAGTGAAAGCTATACTTTCATAATCTTTCTTAAGCACTGACTTGTTAATCCACATTTTCACTCCAAGTCCAGATGAAATGTCTTTTTCTCCCTGTCCTCTGGCATTGGTTAGATTTCTCCACTTATTAGCTCTTTTAGAACCTTGTTGTTTGCTTTCACACTATTTGTCAGAAATATACAAATAGACAGAGCTAGAACTAGGTATAAATGAGAGAAAGGAGGAAAATATTGATGATACAATCATTACGACTACACTAAAACATTAAAAACAATGTCCTCAGAGGATTGGAATTAGAGAAAGGTATGAATATGTCCATATATATGCTTATTTATGTATGCATATATTTTTACATTATTACATTATTAGATTATTACATGTAGTTTTTCCAATTATCATATATTGCTTTTAGAATTAAAAAATAATGATTGTTTTTGTTTCATCTACCAGATGGTATAATTAAAGAGGTCAGACACTGTTATTTTATTACAGGGCCATATGGAATTTTAGCACAGTGTACTGTGCTAAGTTGTCATTCTCTCTCTCTTTCTCTCTCTCTCTCTATATATATAACTATATATACATATATATATACATATATATATAGTTAATATACTAATAAGGAAGAAAATTAAGAAAATAATTAATTTAATTAATGAATGTAATATCTTTGCTATGCCCTCACTATGGTTTAATTAAATTTTATTTTTCTTCTACTTTAAACAAAAAGCATAAATTGTGATAAATTAACCCATAGTATTTTCTAAAGCTGTTTCTGCCTCAAGCAACATGCTTTTAAATATATATCTTCTGAAGACCAGGCCTTAAGAAATGAGAAACAGGGTGGTAGTTGAATAGCAGGAACAATATTTTGTTTGTAAAGGTAAACTTTATGACTCACTTCACACCATATGGACAGTACCTTAGTCTAGTAAAATTTGTGGCAAAAGCCAGTCTCAGATTCTTAGACTTCAAGAAGCATTCCAAAAGCTGAACAAAAAATCTCAATAGAGCTTCTTTTTCTTTATAATTCTTTAATTATATTGAAGAAAAAAAATGTGTCTAAATACATTATCTATCCAGTTCTTGAAAAAATAAAACATTTCTCTAACTGGGAAGCAGTGGTTCTAGGGACTTCAATCATCTTGAAGCACATAGAACAACACCTGAATTTTTTGCAATCTATTAGCTTGGAATCCAAAATAGCTTTTCTGTTGCTATGTAATCACCACTGTGCATTTTCTTACAGCTCTGTGAGCTGCACTAAAAAATAAGTGCCAACTGTTTAAAGAAAATGCTTAGATTTAAGTTATTGTGGAGAATTAATTAATTCTCTACATCCAGGTAATTTTCTGCTGCTGCCACCTCTGTCATTATTACTGACCAATGTAGATACATACAGATATTGTTTCATGAACTAAAGAGCATGCAAAACTGCAGATTTTTGGAAAAAGAATGTGTTTGAGTTGATGTGATGATGGTATAGTAAATGATATTTTTTATTCTTTCAGCTATAAGAAATCAAATATTTATATAAAGTAAAATGGTCCCAGCATCATTTCTCTGTAAAAAAGCCAAAATGTTAATTATTATAATTTGACTAGTATAGAGTATAATCTTAATATTATGTAAAATTAAATTTTTAGAGATCAAATTTTACTTATTGTGAGTGTATTATGCAGAGCTAGGCAGAGAGTTTGAAAGGAAAAGAATAGTTTAATTTAATACAGATTTTTTCCTTGGTGTTTTTTTTCAAAGTTCTTAAAATGTCTATCTGTTAATGGAACAACTTGAAAAAAAAAATATATATATATAGGCCAATAAAATAAAAGGTCGCATGTATATGTTTGAATTTAGCTTTATCATCTTTAAAGTTGGGGGAATCAAGACCTTTCTGAAAAGCTGATGAAAAACATGAATATTTGCCACAGCAAATGATGCAAATACAAATAAACATAAAACTGCACACGTCTTTAACTTTCTCTGATCTTCCCTTTCACAAAACCTCCTACCCCCATCCTTCCATCTGAGCCAAGGGCTTAGGTGGACACTGCCTTAGAGTGTGAATCCCTCAGTGCCTCCAGATAATAAAAATCACAGACATAGAAATCATACAGAAAATGAATAACAAATTCAAGAAATAGCACATAAACAGCAAGATTAGATTAAGAATAGCCAAAGCTTCAACATTCTGATACTCGCAACTATATTGTCTAAAGATAATCTTTAATCTCCATCTTAACAATCTTTCTTTACAACAGGAGTCCCCAACCCCCGGGGCCAGAGACCAGTACCAATCCATAGCCTGTTAGGAACCAGGCCACACAGCAGGAGGTGAGTAGCTGGCAAGGGAGCCAAGCTTCATCTGTATTTGCAGCTGCTCCCTAGCACTAGCATCACCGCCTCAGCTCCACCTCAGACCATCAGGCATTATATTCTCATGGGAGCACCAGTCCCTGGTACAAAACGGGTTGGGGACCTCTGGCTTTACAAGATTAAAATCCTAAATAAATACATACAATTTCATTTTTGATTTATAACTTACAATTTAACCAAGTTGCTACTTTTCTTTTTATGTGTGGTAAAACTGGCTTACCTTTTTGGGTCTTACTTATAGTAATAGAAACAGTACATTATGATTCCTTTGGCACAGGAATGAAATCTCATTCTTTTTTTCATATTTAGCATCTTGCAACGTATCTACCACCAAGAAATGAAGCAAATATTCCTGAAAAATAGGACCAAAAGAGGGAGAGAAAGAAGAAAGGAAAAAACTTAAGAAGGGAGGAAGGAAAGAACCTTCAAAGGAAGGAATGAAATAAGAAGAAAAAAATTTTAAAAAAGGAACTTAGCCAATTTCCTGGAGATTTCTGTCTTGCTCTGAATTCTGCTGACAAAATAAAACCCATTTTCTAATATGAATATTTGAAAACTTCACAGAGAAAATAAGACCTCATGCAAAAAAGGACTTCCTCAGATTCTCTCAGGCTCCCTGTTGGACTAAGAATAGTACTGTGAGTTAGGGATGATGCTGCGGGCATTGGAACAACAATATGAAAATGCTCACATTTGTGCTTCCCTGCCTCTCCCTTTTGACTGCTGCTTTCACAATTTCAATATTCAAACCCTTCACTGCAATATTCTAAAATCATTTCTTTCTGCTTTTCAGCTCATTAACTTTACTTCCTTCCCTTCACAGTTGATCCTTATTTATCATTCAAATGGACCTTGTTACTCATATTACCTGTGATTGAGCCATAAAGAAGTTAAAGCGTTTGCACTGTAAAATACCGTTAAAGGGATTTACTTCTAAAGATGAGATGAGATGCCTCTATGTGGTATGTAAAATACTTTTTCTTCAGAAATTTTTCTTTTATTTTTCTTTTTGTAGAAGTCTTTTCTCACTAGTCCAGAGTTCCTAAAACTCACAGTTTATTTACCTAATAGCCTATCATTTTTCCAGTTTAGTAGTCCCACTTTACGTTTAGGTAAACAGTGAAAGGAAGCAGAAGCAGGTTGGAAAGCTCTGAAGAATTTTGCCAGACTTTAAGGAAAAGTGAACAGAATTAATCTCTCTCACTACAATTTCTGTACAAGGCTGTCTTGTACAACAGGCTGTTACATGGTGTGCTATTATCTGCATCACAGATTGGTCTAATGTAAAAGCTAGGGGTAAAGCATCAGGAAAATCCAGGTTCGAACTCTACAATTACTTCATCCACACTTGGTAGGTCCTCTAACTTTTTCTGAACCCTTGAACTTTTCTGATTGGATATTAACTAAGAGCATCATTACGAAGATTTAGCAAGACTGGGTGTATAAAACACAATGCATAGTGCCACATTCACATATTTTAACTGATTGATAATTTTGAGTTTCCATCTGTCTGTTCAAACCTGCTTTCATTAGTAATGTGCTGCTTGGAGGAAAAGACGTTATTTGTTAAATTTAGGTAAAGATCTCATAATACATATTTAAATGATAACTGATAAATTATGTCAAAGTTTTAGACTATATCATTAGGTTTTCTCTTTCTCTTAACATTTTTCAAGTATTTGTAACATCTTGAATATTATATGATGATCGAATTTTTAATAGCTATATAGTATTTAATTTTAACAAATGATAAACAAAATTTTCTATTCAATTTTTTGTGATTTCATTTTACAAGCTTATTACTATTATATAAAAATTAATAAGGTGGAATTAGTAATATGTGTAAAATTTATGTCCAACGTAACACTGCATTACCGTAGTAGGAAGTCTTGGGACAGTGTAAGGAAGAAAAAATCTCCTTGACCCTCTCAGAGTCCCTAGGTGGATCTGAAAATTAAACTGACAAATACAGATTAACAGATAATACACAATTTTTATTAAATTTTTACATGTACATGAAAGTTTTCACAAGGCAATGAAGACCAAAATTAGTAGGAAGCTTTTATATCTATTAGACTAAGAAACAACAATCTTGTGAATTAATAAGACAAATGTTTTTGAGCCATAGGTAGTAAATGATGAAGCAATATCTAGGAAGAAGCTTCTGCACAGCAAAAGAAATGAGCAACAAAATGAAAAGGCAACTTACAAAATGAGAGAAAATATTTGCAAATCACATATCTGAAAGCAGTTAATAAACAAGAACTCATACATCTCAATAGGGGAAAATATCTAATTAAAAAATGGGCAGAGGAACTGAATAGGTGTCTTCCGAAGACATCCAAATGGCCAGCAGATAGATGAAAAGATGCTTAACATCACCAACTATTCAGGAAAATGAAAATCAAAATCACAAACATCTGACACCTGTTAGATTAGCTATTATCAAACAGACAAGGGCTAACAACTGTTGGTGAGAATGTGGAGAAAAGAAAACTCTTGTACAGTGTTGCTGGGAATGAAAATTTATGCAGTGGCTCTGGAAAATAATGTGGCAATTCCTCAAAAAATTAAAACTGGTACTACCCTGTAATCTAGCAATTCTATTTCTGGGATTTATCTGAAGAAAATGAAAATGCTAACTCAAAATATGCACACCATGTTCTTTTCATTATTATTTACAATAGCCAAGATATGGGACTTGGTTCCATAATGTAGCAGTCAGCACATCTGCTTTACATGCAGAAGGTCCTGAGTTCACACCCCAGTGGAGCCACCGTCCATGGTCTATGGCCATGCCACCCTGAACAAGCCCAATGACTGATCTCCGAAGCTAAGCAGTGTGGGGCCTGTTTAGTACTTGGATGGGAGACCACCTAGGAAGACGAGATGCTGTAGGCACAAATAAAAAAATAAAAATAAAAATAAAAAAAAGCGAAGATATGGAAACAACCTAAATGTCCATTGGTGGGTAAATAAGTAAAGCAAATGTAGTTTGTGCATACACTCACACACACACAGTCATAACATTTTGCCATAAAAAAAGAAAATCCTGTCCTTTGTGGCAACATGGATGGACTTTGAGGGCAGTATGCTAAATGAAATAAGTCAGACAGAGAAAGGCAAATACTACATAATCCAATTCTATGTGGAATCTAAATAAACAAATAAACAAACAAAAAATCTCATAGAAACAGAACAGATTGGTGATTGCTAGTGGCAGGTGTTGGGGATACGGAATTGTGTGAAGATGGTCAAAAGATACAGCTTTTAGTTTTAAGATGAATGAGTTTTGGTGATATAATATATAGATAGCATGGTAACTATAGTTATTATGTATTATGTATTCAAAAGCTGTAAGAGAGTAAATCTTAAAAGTTTTCATCACAAGAAAAGCACTATGTGAGGTGATAGAATTTAACTAAACTTATTGTGGTAATTATTTCTCATTATCTACATACATCAAATCATCGTGTTGTACACCTTAAAATTACAGAATATCATATGCCAATTATATATCAATAAAACTGGGGTGGGAAGAAATAACTAGGAAGGTAGTAGTGCAACAAGCTTTGTACAGATTTCTTGGCCTTCAACTTCCCCTTTTCTGGTGATAAAAATGTCTTCTTTCTTTCTGGTACAGAAAGGGCACCTTGCACATGGAAGTTATGTGGCCTGTTCAGGGAAGAAAGACACATGGGAAGAGGTCAAATTGAGGTTTTTGTTTCTGCTGATTTTGTTTTCTTAAACTCTTTCAGATTAAGATATTCAATATGTCAGGTGCAATATTTTAGGATACATGTAAGAGCCAATAGTTTTAAGGCTCTAACAATTAAATTGTAATGCAAATTTTTCCAGTTTCTGGTTTCACAAGTAAAGAGCTTGGAAGTCACCATTGTGCCCTGACAGCAAGTAAAAGCTTAACAGACTAAAGAATTCAACCACTCTTCTTGAAGCTGTAAAAAAATGGAGGTCACAGGGCAAACCTTTGCCCTCAAGATTGGAGAAAAAGACAAGTGACACAGGAAGTTGAGGCTTTCTGGAGGAGATTCTCACAAGTGAATGGAATCCATCTTGGAAACAAGTGCCCTGGCAGGAAAACCTGAACTGTAACTGAATTTTTGGAGGCTCAGTGAGAACACCTCTGAGAGCTGAAAACTCCAGGAGAACTCAGTCAAAGAAGGACCACCACATATTGTGAAATTTACCTCCAGGAGCTCTACCAGGTTCCCATTGTAAATGTCAGGGGAAAATCTCCTTATATTTCAGGGGCAGGGGAAAAAGAACCGTTCTAAAATATGCATAAGTGCTCTGTTCTTAAAACTTGCCCTCAGGGAAACTAATTAACCAAGACCTGACTGATGGGATGGCTAGCCATCTTGTCCTTCCAATGGTGGCGGTGGTGGTGGGGTTGGGGGGGGGTGGTGGTGTGGTGGGGAGGTAAGGACCGAGAAACTTGTGAAGTTCACAGACCAGAGACACAGGCTCAGTAAAAGACTGAAATTTAATTTTAGTATTACAGAATACTTCTCCTTCCCCCTCACACCTCACCACCACGTTACTAAAGCCTTATTTACAGCACTTCCTTTCTATCTATCCATCTATCTATCTATCTATCTATCTATCTATCTATCTATCTATCTATCTATCATCTATCATCTATCTATTATCTATTATCTATCATTTATTTCCCAGTTTTATTGAGGTATAATTGACAAAAATTGTATATATTTAAAGTATTCAACATGATGGTTTGATATACATACACATTGTGAAATGGTAGATATCTTAAGTAGGCAAATAAGTCATTGTAAAACCATATAATAAAATGTAGCAGTTACAAATTATGCAGGTAGGTACTTGATACATTTCCCCATGTTAATGCTGTAGAAATTCATAGTGCATAATTTAATTAGAACCCCATTTTTTAATATAAATGCCCATATATGTAATATTTTGATTTTCCTCTCTTGCTTTAACTTTTTGTTTAGTATTAATATCACAACTCCTCCTTATCTTTTACTCATTTTTTAAATACATTAAATATATTTTTTTAAATACATACATTTTTAAATACATTTTCCTCTCTTGCTTTAACTTTTTGTTTAGTATTAATATCACAACTCCTCCTTATCTTTTACTCATTTTTTAAATACATCTCTGTTTCATTTGGCTTTAGATTGCCATTTTTACACTGCATAGTGTAATCTTCGATTTCCTACTGGATTTGATAGGTTTTGTCTATTTACAGTGTCATGTAAAACTCGAACATTTATTGTTACAATTGTTTGATTTACCTCTTTTGTCTTATTTATGCTGTGTAGTAATATATTTTTTAGTTTTATATTTTCTTTCATTTCCATATTCGTCTGTGTAAATAATACTTGTAGTTTTTCCCTTGAATGATTTAAGAGTTAAACATTCTTTTAAAATTTGTTTCCAGGAGCTTTCAATTACTAAACATGTATGTGCATAAGTATGTGTAGATATTAAAATTATCAACTTAAAAACAATAAATTTACGAAATCTGAAAACTAAATGAGTATTCAATATTTTCCATCACTGTTGATGCAGCTTCAGTGTTTTAGACTTTCACATACTTATTAGGAATCATGGAATGTCTTTTTTTCCTTTCTTCTTTCTCTTACTTACCGCTCTTGCTCCCTTCTCTTTTAACAAACCTAAAACCCATTTCACCAGTGAAGATTTTGTGACTCTGTGAGATGAAATAACTTTCCCAGATCAGTAGAACTAAGTATCAGGATACTGGTTCTAGTTTGACATCAGAGTATTTACTTTTTATCATTGCAGTTATGAATTTTCAATCATTTTCTTATCATTTACTAGTAAAATAGTAATTTTAGCTAAGATCTTAGAAAGTAGATTTCCTTTAGGACACAGGGAATTTTCAGGAACAGAAGGTATTGAACTTTCAATGTCCATTACCAAGGATTTGTTAGACTTTTGAAATATCCTCAATAGTCAACTATTGATTATTGCTTACAAGGTTAAATTTTACAGTGACTTTCCATTCTGATAAAAGAGTAACAAGTTTCTTTATTAAAGGCACTAATTATAGGTTCTGATTTAAGTGCCTTTAAAAAAAGGCACCTTTATTTCTGGCTTAAATAATGTAGATCATTATTATTTATGATGATCTACATTACGTGTCTTTCTCTGATTCAAGTATTTTTTTTTTATAAGATGCTCTAATGCTTCTTTAGAAGAAAAATTTCTCCAACATACTTCTTTCCCTTACCCTCCCTGATATAATTTTAATATATATAAAAATTAGAAACATAACTAGTCTGTTGATAATTTTTTTAAATTAAGTGATCCCAGGTGTAAAGGAATATTACTTTAGGCCTTCTCTACTAGTGATATAAATGGGTACTTGTCAAGAGGCATTAGTACTATAGTTATAAATGGAAATCTCTCTGAAATAAAGTTTGCAGGAAAATCTAACATAGACTCATTGTAATAATGAAGAGAACAAAGCATACTTAGTTATTTTGGTTAAAAAACAGACCAAATTCTTCTGACAATATCACCAAATTGTCGTTGTGCAGCCAATGGAGTTTAGATCCTTCTTGTCTTTGTTATCATTATTTGGCAGATATTTGGGCAATATTTTGTGCCAGGCTTTCTAATGTTTGATTGGGAAACAAAATATTTTTTAATCCATCATCCTGTACATTGGTCCAGGTAGCTATTTTTCATTAACTTGGGTAGATATCCAAAATAAAAAGTATTGTAGTTCTTCTCTGACCATAGATATCTTATCCGACACATCTGAAAACATTTTTAAATGATAACTCTTTCAGCTAACCATAGACCTAATTGTGAAAATATATATTATTTTTACTACTATTAGTGATTTTTGCTCAGAAAAATAGTCTTACATGTGATGTGGAGTATATGTTGAGTTTTCTCCAAAGTAGATCCAAGTATTTGAGTATAAATGATTTAGTAACAAATTCTCCAGGAGTAATTAGTAATGGAGTGGAGGAAGCAGGCTGGGAAAAAGGAAAAGCCAAACAAGGCTGTGATTTCAGGCAATGTTCAGTTTCGCTTGGTCTCTTAGGAAACTCTACTAGTAAAATGAGCCTAAGGCCCAGAGGCCTGACTTTTGTTCACCCCACAGCCATGTGCTGTCTTTGAGGTCATAAAGTTCTCCAGAAATGCTGATTTTCTTTGAAAATCTAGCAGCTCTAATAGCTCTAATAGCCAAGGCCCCCAAGTGTGAGGAAGATCAGAGCTAACTGCAGAGAGCTAAGGCATAAGAAGGATCTAGGGATTTAGACCTGGCTCTTACAGTATTTGTCACCATGTGAATTATCTTGAGCTTTTTCCAAATCTTTATAGTCTTTTAGCTATTCTGTGTCTTTAATATTTTCATGCTTCTTTCCCTTCTATAATAGGAAGAAATATCAGTAAAATGAGGTGAAGGGGCAACTTTTTTTTTTTTTCAGGAACAACTCTGAAAATAGTACCTGCTCAAGCAATAATAATTTTTAAAAAGTTAAATATATCTCTGATCCCCCTGAACTCCCCATAGCCCA
Organism: Pteropus medius; assembly: GCF_902729225.1. Taxonomy (NCBI): domain Eukaryota; kingdom Metazoa; phylum Chordata; class Mammalia; order Chiroptera; family Pteropodidae; genus Pteropus; species Pteropus medius. Next base: position 8,846,897 of record NW_024354499.1, read on the forward strand.
TTTAGCTTCATAGTGGTCCTTCCACTGCTCAATATTGATTGCTTATTTGTTCCAAATCTAGGAATACTCCGCAACATTGAAATTGTTCCATAAGAAAGATTCATAGTCTGATATTGAATAAGTCTATTACTTACAAGTAAAAACATATCCTTTTCTTTTTCATACATAATAATTCCAGTGACTTGGGAAAATTACTAGGAAATATATACTTTTCATTTTTATATCTTTGAAGCAAATCTACTGCCTTATACCTAGAAAATATCTTATAACTTTAATTTAAAATAAAATATTATTCCTTTATGTCTAAAAAATTATTCAGTTCTAGCTAAGGGAAAAAAAAATAAACACAAGTTTCAAAAAAGAAACAAAATATTTAAATTTGAGCTTCAAATAACATTGACCAATCTGCGTAAATAGAAATGTAAGGCGTGGGCAGGAGATCTTATTTGAGGAAGTTTTTTCAAAGAAATTCTGCAACTAGTTATCAAATTAGTCTCTCTATTAGACTCTTAGAAGGAGGCACCAAAATGATCTATAATTAAATTCCTAGAATCCAATTTACATTTGCCACCCCTAGAATAAACATCATTAAACTACACATTGCTCATCAAAGCAATGCATAAAAGCTTTCTAGATAGCTCAAAAGGCATGAGCAAAGGCACAAATTATGTATAATATCTAGATTCTTCAAACTAACAAACAGAAGCAGAATACATGGCAAATGGAGGTTATGAAATTGCTGTCTCTTGGAAAGTCTGATACATAATACATTGTATACTGTTTTATTTACTTGGCCGCTCTTGGAATATTAAAGTCACATCTCTTCCTTTTCTCCTTACTTCACCTTTTCTGCCAAATGTAAATATCCAAAAGCCATATACACTTGAGAAGTTTAGCTAAAGGTTTTTCAGGTGACTTCTTTCTATATTTTGAAAAAAAATTAATGTGTAATTTCTGTTTCCTTTATATTACATATAATATAGCAGTGAATTTTAATAAATAATTGCTTCCAGTAAATTGATGGAAGAGGAAGTTTAAGGACATCTTTTCTCTCACTTGGAAAATGAGTATTATAAGGGCATTCTATATATGCTTCTTATTTATATATGTTATATATACATATATTTTTATGCTTTATTTAAGAACACACAAATAAAAAATAAGTATTCTAGAATTAGTGCCTTTAAAGGCAATAATAAATTGTCTTATCTCACAAGAACAAATACACTTTTTATTTCAATTTAATGTATTCTCAATGGAAGGTCAGTTTTGAAGGAAGGCAGTAATTTTAACAGTAGTGAACTATTTGTTCTTTGAAAGGGTGGACAATAATCCTCCTGGGATGCTTCCGTTTGAGAGATTGTTTTTGGCTACAAACCAGATATAATAATCCTTGGGCTCACTTTGAATATTCAACCTTAAAACTTTGCCAAATATTTCCATTAATGAAAACTGTAACTGTCGACATCAATTTTAGAAAGCAAATAAGCAATAAAATGCATAGAAATATTCATAATGTTTTCTATTAAAGTGTTCATTTAAAATTTCAAAATAATATTAGTTGAAATATTTTAAAATTAAATGATCTAATTGAAAAGTCTCCATGTTTACTCTAGTTTAACAGTAATAAATATTTTAGAGAGTCATTTTGTTACAAATTTAGTGGAGTATAATGATGTTTTAAAACAAACTTACAATTATTAGTGAATAAAGAATTACTTTTAAGTTTACAAAAATAATTTCAATTAAATTTGGAAAATTTGAATAAATTAGGAAATTTACACAAATAGTTTGCAGAAATGACCTAAAGCAGGAATTAGCAAATTTTATTTTCCTTAAAAGGCCAGATAGTAAACATATTAGGCTTTCTGGGTCATATGGTCTCTGTCTCAACTACATGACTTGGTGGTTATAACAAAAGTAGCCATAGATAATATGTAAGTGAACTAGCATGACCATGCTCCAGTAAAACTTTATAAACACTACAATTTGAATTTAATAAAGTATTCTCAAGACACAAAATATTCTTCTTCTTCTGCCTAGTTTAACTCCATAAAGATATAAAAACTTCTTAGCTCACAGAGAAACAGATGGTGAGTTGGGTTTGGATATGACCTATCGTTCTTCACGTGCTGATCTCTGATCTAGAGTTTCAAACATTACCTTCTACAAATTGCTAGTGCTACTATTTTGACATTTGCTTTTTTCTCCTCTATGTAACAATATACATATATATGTATATTTAATAGATTATTTCAGTTTATATACTTAACATATTTACTTCCTTTATAAAAAATCATTATAATAGTATATAATAAACATACCCTCATAAGAATAAGTGTCCTTATACATTAGTATAATTGGTTCATACATTATGAGACTCACCATTATTAATATATTTTTCCCATTTCATAGATAAGAAAACTAAGGCTTAAAATAGATCTAAATCTCCCATGTCTGGCCCTCTGTTTTGATGGTAAAGAGATTAAAGTAGAAAAAGAATTTTTAAATACAGTGAAATAAATGGACACTACTGGATGTGTAACAACATTTTGGGAACCACTATACTAGGTAAAAAGGTGAAAAAGACATAGGAAAAATAATTGATTAATGATAATTAATATTTTAACCAAGCCATGGAGAAGACTACTGAATTATCCTTTCTCCTCAAAAAATATATATATATATATATATATACACATACATACATACATATATACAGAGAGAGAGAGAGCTCACTAATGTGACAATATTGATGACCATTGATTATCATCTAGATTCAAGATCTATCTCAGCTGGACAGTGTTTAATAAACACTCTCAAACTGGCCCTTTTGGGGTTTATGTTTCTTATCTCATGTTAACCATCAACCTTTCTCAGCAAAGATTTTCCACTGAGTGCAATAATTCATTTTGATTTTGTAGTATTATAAGTTTCCAGTTCTATGTTTAAACTCGTCATCTTGATTTGAGTTGGTTGTGGTCAAACTCTTTGAGTTTTTCTTTATAATTTACTTAATAACTTGCACTATTAATGTGTATCCTACCATATGCTATTATCATACCTAGTTAGCGTAATTAATTAGCCCACTATCAGAGAGCCCCTAATTCTCCCTCTTTTTTTCTAACATATTCAGAGAAATTATAAAGTTTTTACCAAGTGCTTTCTACTTCACATGGTTATACAAACTAAATTGAATGAAGCTCAACTCATAATAGCTGCTAAATGCATTTTTGCAGTTTCTTTCTTTCTTCTCTCTCAATTAATGAATTATGACAGAAGAAAAAAAGCCCATGTTTTAGCTTAATATAAGTGCCTGATGAAAAGTTTATTTCTTCCTTTTTCAGTTCATTATGCAAAATATTTAACGCAGCCTGAAACTACAGCCTAAAGCTCAACTATGGGGTATGTGTGTGTGCATGTGTGCGTGTTTGTGTGCGTGTTGTATACATGCAAGCATTGTAAGATCTATAAAGCCTAATTTTCTAGGGTAATAGCTTATCTTTAAATTTTCAAATGTTTTTTAATGTTTATACTTATTTTATCTGAGATCCATTTCAAAATCATGCTTTTATAGAGGCAAACACTTAATGTATTGTCAGAGCATGGATATGAGTTACTTTTATTGAACATTCATTCATACGAATGTCAAAATTTTAACCTAAATATATTTTTACTTTTGCCTTGAACAGATTTCCATCATATTTTTAGGAAATACTACCCTATATTAATTGTGAAGTGATGGGCATCATAGAAGAAAGGGTAAATTAGCAGTTTTTAAAATGTGACTACACATTGACATTCATGTTAGCAATACATGAAAGTGACATTATTAAAATATGTTGATTTGTGAATATTTTGACATTTTACCAGTAAATTGTCAAAACAGTATCATGAGCATATTCAGCTCCTTATTTTCAGAAGTATTAACTGACAGCTATTAAGTGCCTTTCTTTGGTGCCAGACAGCAAATCAATGGTATGATCAATATCACAATCCACAGACTCTGAATCAGCTATAAAATAAATAGATTTTGTCCAAATTTTAATGTTCACACAAAAACAATCATTAAGGTCATTAGTAAGATCATTTGCAATCATCAATACTATCAATTATTTTACAGTTTGATTATATTTTTCCACAAGGTGAAGCTCTGCAATTTTTTTTTTTAATTTCTGGTCTCCTAAATTCAGATGTTGAGCTTATTTCTTAAATGTTGGGAGTATAATGTGACCCTAAGAATGTGACATTAACCAAAGAACAAAGCAAAATGCCTGACACATAGCTGGTGTCCAGTAAATGTTAGCCGCACTTTAACAAACTAATCTGAACAATACCAGAAAGATTTGTGTTCATTCAGTATATTTTCAATTGATAGTTAAAAGAGAACTGATTATTATCTTTAATTATACAAATATTGGTCTTAAATTTTAGAGAAAAACTGTATTAAATGTCTCCAATAAGGTATTATGCCTTTATAACATACTGTGATGGTCCTCAGGTAAATTAATATTTAAACTCCAGGGAAATGAGAGAAGAGTTTATATAAAGCTCTATGACGTTCTTATTCGTTCTATGAAAAAAACAAAACAAAACAAAAAACAAAAAAAACAGCAATATCTATCCTTTTTGATAAGCAAAATCAAAACACAAAACTGGGTAAGGGAGGAAGCAGGGTGGCGATATGAAATTAGCAGAATTAAAATATATTCAGAGGGTGTATTTTCGACACTTTCCAGAAAAGGAGAGTCCTGGTCATTCCAGATTTAGGTTTCAGGTTTCTGAGGAGAAAAGGCAAATGTAAGGCACGTTCTCATCTCTGGAACTAACCTATTTATTTTCCTCTGGTGTTAAGATGAGAATCAGATATAATTCTGATGTGAGCTTAGAGAAATAAGATCAGGTTCATCAAAGCTCTCCTATACAACAGCATGAAAGCTTTAAATGAGCTGATTCTGCACAGATGGAAACCTTTTTAGAAACTGATCAGTTCCAGATTCATTGGTTACCTAACCAATAATAATAGGTTAATTCTTCTACAATTTTTTTATTAGAAAACCTCCAATTTTGTACTTGGGGGGAATTTCTTTGGCATTCATTTATGCTCAACTTGGTCTTGAACTCCAGTGTTTGCTCCAGGTGAGAGAAACCTTTGTTTTTCCTAATTATCTGTGACCATATTTCAGGATGTTTTTGATATTGCTGTAAACATCTCATATAAACATTCTCCTCTAACACAATAGATTCCAAAACATTGTTTTGTCTAAAGCTTTAATAATACTTCTCAATACATGTCTACACGTACTAATTTATTAATAATGTCACATGATAAAACAAATGTAAAATAGAAATGATCCAAACATGATAAAAACAATAAGCACTTTTAAGTGTATTTTCCCTTGAAAAATTTATTAAAAGCATTTAAGCAATACTAATTAAAGAGTATTAGATTTTATCTTAATCTTTAATCTAAGAACTCATATTTAAATTATTTTTGTCAAGGAAACATACATAGTTCTATAGTAGGATTGAAATACAAGAATGTTCATCACAGTCTTCATTAAAACAGCAAATTTAGGAATACTATAATTATCTACAGAGTTTTGTTTAGCTAAATTATAGTGTAATATAATGTAATGCAATATGAATAGTAAATTGCTTACTAGAAATATGCCTATGCTATATCGATAAATGAAAGAATTATAAAATTGGGTGTTTATTTGATTTCATTGTATCTAAGTATAGAGGCACAATATAAAATGCTGAAAGTAATAAATTTAACAATGATCTTTATGGAGTGAGATTTAGAGCGTAAAATGTATATTGATTCCTTATCTGCATTTTCTAACTTACCATTTATTTTTGTTAGAAATATGTTTTAAAAGATGTATACATTTCTTTATGCCACAGTATTAAATATTGTATTTTGAGAGGTCTAAAACTTTATTTTTTTTAATCTTTTTCATTCTTTCATTGACAAAAATAAGAAAAAAATGACCTTACATAATAAATTGCAACAAATTAAACTCAACAAATACCAAAGGGAAAACAAATCTTTTTGATAACTGCCTAACAAAATGTCACTTTGGGATATTTGACATTTTGATATGATCATTGATAATTGTGGAAGGCTCAGTAAATTTGTAAACCAGGTGCAAATAATGTGGCATAAAATATTCATTATGTAAATTAAATGGTTTAAGTCCTCACGTGTAGCTAATGTGTTTACACTGTAGTTGAAGGCATTTATTTTCTTCCCACCTAACAGAACTTGACTGTACATTTTTCTAATTGTCTGTTTGTTGAGAAAACTATATTGCTACACAAATAAACTCACCAAAAGAAGACTATGTTAGCCCTGATATCTAAGTGGTACGAAAGAAGAAAAAGACTTGGAGATAAAAAGACTTACACATAATTGTGTTAGGAAAGAAACTTAGTCATCGAAAAGTCTTGTTTTCCCTTAACTAGTGAGAAAATTGTAACCAGACAATTGAATTTCTCACTTAAACTTTATAAGTATTAGAACTGTAGTAAACTCCAATGAGGCGATAAATTTACCTATATTTTGAGTTACATGTGCAAATAAAATATGTTTTCTTTATTTCTTTGCTGCTGAGTTTATCTTTCTCATTCTCTGTTTGGTGAATAGGGTGAATTGGGGGAAGGGACAAGAGTTATAATAGTCAATTACAGTAATCTCTGCCCAAGATAATCTCCATGTCTTCAGGTAACTTATTCTGTTTGATAACAATTTATTTTCTGTTCCCACATGTTCCTTTTTGATGTATTATATGAGTGTATGAAGAAGTAGTGTAGTAAACATGACCTCATACAAAAGATGAAATCCACAAACACACATTGTGTCTTCTGAACACTCTGTGGGGCCTGCAGAAAATTGGTGACCTGCTCCTTTTCCTATGATGATGACTGTGACAGAAAATGAGTTCTATCTGGCTTTGGTTAGTTGATAACCAATGGCACTCATTGCTGGAGTCCATATCCCTCATCATTTTCCGGTGGTCACAAATTATTCTTCCAAAGATATTTTTCTGCTTTGACACCCTTCTGTTTACCTACTGAAATTTGCGGGCATGTTGGAACACTTTAATGAAATGTACTGGCTTTAAAGAACTAAAAGTGATAAGGAGAGAAAAGGAAAAATAATCATAGTGCATATACTACACAGCTCAACCGTAAATAGAATTTATATCATGCTAAGTCCTTGGGATCACCTATCTAACTTTTACCACCACTTTTGCATTATGAACTGTCCTGTTTTTTGTTTGTTTGTTTGTTTGTTTGTTTTTGTGGGTTGTGACACTGAAAAACATTAGCACTCATGAACATATTTCCATGTATCCAAAAAGCCTTTTTTTTGTTGTGATTCTGTGGATAGTACCCTTCAAGAAGGTTACATAGTTCTGAAACTTTGTCTCTTGATCATGGAAATTTAAATCTTCAGAATCTATTTTAAGTCTTGAATAGTTAGTTTTGTTTATTTTTCTGTTTGTTTGTTTGTTTCCATTAGCAAGGTTCTGAGGTCTGGGCTTATGATTTCTTTGGCATTATCTTTCTAACAAAATGTTTGAACTATTATTTGTCTCCTATATGCCTATGTTTCAGGAATTCTACTCAAAGATTTTTCCTAGAGATAGTTCTCAAATTTGCTTTATTTCTCTGCTTTCTCAGCAGCAGATTTCTCCCTCTCAAACCTAATGGTGATGACCTTGAGAACAACAATGTTTCAGGTGTAACTTCTTAAAAATTATGAGTGGGGATCTTTCTAAAAGGATCATTAGAATGATGTGATTGTGAAGAATAGTTCACAAGCCAATTTCTCCCAGAAAGTAGAATCAAGGCTTAATTAAATCTCTGCCAACCCGAGGAATGGAATCTCTCACAATATCTTCTCAGAAGAATTTCAGAATTGCTGTCAAGTACTGACTACTGTGTGTTTCCCATTTATCTCTTTTTTTGAATGGGATAATTTATTTAGGTTATCCTGTCCTGTTATACCTTTGGATAATGTGGGTGTAAGTGAAAGTGAAGTACAGATAACTTGTCTTTTTAGTTTACTGATTGTCAGAGAAAAAACATCTAGACTCAATGGAGATTATTGAGCATTATCTAGAGATCTTTACCCTTGGTCTGACTATAGTTACTACATGGAGATTTGAGAGTGTCTTTCAAGGAGAGAGTGAGTTTTTTCTATATACAATAAGAAGAAGTAAATGAGTATTTGATGATCAGAAGGATAAATAATGAGAGAGTTGTGCTAGATATTCACCAATCTCGGTTACTTTTTCTGGATATTCATCAAAATTATGTCTTAGGCTCCTTTATAATTAGAATGGAATGCATGCAGAAGTGATATGCTCCATTTCCAGGCTTTGCCATAAAACCTCAAGCATGATTGTTCAGAATCTCTCTCCCTCTTCTGTGGTGACATTCAAACTACACATTTAAAATATTAGAAATATGCATCACTTGGAGGAGAAAAAAGAGAACCTGTGTTGGATTGCAGTTATAGGAAGTAAATCTTTATGATTTGTATTGGTTTTCTATTGCTGCTGTAATAAAATACTACAAACTTAGTGGCTCAAAACAACATACATTCACTGCCTCACAGATCTGCAGGTCAGAAGTTGGAAACAAGCCTTCTGAGATTAAAATCAAGTTGTTGGAAAGACTGCATTATTTGGGGGAACTCCAATAAAGAATCCATTTCCTTGCATTTTTCACCTTCTAGAGGCTTTGTATTCTTTGGTTCATGACCCTTTCCTCACTTCGAAGACAGCAACATAGCAACATCCAACCTCTCTCTCTCTGTTACCCTTGCTTGCATCCTCACATCTCTTCCTCTGACTCTGACTCACTTGCCTCCCTCTTTTAAGGACACTTATGTTTGCACTGCACTCACCCAGATAATCCAGGGTAATCTCCTATCTCAAAAATCCTTAAATAACTTAATCACATCTAAAAATTCCTTTTACTCTGTAAGGTAACATATTCATAGATCCTTGGGATTAGGACCTGGACATCTTTGGAGGGCCTTCATTCCATCTATCACGTGTGTTAATCTTTATTGTGTAAGATTTGGGAGTTGTTTATCGTAGCCACTATACAATTTCTTAAAATGGCTAAGATCGAGGGAATAGGAGGTGATAATGATTTTGATATTTCACAAGATGAATTTTAAGTATCAGAGAGAGTACTAAGTGGATATGTCCAATAGCAGTTTTACTATATGGACTTGGAGTTTAGAGTCAAGAAAAAACTAATGTTACTCATAGTTACCTTGAGGGGTACCACTTTCAATCTATATGTTTTCTACATTATTACCTCTCAAGATTCTTAGCACAATGGTTTACAGGAATTGTCCCTAATAAAAAAATAACAACCTTTACAGTCAATTATTACAGTGTGAATATATTCAATTTTAGGTATGTATTAAAATCAAGAAAGGTTAACAAGTGAAGACATTTGAATCATTCAAGAAATATATATGGTAAAAACAAAAGTTCCAAGGACAAAATTTCAGAAAAAGAGAAAAACTTGGAAAAAAAAATATATTATCCATATTTAAACAATAGGTAACAGAAGAGAACCTAACAAGGATTCTGAGAAATAGTTTTCAGAATATTAGGAGAGTAATAAAGGTATAACTCTTTAGACATTAAGAGCAAAATACAATTGAACCATTACTGTGCAGTCTACACGGTCAAAGTTTTTAAAGAGGTCAAGTATGATCAATTCTAAGAAGTATTCATTGAAATCAATAGCATATGAACATTTTGTGACTAAGGAAAATGTTTTTATGGAGTGGCAGCTCGTATGTCTAATTGTAGGAGTGCAGGGAAAGTAAAACTCAGAGACAACAGGTATATAAAACTGTGTCAGACAGTGTATTTATGAAAAGATTGAAAACATAAGTGGTTTTGTTTTGTTTTGCTTATTATCTTGGGGGAAAATATGGAGTTAAGAAATAGAGTTTTAAATGTGTAAGACTCTCAAACATGCTTAAATATTGATGGGTTAGGTGAGTTCATAGATAAGCTATTATAGTGGTGTCACCAGGACAAAAGTTAAAAAGTTAATAATGTTCTTTGGAAGTAACTTCTATTTCTCTGTCATATTGCCCTGAAAAAAGTGTAGATATAGTAAAATAGGTAATTTGAGGAAATTAAAGAATATTTTGAATGGTTACTGTGACCACTCAAATATAGAATGACTCATAGGCAACATGATTTCACAAGTATACCTAAGATGTGGTTTTCGCCAGCAGTTTTTAAAGTCTGGATAGAAAAGGTGAGAAATCAATATTTAGACTTTTGCAAAATTGCAGTTTTATTGGCAATATGTGATAGAAATGCAAATAAGAAAAAAAATCAAGGCTGTTGGGAAGAGAATGATTAAAATAATATGCCATTAAATTTTAAAAAAGAACAATAGAAAATACAGCAGTGGGAATTTGGGGAGGAGACTACTCAATGTGGAAGTATGAGAGAGGTAATAAGACTGCAGGTCTTGGTACGATGGCAAGAGAGCTGCAGTGGGCAGACATATGGGAGAGCTGAGAAGGACTGGGATGAAAGAATAGGATACTTGAATTCAAGAGTTCAGAACTGCAGCAATTCTAGGAAAGTATGGAAACAAGTGGCTGCAATAGCATCAGTGTGGAGGTATCAGAAGTTGAGAATGTTAAGGAACTAGAAGTTCACATGTTGGATGTCTGGATGTTAAAATCATATTGTATGATAGAGTATTGGAGTTGAGATGAAGAGAAAAACCATGAGTCAGGTGGCAAAACCTTAAATTAATGATAAAATGTGGCCAAGAAATCTATAGGTGGGGGAACCTAGAAGAAATAATGGGTGGTATAAATACATGATACAAGTGAGCAGGACAAATTGATCAGGATAAGACAAATCAAATAACATAAAAATTTCAAGTAAAATCTCTGCATATTATCTAGATTTGTATGGAATCAATGGCTCAATAATGCTTTTGGAATATATAGGGTTAGAATAACTTTCCTTCAGAGCTTGATTATAAAATGGCTATTTGAGAGATAAGCTTCAAAAATCAATACCTAATGAATATAATTTATTCTCTGTGGAAATGATTTATCCCAATACATTTTCTGCAAATAGATGGCTGACAATATACCTAAATCTAAGCAAGACAACTACTAGGTAATCTGAAACCTGGCTAAAATTAAAAGAAGTTGTAGGTAACTTTATAAGTAATAAAATCAGTTAAATAAAGTGAGATTTTTTTAGTGTATCTATCAGTGTGTTTTGAGATCTCTCCAGAGGGTCTTATGCTCAGACAAAGAAAAGTTAATGTTTTTAAACTGGATGGCAAATACATTTTATAGGAGTGCTGGATACTACAGGCCCCATAGCTTGTTCCCATCAAGAGCCCCCAGGTAACTTTCCTTGCTCTGATTCTCGATGGGAAAGAGGAAATTCTAGTTTATATATTAGTTCTTCTGAAAACTAGAAAAAATACTCATGGGAAAAAAATCAACTGTCTAAACCTAAGGATCAGATTCTAACCTTCAAGTTTTCACTTTGTGAAGTCCTGCCTTAGCAATCAACCTTTCTCCTTTTTCTATAATTCCTACCTTGTCACTGTCAATATTTTCCCAAAAAAAGAATTTTAAAGTATAATGTGCAAAATATCAGAAACATACACAAAAATGCTGTGTTTATTATCCCTATGATATTTGGAGGCATGGATAAAAAATTCTTAACTCATTAAGAAAGCTTGACTTGTATTAACATTAAGCTGTGTGATATATTGCAGGATGGTGATTTACCTGTTGGAAGAATCATAGTGTGCTGAATCCGATGTGCTTGGAGCGCTCTCTCTCTCTCTCTTTCTCTCTCTCTGTCTCCCCTTCTCTTCTTTCGATATGATTTTGCTGCTGTAAGCTACAGCCTAGGTCATGAGATGAAATTCAGGCATGCTTTCAGATTTCAGATTTCCCCTTTCTGTTCTGCACATATGCTGTCTAAGTGGTAATGGGTCCCAAGGCTTGGCCCCCTGTATGGTGACCCCATTTCCCCCATTTTCCCTCTTCCTGTCTGAGAGCTAACAGGGAGACCCTAACCAGCAGCAGTCTAGCAACCTAAGCCAGATCATCACTAGGCACTTGAACAAATGCTAAATCCTGAGGTTTTTTTCCTTACTCTTATTTAATGTACTTTCCTGCCATTGTCAAGTGTGTTGTTTTGATGTAAAGACAGCCCAAATTAGTTTATCAAAACCACATTGCTGCGTATAATTCACTTCGATTTCCTAAAACTGAGTTTGAGCATCAAGATGGTAGGGGAAATAGTATTCCTCTGCTTTCTTTTCTCATGCCCTTTGCGGCTATATCACATAATATTTTTATCAGTTCAAATGATGGTAGTTTACAACAGAGGCAATATTCAAAGTTTTTAACATTTGGTGTGGTACTAACCCAGCCTAATAGATGCTGGCCTGACAGCTGGAGCAGGATCCTACACAAGCCAGCTATGCCAGGAAATTAATTCCTTAGTTGTTTCACCAAAGAGATTTCTAGGGGACCAGCTGGGTGTCCGAGTGGTAGTAGCATTAAAGTGGGCTCATTGCAACAGGATTTTATCCACTAGTACTTGACGATCAGTACAGATATGAAATGCCTTCCAGGTAACTAAAAACCCTGATTTAGGTAGGTTTTGGTGGTATTAGTGTCAAGAGCTATCAAGTTATTTTAATAATACCAAAAGTCTATGGTTATATCTAACAACATTCAAAATATTGTGCTGAATATTTTATACATTAACATTATAGCTCAAGATCCATTTGTTTGATTGAATTACTTGGATTGGATTAATAAAATTAGTAGTGAATATACTTAGGTTAACAACTACATAATAGTTAATATTAACAGTAGCATTTTTTCTATATTTCACCTTATTTTTATACAAATTACCTCTGAATCAAAGAATATCTTAGTAAACTTAAAGTTATTAAAGCAATTGTGGTTATTTTTAATTACTCCATATTTCTGTACACAGCAAAGGCCACCGTTACTCTTTACAGCTGCAATAATACATCTCACTCCTGCTTCAAAAAATAAATATGTCAGGGATCTTCCACATATTGAAAATATTTCAGGATCTGAAATAGCTTGAGAAAATTTAATTCAGTGCCCGCCTGACCTCCGATATTTCCATAAACCCATCAGCAAGATACACAATAGCACATGAAGTTGTAGACTTTTCACATGTAATACTATATACCACACACTCACATATATTCTGCCCTTCCCTATTTCTGTTTCTGTGTCTGTGTCTGCCTGTGTCTGTGTCTGTGTCTGTGTCTGTGTCTGTGTCTGTGTCTTGTGTCTGTGTGTCTGTGTCTTGTTGGTCTCTCTGTCTCTCTCTGTCTCTGTCTCTCTGTCTCTCTCTCTCTCACACACACATACACATACACACGCTTTTTTTTTTTTATTGGAGTCTAATGTAATCTGAAATTTTGGTGCACATTGGAATGATATCAATTAATGAGTTATTTCAACCTATTTTTTGCTTTCTGTCTGAAGAGCTCCAATATTGAGGAGTTACAACATGAGGAATAAAAGAAAGAAAAGTTCTCTAAAGCTGGGATTAATATTTAATCATAACTTTTTATTACATACTATCCAATGCCTTTGAGTTCCCTAAACTTGTGATTTTGATTATTTCCTGTTTGGTTAAATTCCTTATAAATAGCTATTCTCCTCTGTTCCACATAATCAAACTGCTATGTGTTTCCTTTATGCAAAACTGCTTCCAGAGTGGATGCACTTCCTTCCACACCAGAATGATTTGAAAATGAAAAGTCATGCTCATAGAGTTTGGTGCTTCATTTGAAAGTTAAATGGATCTGTCTCTGAATTCCAGTAGCCCTTCCTCATGAAGGAAGGCTGCCAAACTCAAATTTTAGTCTCACATATTTCCAATCCAACTCTTATAGGAAAGGAATCATATAACAAACTTCCTCATAAAAGGAGTAGGAAAATAAATCTAGATTTTGTCATGTGATATTCAGAATGCCTTAAATTCGATGTTCATGGTGGTGACTAATCCCAGCCTTTCTGTTACCAGCTATGTTGCTCCAGAATTTCAAATCTTCAATATCATTTTTCCTGAGTATTTATCTTACTTCCTTTAAGTAAAAGTTCAAGATCATGCCAAGCTTTTCATATTATCAGCTGATTTCCTTGAGATAGGGATAGGACAATGATAATAGTGATGGAATGATGAATTAAGATATTTTGGGTATTCTAGAATATCAAACTTTCATATATATCAAAGCTTGGTGACATTAATCATTAACTTAACATACATAATCTGATCAAGGCATATTGAATGAACCAGTGACTGCTCTTGTATTTGAGGTTTTATTTTTGATTTCTGATTCATCGGTTCCCAACTTTCTATTCACATGGATTATTTAATCCAGTCATATCACCTAATTCAGATAATAAAAAAACTAGCAAGGAAAGTCATACTAAAGTGTAGCCACATCCACCTATTTGATGGATTAAGATAATTATTTGTTCTTTTATTTTTCCTCTTTATTTAAACATTTATCATTAATGTCAAAGATTTCACTGTTTTAGAATCTTACCCTCCCCGGTTTATAATATTCAAACTCTATTTAACTTCACCTTAACATCTGCTGTGCTCTTACTGGTCATAACTTTTATCAGTGATTTTTCAACTTTAGTTTATAAACAAGTATCTGTTTTACGTTTAACAGTGGTGACTCCAGGTGGCACTCTCAGAGTTTCTATTGTCTGGAATTGAGATCCTAGAACCTGAATAGTTATAAAACCTCCAAGCAATGTTGATTCAGGTAGTTCTCCCAATAACGTTTGGTAAACACTAACCTAGATATTCTTTTCCCCAAAGACTCATTCGCCATATAAATATTAAAATCCAGTGGTATCATATTTAGCCGCAACCTCATAACTTTTTATCTCCTCACTCCCATTCACAGATTGTAGAACTCATAGAATTATGCTCCAGTGATCCTTCAATGTTTCTCAGAATATAGATGAGCTAAGCAACTGTTTCATCTGTATCTATGTTTAACACTTACACGCTGTTTCACCAGCACCCTAGTTACCTTCCATGTCTTACTTCAGCTACAAAGACCCAGAAAAAGAAAAAAATAATAATAAAAATGTAGGTAACTGTTATAATCTTACACATGCACTACTAAGTGCAATTGGAGAAAACCATTTATCTAGATGTTCACCACTAAAATTTCTGATTTTCAAACTAGACGGTGTCCTCAGAACTATGTGTTCATCATTTCACCTCTATCCCCTTTTTCACTGATTTCTCAAACACTATTCCAAAAACAAAGAGCAATAATAGAAATCCCAACTATACTTCCAAAAAAGAACTGTGCAGTGTCCTTCCTTTGCAGGATAACTGGAGCAATTTTGTATAATTTCCCACAAATTCTGATATCTTTCACACATTTAGAAACATCACCATAAGCACAAGCTTTGTTTATCTAGTTTCATAAGTTTAAATAATTGACCTTTCTCCTCCTAAATTAAACTATTGTTGCTCTCCTTACCATAATGCTTAAGAACTTCCTCTAGAGAACACACACTTTCTCTTTTATATATTCAATCTGTTCCACATAGTTAGCGAATTGTCCTTAGCCAATAATATGTGTTTAATAGTCTCATTTTATGAAAAGACCTCTTGAGCCTGTTTGCTTCTTACTACTGCAATATTTTTAAGCTTTTTTAAATTGTAAAGTGTTCTCCTTTTGCTAACTTATGTTAGCTATTGCCCAGATATTATCCAACAATTATTACCTACTTTCTACTCTATAATCTACTTTCTACTCTAATTTATCATCTGTCATCTATCTACTGTCTATCTATCATCTATCTATATATCTATCTATCTATCTATCTATCTATCTATCTATCTATCTATCTTCTAGCTATCATCTATCTATCATCTATCATCTATCTGTCTATCATCTATGGACATATTATCCATTTCTTCTCTAATCTCTTCTACATGTTGGTTCATAATTCCCTCTAACTGTTGAGTAGGTTCACCTTGTTTACTCTATATACATATTATCTTTATAAATTTTTATAATTATCTAGTCAAAAACTTAAGTTAAAAAATTGTATCTTTAACCTGCTATATTTAACAAAATAATGCAATATAAGTTTTGCTAAGTTGTTTGTGACTTAGATTTTTTTCTTTTATACTCACGATAGATAGTAACTGGATGTCTGGAATCCATTTTTTCTTGTCTTTTTACTTTTATTTTACAGTTTTTGTCTCCTTAAACTTTTGCATTGTGATTTGGTCAAGGGATACTACATAATGATTTAGGTTATAGGAAATTATTCTCTTATTTTGTCATAAGTATATTACGCTTAACTGTAGTTTACAGAAAGTTTTAAATAACTATTAAATTTTCTTATGTTTTGTACGTTTCTCATATGTTTTGGTTTCTGAATTAACATTGGATCTGCAGGAATTAATTTGTTTGCTCAGTGTAGTCCTTCCTCCAGTTTGCTAATTTTCTGGTATTTAACAATTTTAAATAATTATATGTAAGTATTTTACTTTTTTCCTGGTATTTAAGAACCTTAAATAATTATATATAAGTATTTTTACTATTCGAAGTTGAGGGGACAAGTGGGAATCACTTTCTTTTTAGTTAATCACTTTATTTTTAGAATAGTTTTAGGTGTACAAAAAAATGAGCAGAAAGTAGCGAAGTTTCCTAAATCCTCTTTTTCAAGAGGATTTAGGAAATCCTGCTCACAGTTTCCCCTATTATGAACATCTTACATCAGTGTAACACATTTGTTACAATTGACAAGACAATACTGATCTAGTATTGTTAATTGAAGTTCATAGTTTATAATAGGTTTGCTCTTTGTATTGTATATTTTTGCAGATTTTGACAAGGGCACAATGCCATGTATTCACCATTACAGTATCATACAGAATAAATTCACTTTTTAAAGATACCCAATGCTTTGCCTATTAATGTCTTTTCATTTCTCCAAAACCCATAGTGAAACTGGAGGACAAATGAGTCCAAGACTCATGCTGCCTGCCCCAGCTGTAAAACCAACACAGGAGTTGGGCTAGAGAGAATAAGCATTCATTATCAGAGAGTTTCAAGTCTCAGAGAAACAGGCAAGTTAGCACTAAAAGGCCTGACCCCCTGACTATCTTGGGAGTACAGATTATATAGAGAAAAATCAGGAGTCATGGAAACTAATTTGGGGTTCTGGGTGCTACTAATTGGACAACTAAATGGGGATGAGGTAATTGATTGGTGTGTTTGGTTCTGGAAATCAGCCTGGTGCCATCCTGGTTCTTTGTCTGGTGGTTGTAGTTTTGCCTCAAATGGCCTCGGGCTGAAACACATCTAAAGGCAAGATGTTATCCTTAGTCTAAAGTCCTACCAAAATTTATTGTCCTCATAATTGCAGACCAGAGGCTCAGTTAATCTTGTGTCCTAAGGCTTAATGATTAAAGGAGCAGGCATGCAGAGAATAAGGATGGCAGTGCTTGGGGAGTGGGGAGTGGGGTGGAGGTAAGGGAGGCAAGTGATCTGGCTGCCATTATCTGGACAAAACCAGCTCTCGGTCTTGTGAGAGCTCTCTTGTAGGTAACTAATGGCTTTTTTCTTGCTGCTTTTAACATTCTCTCGTTGGCATTTTAATTATGATGTGTCTTGGTGTGGACCTCTTTGAGTTCAACTTGTTTGGGACTCTGTATTTTCTGGACTTGTATGTCTATTTTCTTCACCAGGTTAGGAAAGTTTTCTGTCATTATTTTTTCAAATAAGTTTTCAGTTCCTTGCTCTCTCTCTCCTCTTCCTGGTACTCCTATGATGCAAATATTGGTATGCTTAATGTTGTCCTGTGCTGGCTGGAAAAATTACTGCTTGGCTATCGCTCATGGGCACATAGGTTATCATCCATGGGAACATTCTAACAATAAGCTTTCTGCTTCTGTACCCCCTCTTACACAACCGACCTGTGGGTTGACAGTTAGTAAATAGAAGAAAAATAGACCTTCGTGTTCAGACAGAACGAGGAATGGGATTTAGGGTTTAAAAACCCTGTACCTCTACATTTCGAGGCTGCTTAATTTGGGGTCTGCGTAACCGTGGCAGACCCAGCTGGCTGAATAAAGTGTGTTTCCTATAAGTCACTGGTTTCTGGTGGTCCATGTGTCTATCGGGGGCTGGCAGCTACAACAGTCCCAGAGGTCCCTTAAACGATTCTCATTTTTTTAAATTATTTTTTTCTTTTTCCTGTTTCATTTGAATGTTTTTCGCTATTTGTCTTCCAGATAGTTTCATCTAATTTGCTGTTGATTCCATTTAATGTATCCTTCATTTCAGTGATTCTATTCTTTATTTCTGATTGGTTCATTTTTAAGTTTTCTATCTCCTTTTCTATGTTTCCTGTCTCTTTGTTAAAATTCTCAGTGAGATCATCTATTCTTCCTCTAAGTTCACTGTGTGTCCTTATAACCAGTGTTCTGATCTCTGAGTCTGATAAATTGCTCGTCTCCATTTTGTTTAGTTCTTTTTCTGGAGTGTTGTTCTCTTCTATCATGTTTCCTTGTCTCTTCATTTTGGCTGACACCCTGTGTTTATTTCTATATATTAAGTAGATTTGCTATGTCACCCAGTCTTGGTTAGGTGGCCTTATGTAGTAGATGTGCTGTAGGACCCAATGATGCAGTCTCCCTGCATCATTGGGAGCCAGGTGCTCCAGGAGTGTTCCTTATGTGGGCTGTGTGTGCTCTACTGTTGTAGTTGAGCCTTGATTGCTGTTGGCACATCAGCAAGTGGGACTGACCCTCCGGATGACTGGCTGTAAGGACTAGCTGTGACTTCAGTGAACAATCTATTGTGTGGGGTCTGACCCAAAGGAGTGAGGTTCACTTCAGCAAGGCTCTGTTGAGTTCACTTTTTGGGTGTGTTGTTTGTGGCACTAATTTAGTGGTGCTCTGGTATTCACTGAAGGAGGCCACCAGGAATTTTGTCTCTAGGGACTTTTGGGAGAGGCTCTAGTGTAGGCCAAGGTCAGCCACTCCTTGAGGCCAACCAGCGGCCAACTGGTAGAAGCTATAAAGTGATCTTCATTTGGTAGCTGCCTGTTCGGGGCTTAGAGGCACCCCAATGAGGTTATGTTGAGAATTGAGGTCGGCTAACACTATTGCTGGACTTGGGGCCACTTGGCAAGAGATACAGGGCATGCCAAGGCCAGCCACTGCTTGTTTGGGGTTTATAGACCTTTGAGAGGTTTTCAAAAAATCCACAGCACAGGACCAGGCCAACTGCTTATATGGATTAGCCTTTGAAAGAAGTTTGGCTGGCATATGAATTGAATGGGTAGGCTCAGAGAATCATCAGGATGAGTGAGAGAAGTGTTAGCCAGGTTAATGAAGAGCTCAGATTTGGTGCTCACCTGAGCCTGCAAGGCTGTGTGGAGGAGAAGTCTCAACAAACAAACAGTGGCATTTGTCAGCATTTCTGTTGGTGCCTGACAGATAGCTCATTTGTTTTTATCAATGAATTTTTCACTGTATGGATGTACTGGTTTGTTTATCAATTGAACTTTGATGGACATCTTTTTAGCTTTCAATTTTTGACAAGTATGAATAAAGCTGCAAATTTTTGCATGGACATAACTTTTCAACTTATTTGAGTAAATACCTAGGAGCATCATTGCTATATCACGTAGGAAAGTAACAAACTGTTTTCTAAAGTGACTGTATTGTTTACATTCCTACTGGCTATAAATAAAAGTTCTTGTTGCTCCACATCTTCATCAGCATTTGGTATTGTCAGTTTTTTTGGAGTTTAGCCATGCTAATAGATATGTAAGTGTAGCTCATTGTTGTTTTAATTGAAATTCTCTAATGATATAAGGTACTGTGCATCTTTTCACATGTTTGTTTGCCATCTATATATACATATTTTGGGGTCAGGTATCAGTTCATATCATTTGCTAATTTTTTAATCAGGGTGTTTGTTTTCTTATTATTGATTTTTGAGAGATTTTTGTGTATTTTGAATGAAGTCTTTTACCAAAAATATTTTTTTCCAAATATTTTCACCAATTTGTGCATTCTATAAGGTAATCAGAGTTTTAATCAAGCAATTCTGATCTTTGGAAACATCAAAAAGAAAGACTTTCTTATCTTAAGCATGAACACTTTGGCATAGTGCATTACGTTTGGATTTTACCTCCAATTTTTTGGAGACAGTCCTAGAGTCTTGGCTAATTAAACAAATGAATTGTTACTTTGTGTGTGTGCGTATGTGTGTGTGTGTGTGTGTGTGTGTTATACCTTCTTAAAGTATATGAATCTTCTATAGCATATAACTTATATCTGTATGAAATTCAACAATAAAGAAAAATCTCCATTTTTCTAAATGGAATTTAAAGTTTAAAACCAAGATTAAAATAATAATGGTCACTATGTATTAAATAAAATAAATGAGATAAAATGAGATAAATAACAGTACAAAAAGTGTTCATAAAAAAATTAACTGTTTTAATTCCAACTATTCTTCCATGGGAGTGAGAAATAATGAAGGAACAACACAGGCAGTAATCATAAAGTCTTTACTGAGCAATCTCTATATTTTTTGTGATTTTGCATGTATTTTATAAATTTGAAAATGCCTCTGGGAAATTAATTCTGGTTTTGCAGCATTTCACTTGAATATATAAAATTAGACAAAGCAAGACTTGGCTATTTATATGAGAATTAAGCCACATCTGTTTTTGTCTGTGAGATATTCAGACAGAAACAAATAAATCCATGTTTTAAGACTATATGTAATAATGGAAGCATATACTCTAAGTAAAATTCAGATGCAGTATCTGTTAGATGATATAGAAATAATATAGATAGGCTGAATTCTGTTAAAATGTATGTTCTATTAAAAAGAGTAACTCAGAAAGATAACTTGATAAAGGAATAATGTAAGTTACCTTAGTTATTTTAATAAGACAACTTAAAAATAACACTATATGTGCTATAAACTGAATTTCAGCTCTCTAAAACTCACATATTAAAACTGTAACCTCAAATGTGATGACTTTTGGACATGGGATCTTTGGGAAATAATTGAGTTTAGATGAACTCATGAAAGTAAGGTCCTCACAATAGGATTAGTACCCTTATGAGAAGTGACACCAAAGAGCTTGTTCTTTCTCTTTCTCCCCATCATATGAGGACACAGAAAGGAGGTGGCCATTTACAAGCCAAAAAGAGATATTTTACCAGGAGCCAATCATTCTGGCACCTTGATCTTGTGCATCTGGTACCTTGATCTTGTACATCTAGCCTCCAGAGATATGACAAGATAAATTTCTTTCTTTCTTTTTTTTTTTTTTTTTAACCACCCAGTGTAGTATTCTGTTATGTCAGCACAAGGAAACTAAGGCATCATGCTATATATAATTATGATAAGCAAGAAGTTTGGTGTCTCTCTGTGTGTATGCTGTTTGTATTCACACACAGATATGTAGAGATAGGAAGAGCAACCAATAAAAGAGAAGGGAAAAAATAGCAAAAAAGTTACACATATATATCTTTTCTTTCCACTATTCTTTGAGTTAGTGACTCTGATATCTATTTGCGAAGTGGAATAAAAATGAAATTCGAGTCAGAGTTCTTCACAACAATAAATCTATTGTTCTTGCTTGCTCTGTGCACAAGGTAGATGCTAGCCTAGTGAAATTACTGCAGAAAGTTAAGAAGGATGTATGAAAGGAAAAGTCCCTGCCCTGTGCACAGAAAATGTTCCATGCTGTACCATTTTTTACACTGTAATATTCACAAAATGCAAACAAGATTGGAGGCTAATCTTTTAGATTAGTTTTTCTCTTATCTTGGCATCCTAATTGATTTCATGTAATAATGAGGTCTTTTATAATACATTTTCTGAAAGATAGTTTTTGGAGGCTGTGGAATAAAAGCGCAGCACCATTAACCTATACCACACATATATATATTTGGAGACTCAGCCATTGACTAACCTTATACCCAGGTTAGATGATCATAAGACACCAAAAACAAAACAAAAAATATCATTCTTAACTACTGACTAGATACCACAGCTCCAAGTTTAGCATGTGCTAAGGTGACATTGATGCAGGAAAGTGGGATAAATTGTTAAGAACTGTATCTCTAGAGGCAAATAAACTTAAATTTTAATTCTGTCCCTGCCACAAACTAGTAATGTGATCTTTGGAGGTTTATGAGAAATTATATGCAAGGTTCTTAGCTCAACGACTGGCAGTTAGTTATTGGTTACCCAGTGTTAATTGACCTAGAAGTCTTTGAATTAGGGATTGAAAGGATATTTATTATATTGTTTTAATGCATCACAATGTACTTTTAATATATAAATATGCATTTATAATATTTCCTATATAAACATTGAAGAAACTACAATGCCAGATACTGTTATAGGCAGCATTATTTGCATACATGCACACACACAAATTAACTAATACTCAGAATTATTTTGTGATATGTCATTAGATTACTAAGCCTTCTTCCCTAATTCATATGAATGGTTTATTTTCCAAAAAGTAAACATAAATGTAGCCCAAGAATATATATATGTATTGGCAAATTTCAAGATTTTTCAGAAACGTTATAGTTTTGGATATTATGTATGATCAGACCATATTTTATGTAAGTCTCATTGTTGATTTATATCTTATGGTTACTATACTCTAGTAGTATAAGCACAACACAAACTAAGAATATTTTCTTTAGAACTCCCCTCAAAAAAATAAAAATAAAACTGAGTTACACAGAGGCAAAAAGTACAATGACTCTAACATCTATTATAAACATTACAGATAAAGCGTTTTTCTAATTAGAATTTCCTGACCATTTTCCCCCACATTTTGCATTATATAAATTTATTAACCTGACATAAGTTTTGTGTGTCTATATGTGCATATGCACACACACATATATACATATATGAATCATCATATAAAATAGAAGATAATAAAATTGAAGCTTAAAGTGATAAATGTCATGGTAACAATCAAATGGTATGCCTATTATTAAATAATTGCCTCTGAGCTTTGGTTCTTCTTCTCTATACTACGTTTTGCAATTATGGGCTTGGAATTCTGTAAACCCCATTTCAACGTCATCGGCTGATTCCCACAGGTTCTTTCAATAGAGTACCCAGAAAGGAGACTGAAAAGCTGAAGTAGGAGAGAGAGACATCTTCCTTGTGACGTCCTGTTCCTATTGGTAGTACCTTAGTACCTTTGCCCAGATGTGGCAGTTTATTTCCATACAGTTAGTCATACTGTATTTTCTAAAAGTGTCTCACAGTTTTATGAACTCTGGAGCTGAGGAGAGAGAAGTGGGGAAGAGTTAGAAGCAGAAAAGAACCCAGCACTAAAACAGTAAAGTATCTTTATGTTTCCCCTCCCTCCTCTTCTCCCTCTATAAAGAGGTCTTTTCAAAGGTAAATGAGGAAAGCCCCAGATCAAGGTGCCTACAAATGAAGACTCTTAGTCTACGAATTCAGATATGTAAAGGCAAGGCGACCTTGAGAACTTGAATCCTTGACTGTAACTCCTCTCAAAGACTGCAATGTACTGGCTGTGCAGCAAATCTGATGTGGGAAGGGCAGCTTTCCCCTGTAAGGCCTGCCAGATAAAGCCTTGCCATGCCCTGTTGTTGGGCCTAGATGATCACACATAGAATTTGGGCCAAAAGCTGGACTGCTTAGTTCCCTCATGTCTTTTGCCAGTCAATCCATAAACCCTCCCTATCCTCAAGTGTACAATCAGTGCTCTTGTATTTTCTTTCCCATAGATTAATTCGTCTTTTGTAGAACTTAATATAAACATAATGATAAAGTCAATAGATATGGATAGCTTGTAATTATAGGAAGGAAAAGCACAAATAAAATGGGCAAAGATCATGGGAAGGCAAAAAGAGATGGGACCTAGAGCTCAGGGAGAGATTCACCTCAGAAAGAAAACGTTTTTATATTAACAGCAAGATAGGGGGAGGAGATGGATGGGGTAAAAGATAATTTCTACAAAAGAACTAGATATCAGCTCATATTATTGCTTGTGTTATTCCTTTGATATTCAATATATTACATTATATGAATGATTTCCTAATTGCAATCCATTCTGTTACACCCTTCTTAGTAATAAAATATTTTCATTTTAACATCTGGCCTTAAAGGATAAAGGTTGACTAGGAAATGTTTTTAGAACTATATTTTAGAGAAAAAAAATCTTCAATGTATCAAAAGCATGTAAATATCATGAAGAAAGAAAAATAGCCCTGAGGAGGGGAATAATCACATGAAAAAAGCAATAAACATTTTTAAAATAATAAGTTAACATATGCAGTTTAAACAAGTGAGTGATTAATAATGATAGAAATGTTGAAAATGTCATTATCCAATATGGAAGACAACAATCATACTTATATTCAACCTATGGATGTATAAATTGATACAAAAATTACATAGAATATTTCAGTATGTGTGTGTCTATATATATATACTGTGTGTAGTGGTTACGTTTCTTTTGATACACCAATTTCA
This sequence comes from Pteropus medius, assembly GCF_902729225.1. Taxonomy (NCBI): domain Eukaryota; kingdom Metazoa; phylum Chordata; class Mammalia; order Chiroptera; family Pteropodidae; genus Pteropus; species Pteropus medius. Next base: position 8,871,560 of record NW_024354499.1, read on the forward strand.
CACTTAGGAATTTATCATACAGGAACAATAAACTACATGCCCATGTTTTTATCTACAAAAATTTTGATTCACATGAACATTTTAATTAATGATACAACTGAAAAACTCTTCTGAATTCAATAACAAAAATATAGTTATTAGTATATTAATATAGTTCAATATGTAAAGAATAGATATTTGCAGTATATTCTTAATTGAAAAAAAATTTTAAAAATTACATGCAATAGAACTCATTTTTATAAATATAAATATAGAAAAACATTGAAATCTTATAGCTAATTGTTTACAATTGCCATCTTTTAATTGCTATCTTTTAATTGGTGAGATTACCTGTGAGTTTTAGATGTTTTTTTTTCTTATCAGCATTGTCTAAATTTTTCACCATAAGCATAAATACTTCATAATAAAAAAATTTACGTGTACAACAGATTACAGTTTGTTTCTACCCATGTTTTAGTTGCTATTTCATGTAAGTATCTAATAAAGCCCTTTAAGACACCACTATAATATAATAGAACAATTTTGTGGCTGATTTTCATAGTGTTAAAATCTCTGGATTATCTGGTTTTTATTGCCTTAATAGTTTAATGTCAACTATTTTTCATAAAAAAATATATTTTGGGGTATTTCAATCATTATGTGAGAAGGAAAAGTATATTTTGTCATGAAGGACTGAAAATAAATACTTGCCTCTATAAGAGATCATAAATTTGTTATCTTTTATTTGGAGGGAGGGGGGGAAATGCTAGAATTTTCAATAAGAAGACTAAAGTAATAAATTGCAATTGATAAAGTAATATAAAATATGTATTTAAGGCAGAATAATATAGTGAGAGATACCAAATGAGAAAAACTTGGATTTAAATCCAAATCATTTCATTTGATAATTATGTGATCTTGAAATAATTATTTAACATATCGATGTCTCAGAATAACTCCTGTAAAATATGAATCATCATGGTTTCTTCATGAGGTTAGAATGAAACTTAAGTGAATAGAGCACAAGTACTGATACATTATGAGAATGCAATTTTTATTAGCTATTGTTAGACTTTTTATTGTTCAACCAGAAAATATATAATTTCAGATGTTGATATATTCTATGAGGAAAATAAACAAGGCAGCATAATAAATAGTGATTTGATTATGTGGGATTAACTACTTCAGATTGAGGCAACAGAAAAGAACTATACGATAAACTGACATTTGAGAAGTATATTAGATTTTCTTTTATTGTAGTGTAAAAAGTAACCACAAATTTAAAGGCTTAAAACAACACCTATTTATTATTATTATTTTAAAAGTTTTTGTAGGTTTAGCATTTGGGCATAGCTGAGATATTTCCTCTGCTCAGGTTGAAATCGAGGCATCAGTGATCTGTATCATTATCAAGATCGTCAATCTCATCTGCAGCCCTGAGCTCTTTTTGCAACTCAGTTAGGTTGTTAGCAGAATTCATTTCCTCTGTGGTAAGAATGAAGTCTCTTTTTTTCCCAGCTGCCTGCCGAGATCTCTCACAGCACCTGTAGGTAGCTTCAAGTCCTAGCAACATGGTCCTTTCACAGAATAAAAACTACTTGAAAGCAAGGACTATCTCTTTCGAATCTGCTAAAATAGAGTCTTATAAAATTCAGCTTAATCATTCTAATGATAATCTCATCATATTCACAGGTCCTGCCCACATTCAAGAAGAGGGAATTATAAAGGCTTGTCCACCAGAAGACAGGAATCTTGGGGTCATCCTAGAACTTTCCGTACTGCAGGAGAGGCTAAGGTGATAAGAGCTAGTCTTGAAGGTTTATTGAGTAGATCATTTCAGACCTAGATAAAGACATGGATACAGAACTAAACATCATTTTGTATACATGCAATGATCTAAATCCATTCCTGCTGGTTAATTCCTTAAGTTTTTTAATATGAAATTGGCAGAATTCCTGCTTTACAGGTAACCACTTCTACCCAGGTGATATTATTCTTATAGTTTGTGGCAATTATTTTAGTGATCTTAGGATTCACAATTTTTTGAGTTTTCCAGTTAAAATACTGATGATCATATTAACAATTGCTATAAATGCCTTAAAAATTAAAAGAAGAAAAAAAGAATAAAAGAGAGAAGGAAGGAGAAAAAGAGACAGATAAATCTCAAGATGATGTCATTATAATGCAAATTGAACTCAGGAACTGACCCTTAAATAACTAAATCTCAATTGATATGAAAAAAGAATAATAAAAAAAACATGGAGAATATTAGAAATCATAATAATAGATGGAAAGTAGGAAAGTTCCTTCCTTTATTTTTTTGCCATAAACATTGAGGATTATTTAGAACCTACAGTATATCCCAGACAAGATCAAAGAACACGGAATGACTTGGAAAGTATTATTGTAGTATTTGGACATTTAGAGCCAAGAGATGAGGATGAGCATCAGTTTTGGAAGAAAACTGAGGAAGTCGTTTGGACCATGTTAGATCATGAGAATTTAAATATACTCACACCAAGTGACAGACTCATGTGCTAGGCAGCATTTACAACAAAAGCCAATACAGAACTAGTCTTTTACATGTATCACACTGTTTATAAAATTAATTCTATACTAGCACAAGGATTGAAGTATGATGCAGACACTGCAGATATCTCAATAAAGCTAAATAGAAAAGTTGATCTCTATTGCTTTATTTTCAACAAACTTAAAATGAAATTACAAAGAAGTGAAATCTCTCTTATAGCAGTGGCCTGTAACTCAGCCCTAAAACCATACCGGTTAAACCACAGTTAAATGCGAAAATGCAAGATTTGTCCTTCAATTTAAGACATGTGAGGGTAGTCTAACAGCCTTTAAGCCAACACTGAAGAAATGTGAGACCTTATGTATTTCTCTTTATTTATTTATATTATTTACATTATTTACATTATTTTATTATGTTTTATGAAGAAATACTTTCCAGACCTCATTTTTCCTAAAACTTCAGGTTTATGGTTCTGTTTATTGTTCACTGGATGATAGAATTTCTTTCTCAAAGTTAAGTTGGGGGCTAGGTTTATGGGCATGGCTTTTGGACGAATTTTTGTATTTCTCAGAATGTTTTTCATGCAAGATTGCTGTTAATGCTCCTAGATTTGAAGACTTGTACCATAATATACTAAACTTTTGTAAAAATAAAAACAAATGCTTTCAGTATGAACTTCAATGAGGATTCTTTCTGTGGTTGGTTCTGCCTAGAAAACTTTATAAGAAAATCCTCCCATAAAACTGTGTGCCATATTAAAACTCCTTCTTCCACTCTTTCCTTTCTTCAGTTTCTTTTCTGGACAGTGGTATATCTGAATAGTTTATAAAGGTTAAGAATAGAGGATGAGTGAGGTAAATGGGCTTCACCCCTATAAGAAAAACACAATCTGATATAGAATAGCTGTCTCATTATCTGGATATGGTTTCTAAATTGAAGTCGTGTAATGAGATAGGTGACTGTCTTTTCTATATGGAATCTATTTCATGAATTATAGCCTAGATTGGCTAAGAGATGAAATCTAGTCTGATATACCATAGCTCTATCAGCCTTATCAATAGTCTATAACCACTCCCATCTCTTCCTCCTACACACACATTTTGTAGGTTAACTCTCAGTTTGAACTTTTTGATAGGGTTATATTTTCATTATGTTGTGTTTGTTAGTATTTTGGAGGAAATTTTGTAATAGCTACTATGAATTTTGGTCATTCTACAAATAAAATTGGAATAATTTGGGGGATATAATATAATTTTCTAAAGATATTAACTTATTCAGATTACAAAGAGGTGAAAGGTATTGCCTACTATAATACCATGCCTGGGCCAATTACTTCCCTCAGGAGAGCTGGAACATTTGATTCTGCTAGTAATAGACTTCAGAATTTCTCTGAGGAGTAGGCAATTCACATGATCTCATGGCTACCACAGGTAGAACCAAAGAAAAAAAGAAAATGAATTTCATCCCTCATGTGTTTTAAAAATGCAAAGATTATGCCTAAACACTATTTATATGAGTTATCCAGTCTGTCAATTTTGTGACTTTCATGTATTCAGTATTCCATGAACATGCTTCTTGGGGTCTGGCACCTGAATATACTGATTACTTGAATTTATGTTTTGATATTGTATTCCAAAAATTATAGTTACAAGAATTTTAAGCAAATAATTATACTGAATATATTCACTGCTCTTTAAGTTTGCCAAGAAAATGTTTCTGAGTATGTAAATGTTGCTGTCCAATTCTATTGACAGTTTGAATTTAATTCTGAATTCTACGTGGCTTATGAAAATTTCTTACAGCTTATGGGTAACTTACTTTCACAAAGCTCTCTACCTAAACTGCTAAGTCCATGGTACAATATGCTAAAAAAAAAAAAAAAAAATCTAGTGAAATACTGGAATTTAAAAATCATCATTAATAGTTACTAAAAATATTGTAATATCCTCTATAATTTATAGACTAGTTACACTTCATTTATTCAGCTTCTTTCCTTTATAGCTTCTAGCCATTTAAAGCTTTCTTCATACTTATATGCCACACTACAGAATTTTATTAGATTTTATTTGTTCCATGTTTATAAATGCCACTTTTTTTTTCTCACTTTGGGGTCAAATGATGAACCATATATATTTTTGTACTCATTATCAATTTTTGTTTAATCAATAAAAAGATTTTTAATAAAATATTTGTTTTATAAGGACAATTACATTTTTTCATGTAAATTATAATTAAATCTCTGTAACAGGAATGTTAGCCAAAAAAGAACGCATGTAAGTCTGGAGAAAAAATTTTTATTTTTAAAAATTACACTAGACTGCTAAGTATAACTGTCCTATAGGGTTAGAGCTAAGAAAGAGTGTCTATATATATGTATGTATGTGTATATATATATATATATATATACATATATATATATGTATATATATATACACACACACACCCATATACACACATACATATATATTAGAATGTGCTTATATACATATACATATGCATATACATATACATAAACACATTCTAATATATATTATACTGTATGTATATACATGCACCCTAATACATATATTATGTGTATATACACACATACTATAATAGACTAATATATATTATTAGTTGACTCTTGAACAGTATAGGTTTAAACTACATGGGTCCACTTATATGTGGATTATTTCAATAAATCCTGCAAATGTATTTTATCTTTCTTATGAATTTTAAATAAAATTTTTTATAGTTTACATTATTATAAAAATACAATATATAATGTATATAACATACTAGATATGTACTAATCGACTGTTATCGATTGTGATCAACAGGAGGCTATACATAGTTAAGCTTTGGGAGAGTCAAAAGTCATACACAGATTTTCGTCTATGTGGGAGGTGGAAGCATTTACACCACTAAACTTCATGTTGTTCAGAGGTCCATTGTGTGTATGTTTGTGTGTGTATATGTGTGCGTTAGTGTATCCTCAAAGTGGTACACATAACAATGGCTCCCTGAAAATGTTCACACACTAATCCCCAGAACCTGTTTATATGTTATGTAACAAGCAAAAAAACTTTATCAATTTAATTATGTTTATAGACATTAAGATAGAGAGATTATTTTGAATTGGATAGATGGGTCCAATCTAAACACATGAGCCCTTAGAAGATGTAATTTTTTTTTTTTTTTTTTTTTGGCTTGGGGCAGAGAGGTGCAGAAGAAGAGGATGATGGAGAGTTTGGAAGCATAAGAAAGATTTTGTTCACTATTGTTAGTTCGAAGAGGAAAAGGGCAATGTAACAAGAAATTCAGCCTGCCTGAAGGGGCTGAAAGAGGCTCTGAGCAAGGAAACAAGGATCTTAGTCTCACAACACAACTTTAAAGCACTGAGTTCTGCCAACTACTTGAATGAACTTTGAAGTAGCTGTTCCACCAAAGCCTTCAGATAAGAGCTCACACTAGCCAATACCTTAATCTTGATATCGAGACTACCCTGACTTCTGTGCTGCTGATCTGTGAGATGAGGTTTTGTTACCTTAATCCACTAAATTAGCAGTTATTTGTTATAATAGCAATAAAAAAAAAATAGTAGAGATTTAGGTATTAGAAGTAGAGTGTGTTACAACAAATACCTAAAAATGTGGAACTGGCTTTCTAATGGATAGTTGGCAAGAGTAGGAAGAATTTTGAAAAATATAACAAAATCCTAGAGTTATTTGAACAAACTGTTAGTAGTAATATGGATGCTAACAAATCTGCTAATAAGGGATCCAAAGGAAGTGAGTAACATAAAAGAAAATCTAAATTGCTTTAGAGATTATCTCAATCATTATAAACAGACTATTAGTAAAAATATGGACCTTACAGGTGCTGTTGGTGTGGTCTCAGAAAGTGAGGAATATATTAATGGAAATTGGCAGAAAATTTAATAAAATTGTGTCTGGCAGTTACATGTAAAGAAAATTTGTAAATAAATTCGGATAGTTATCCCAGGAGATTTCCAAGGAAAGTGTTAAAGGTTTAGTCTGATTTCTTCTTGCTGCTTGCAGTAAAATAAAAACACATCAAGATACAATTGTAGAAGAAAAAATAACCAGAACTTGTTGATTTAGCTGATTCTCAGCCTAGCCAGATGGAGAAGACATTAATAGGAAATTCACTATCAGAAAAACAAGCTCTAAGGTAAAAGGCACATATTTAACTCTACATTTCTTTCCCTAGAACTGGATAAGACCAAAGATTCAAAGTATTCAGTCAAAAGAGATAAAGGGTGTGGTTCACAAACGCTCTCAATCAGACTGATGGACCTCTAAAAACATAAGTATGTCAGTCTCTGCTGTTTCATCAGAAAAAAAATAATAATAATAGAGATGGAATTATCTCAAAAAATGTATTTATGTGCCTTTTGTCAAATGAACTGAATCCATGTGACATAAGGGAGACCCATGAAGTTCTTGAGAATTGCATATAGGCAGAAACATTGACAGATTGGACTAATTGCACCCACAAATTCCTGGTGGCAGAAAGCAGGCTAATTTATTTCTCCACTGGCAAAAATGTGCTATGATTCAGGAAACCATAATTAACATTTTTGTGATTTAATATATATGTTTAAGTACCATGTGAAGTATTAATATTTACCTTTATTTGACATGTCTTGTAGAGGAGTCCAGCTCCTGGCCAAGAACCTATTTGTAATCTTTCAAGCCTGACCATATTCAGTTACAAAGTCTTTATTTGCCATACTTCACAGGAGGAAAAGCCACTCTGACCACATAAAAGTTGGTGCACAGCCAATACATTGCAGTTTCTGAAGGTGGTTGGAGTCAAGGACTCAGGCAGTCAGGGACTCAGGTCCCCTAGCTGACCATGCTTTGCTGCATATCTGAAGTCTTAGACCAAGCAAGGCCTTAAGATTGGGCCCTTTATCAGAGGTCATTCTCCAGCATCTCTGCTAAAATTACCTTATCTAATGAAGATAAGAAACCCTGAGGACACAGTTAATTGATTCAGTCAATACTTTTTCATCCTTACTCCTTATCATTCTTCCTCTTCTCACTTCCAGCTCCAGCTCCATAAAACTGCAAGAAGCTTTTGTTTGGGGCTCTATCACATCTGTGATAATCCATCTAACTATCACTGGCACCATTTCATAAGAAAAAAATGAAACTGTGGAAGTCAGTGCTCTCTCCAATTTAGCCTCTTGCTTATGCAACACAGTAAATGATTAAAGTCTTGACCTTTACTTTCATTTTGCCTTGGTTTCTTAGCTGCTCTCTGTCAGCTCAGCTCTCTAACTCAGCTCAATTCTCAACATTTAGATCTCTTATACACCCATAATGGCACAAAGAAAATATTAATGATTTTCAAAAAAAGAGAAATTTTATAGATGAAAACTTTTATCCAAAAAGTCATAAAAATAGAAACTAATAAAATCATATAAGCTATTTAACATTTTACATAATTAAATACCATTCATTTGGTATGGTATTTCTAATGAAATATGACAATTATCAAATGCTTTTAAAATGTACTTGACTTGTAGTTACAATTCTATGAATTTTTCCTAAAGAATTAATCATGGTTATTTGCAAATATATCTACAATGTCTATTCATTCCAGTGTTGTTTATAACATTATAAAATTAAGATGGACTACTTTGCAATTGTTTAAATAACAGTGTAAATAATTACATATACATATGCAAAAGTACATGTTCTATAGTAATATATACAATATTATAACAACTTTATTTTTAAAATAGGAAGATAGATGATGATAGATGATAGATAAATTGACATAGATAGATAGATAGATAGATAGATAGATAGATAGATAGATAGATAGAAGTGAAATGACTATACAATAATATGCTCTTTAAAATTTTTCTATCTGTGTTGTTGGGTTATTATTTTTTTATTTTATTTTCCAAATTATCTATAATAAACAAGCATTTCTTTGAATTAGAAAATAAAAAGTTTTAAAATTTAAAAGTCAAAATTTAATAGGCTCTCTCATCCATACATTCAAACTAAAGAAATTTCCAGAAGTGTGTAAATAATGAAAAAAAAAAAATCGAGTATAGAAGTCCAGGACTAGCTGGTTAAATGAGCCAAGTTCTCAAAACCTGCAGTCTCCTCCATCTGTCAATATCTATTAGAATATCCAGCAGATATCTGGTCTGAAACTCTGTTCACCCTATCAGCAAACAACATGTTAAGATATTTTTAAAATCTTTTTCTAGTCTAACATTAGAATTCTAAAAGGAATCCTATCCATATTTTGATAGAATTCCACACCTAAATCATGAGCTTCTGAACCATTACCATAACCTGCATCCTCACTGGGGTGAGAAACACTTCTTTGCTCAGACATCAAGCTGTGAAAGGTTGTCAACAAATTTTTGATGCTCTTGCTAATTGGAGCACTAATGAAAATTAAAATCTCAAATGATTTTTTTTTCAATATTATGACACATAATGGAAATAGACGAGCAGAAAATACATCTAGATATTTTTCCATTGGGAGAAGTTTCCATTTTTAATGACTGAATTAATAATGTTTACTCATAATAATGTGAATAAAGATATAGCTTTATGTATTCAAAGTAATTAGTTCTAGGGAGGTAAATTTTTGAGAATTTTACATTTATTTGCTTTATTTTAAATGTTTTATATGCAAGTCTCTGTAGTCACCTATCATACAGGAACCATACCCATCTTAAACCATTTAATCCATTGATTAGGGCCATGGGAAAGACTGGGAAAAGGTTGAGTTTCTCTAAGTAAGATAATGCAGTGATGCATTAACAAGGTTATTTTCTTTTTAGGAGGTATACAACCCATTTGTAGAACCAATGTCTTAAGTAGAGAGGAAATCTTATTATGTAGACAAAATGCTATTTTCTGTTTAGTAAATGTGAGAATTGATTCTCTATGCATTAAGCCAAATGATTGCTTTTATGAATTAATTTTCTATAAAAATTAGATTTTTAAAACAAATCAGAAGGTTTCCAGGATGAATATTATTCTGTCATATATCTCTCCTGTTCATAGGCAAACATAATTTGTTATTTATAATAACAAAAAAATCTTAATCTAGCCCAATTAGTACAAAAAGCTTAAAGGCTATTTTACAGTATTATAATGGGTATTATATTTATGTTATTTTTGTGACTTGCCTGCTTTCACAAAAGTAACAGAAAATCTAATTTTCTTGTAAAAAGATATTTCCTGGAAAAGAAAAAGTCAAATTTCTTCCAGAAATCCATATTCCATCGTAATTACTAGAAATAATTCATTTAAATTAATATAATCCTAAACTATTTTCAAAATATAATAGCATTAATAATTAATTAAAAGAATAAAATAATCAAAGCCTCCATTAGAATAATAGTTCCCAATTACACATTAAAAATGTGCTGTTGGTGTCTGCACATGATGTGTATGTGGGTTGTGTCTGAGTATCTTTGAGTAATCACCATACATGCGGACACTTCCCTACTTTCTAGAGTGGGAAACAATCTCTGAATGGCTCATTGACCTCATCCTAGATAGAAGAAGTTAATATTACTAAAAAAATCGATGAAATAAGGTTTTGAAAAGGAACTACTCATAATAAAATTGAAAATGTCTCTGATTTATTAAGTATAATGGTCCAACTTAAACATATAGGAAAGGCAACATGGTTTAGTTTCTAATGTGACATGGTTTCTTATTATCAAGTTCACCTCAAAGTTGTATAACTATATTTAAATAATCTAAACATATAATAAGCCCATGCATATAAATGCTGTATACTTTATGTCCTATGTGCATATTTTATAAATGAACATAATAAATAATTTGGTATAACAGAATATATACATATAGCCTGATGTTTTAATATATTATGTATTATTTTTTTATTTAATATTAAAACAGTTATTTGTACAAGCCACAAATAAAAATTACTGGCATTATTTTTTTATTAACATATGCTATAAAAAATTCCTTTTACATTTTCTTTAAATAGCAGAGCAATGCCAAACCAAAAAGAAAGTGTCTTCTTCAAAAATAACAAGTTTTTTCTACATATAGACAAAGAAATACATTTATTAATTACAATTAATTTAATTACACAATACAGTTAAAAAGAATATTCAAGGTAAAAATTAAACATTCCAGAATTTCACCCATATTTAAGTATAGCTGTGATGGATGTAAAAAGTGTCAAGGTCTAAGGCAAGGTTTTGGGAGGGAGGGAAAGAACGTGTAGATTTACTTGTTTCACCCTAAAAGCAAAGGGTTCTTTTTGCCAAGGTTAGCTGACATAGGCAAAATAAATGCCATAGCTATAAATCTGCCTTGAACAAAATCTGCTCTCTCTTTCAGTTGTTACACTATATTTTAGCAGTCTTTTTAAAAACTAAATTTTGCAGGGAAACTGAACAGACATATTACATTTACATACTTTTCTTCTGATTGTTTGCAATATTAAAACACTTTAATAGATTAGAACCAGAAAACCATTTTTTTGAAGAACTTAGCTAAATAGCACTTGTTATTTTGCAAAAACTGATGTTTTCTGTACCATTCTCACCACATGTTATCTTCTAAGATAAAAAAATTTCACCAAGTGAATGAGTTTAACACATATTATTTATCATTTTTATAAAATCATGGCATCTTATCTTAATTATGATATTCTTTGCATATATAGTAACGTACTAACCTTTCAGTTCTCTCAAATTAAGTAAATTGTCTGGAAAACACTGTCCTGTGAGAAGTAAAACTAATGACATTTTTAAAAATGGAGATATATTACTCTATAGCAATAGTGCTTTCTTTAGAAATAGTTTGTTGCTTGGGTAATATCCAGGACTAAAATGAACAAATTATACACTCAGACATGAAATACAAAGAAAAATAATAGCTATTGAATAATCATTTGTATAAAAATCTATCTGAAACAATGAATTGATATAAATTAAAACAATAAATTGACTTCAGAAAGTCCATAAAACAAACTTGAAGAAGGAAATACATTTTCTCTGTGTCTTCAACTCTGCACAGAGAGAAGAGACCACACCTGAAAAACAAATGAGAATATTCTGGTCACAGAGAATTGCCATACAGAACAGCCAGGAGGGCTGGATAATTAGCTTAATGACTGAGGTGATTTACTAAGAATGAAAGTGGTCCAACTTCCTGACAATAAAATGACCAATTATTTGGATTTTTCTGTAGAAGAGACAACTCAATTCAAATTAATTCAATGAATGTCTTTTCATTACTATGCTGGGCAAAGTGAAAGGTGCTAGGTTTTTAAAGATAAGTAGGTTCTATTATTGGTCTTTTAAAACGAAGCTCACAATTTGGTGCTAGCTAACAGCAATCTGGAATGTAGCTAATAATGTGATAAGTGTTCATGAATAAGGTGCTTTGGGAGTGCAGAGGCAGGAGCAATTAATTCTGCTTGAAGTGCAAAGAAATATTTTACAAATAAGATGATAAGTCAACTGGGACCTAACTAGTGAGCAAAAGCTTGCCAGGGATGAGGGGAAGCATTGTTAACAACAACAACAACAAAAAAGTAGAGCATCTTCTTTAATCTTCACAAGAATTCCATTAGGTATTTGTTATCCCCATTTGGCCAACCAATTCATTGAGGATGTCCTTGTTCGAGTCCCCTTTTTGAGTTAAGGTTTAAAATGAGATTGTAATGATTTTTTTGTGTGCCAATTATAATTTCATTGCCACTTCCTCCTGTTCTTTCAGTTAAAAATACCAAATGGACAAATGACAAGAGACATGAAAACCAGAAAAAAGATTCTATGTCTAGTTATTTCCATGGAGGCGGCATCGTTGTGGACAAACCAAGTCACAACAGAAAACTTTGCTGAATATAAATCAGTCCAAAGTTTCTGAGCTCTAGGTATCAAAAGGTCTGGTATCAAAATGAGGAGGCGCAAAGACATGGACTCAGGATTGGAGGCCACAGAAACATTATGAAACATTATGATCAGATGAATATTGGGTGTCTAGAGAAAAGGCATTATAGCCACATTTCATGCTAGAACTTGATGCCTAGAGACCAGTAGAACCTAAAATGGCAAATTGGTGAAGTTGAAAACAGCCAATGATCACCGCTAATACTTAACACTGTATTTTGAAATTCAACAATGAAATTGATTAAACAAACAAACAAACAAAAAACTGTAAACACTAAAAAGAAGAAAAATTGCAGTAGTTTTTAGAATATAAGAGAGCTTTCTGGAATGGTGATAACATGAAGTTGTAGGCTGTAAATATATAAATATTTAAAAAATTGCAATAAGTAAAATTAGAAAAAATTGAATATATGTGGCTAGATGAATGGTATATCTGTACAATTCTTCTGGAGTATAAGTTTGCAAAAATAAAAAACCTTAAAGCTATATTATTTATTTTTAAGATTTTATAACTCTATCTAACATAGGAACATAATAATTCTATGAATGCTGTTCCATTTAAATAGTAAAAAACTGGAAATCACCTTGATGTGCAGGAATTTAATTTGCAAATATTACAATTGACTAAATAAACTTTTGCTTTCAACATTCTTCTCTTTTATCTGCTTATAATCTATTTTTCTGTTGTTTGTCATGAAAAAATAAAAACTAATTAACGATATGCTGAATCTGCCCTCCCCTCCATGAGAATTTTACCTTTTTAATATTTTTCTGGCTCTGAGATCAAGAAGATCCCTGATGTCCTTGAGGATTCTGGGGAATAAATAAAGTTCTACAAGACCACCTTTCTGAATTATTAACATTTTGGATGTAATCTCTCACTTCCTATCTGTAGTCTATCTGAAAGAATGCAATGATACATTTAATCAATACAAAATAGAAAAACTAACTGGAAAATTTTTAAAAATTTACAATTACCAACAGAAGTTAAATATATACTTATTTTTCTAAAGAATATTTTGTCTTGCATTTTAAGTTAGCTATGTTAGGATCTTCTATTCCTCACAAAGAATCATAAGCCTGTGTCCTAAACCGTGCCCCTACTTTTTAAAATAAACCTAAATCCACAGAAAGTATTTTTCTCACAGTTGTAAAGCTCCAGAGTATCTGTTACTGAGAACTAAGAACTGTTAATGAATTTCAGCCTAGCCCTGTACCTCTTGCCTCTGGTAACCACAAATCTGATTACTTTTTCTATGTGTTTGGTTTTTTGTTTGTTTGTTTGTTTGTCTGTTTTCAGATTATACATAGAATTGAGATCTCTAGTATTTAGCATTCTCTGTCTGATTTATTTCACTTAGTCCTAAAGGTATATCTATGATGTCTCAAATGGCAAGATTTCCTTCTTTTTTATGGCTAAGTAATATTCTGTTCTTTCTATATGCCACATTTTTTATCCATTGATTTGTTAATGGACATGTAGATTGCTTTTACATCTTGCTTATCATAAATAATGCTGCAAGAACATGAAAGGGCAGCTAGCTCTTCGATATAGTAGTTGTTTTTTTTTTCCATCAGATACATATCTGGAAGGGGAATTACTGGAGCATAATGCAGTTTTATTTTTAAATTTTTGAGAAAAGTCCATACTTTTTTTCATAGTAGTTATGTCGATTTACTATCCCAGTAACAGTGTACAAGAATTCTTTTTTGTCCCATTCTCATGAGCATTTGTTATTTCTTATCTTTTTGATAACAGCCATTCTAAACAGTGCAAGATGATTTCTCAGTGTGATTTGCATTTCTTTAATGATTAGTGATGTTTGAGCACCTTTCCTGTACCTGTTAGCCATTTTATATATCTTCTCTGGAAAAATGTCCATACAGGTCTTTTGCCTATTTTTAATGGAATTACTTATTTTATTATGGAGTTTATGAGTTCTTTATATATTTTAGATATTAACCCCATGTCTGATACATGATTTGCAAATATTTTCCCTCATTTTGTAAGTTGCTTTATAATTCTGTTGACCATTTATTTTGCTCTGCAAAATGCTGATTTCTAGTTTTATACTATTGTGGTCAGAAAAGATATTTGGTATAAATTCAATTGTTTTAAATTTCCTAAGACTTGTTTTGTGACCTGTCTTATGATATATCCTAGAGAGTATTCCATGAGTGTTTGAGAAGAATGTATATTCTCATAATGTTAAGTAAAATGTCATATATACGTTTGTTAGGTTTATTTGATCTAAAGTATGGTTCAAGTTCAATGTTTCCTTGATGATTTTCTGTTCGGGTGGTTTATCCATGGCTGAACATGAGGTATGCAGCATTCAGCACATTAGACACATAAACCAATGCACTCTTGTTTTTAATGTGTCACTACAAATTATCATGAAAAAGAATGTTAAAACATCCAAGGTAAAACATCCAGTAAGAGAAACAAATTAAAAACTTATGGTTCATTCTTTAAATATTAGAAGGAGATGATTTCTTTGTATATTTCTACCTTTATACTTAATCTTTGTGGGAAAATATAATTTAATTAAACATTGATGAGAAAGAAAATACTACTTGTAATCTTAATGGCTAGCATCTTGATTACAATTCTTTCTGGTATACACTCATATTAGGATTTCATCATACATGGTGTTTATAACTTTATTTTTATACATTCAGTCCATGCCAAAACAATGATGTTTAGTGGCTAAAGAGCATTTAAGTATATGCAATAGTGAAAGATTCAATGTATGTAACACAGTATGATAGGGCTCATGCTATTTACTAAATCCAGACAAACATTTGGTATAAACAACCAGTACTCTTTGACAGAATTTTTGTTTCACAATACCCTAGTATTATTAATAAAAATGCCCAGCAGTTGGAAATCGGTGATGTTGGAGTAACTGTTAAATAGATTATGGAATAATGTGTTCATAGTTAGGAGACAACTTTTAAATGGAGCGTTGAAGTTCTGACATTGTACTTATATTTGCAAGTTGCTAGGTTTCTACCAAAATGTACAAAGATTGAAATGAACATATTAAAAATTTATGTAGATAGGAGATTCATATTTATTTCTCCCATGTCATATATTAAAGGCCTGCTTGCACACCAAAATCAAGTCCTTTAGGTGGTTCAGTCAAAGAGATAAGACCCACAGCTGGCTCACAGGAGAAGTTTCCACTTCTTGGCCCAGGTTTTGGAATTTTGCCAGCCTTGAGCTCATCAATAATTTCTTCAATATCCTTAGGTGTCAGATCCTCATACTAGTTGTCATTTATTTGAACCATTGGTGCAAATAAATGAATCATTGTTTACACAGGCCCCTAAACATTCCACCTCTATAAGAATGAAAAGTTTGTCAGGTGTAGTCTCTCCAACCTTTATTCCAAACTTTTTCTGAATGGCTTCCAGTATGTCGTCAGAGTTTCGAAGCATGCAAGGTGTAATAGAGCAGACCTGAATGGGATACTTTCCAACCTGTTTTGGATTATACATTGTATAAAAAGTTGCTACTTCATATACTCTCATTGGAGGTAGTTGTAAAACTTCTGCAACCTTGTTCATAGCAGAAATGGGCAACCATCCATTCTGTCTTTGGACTAAATCCAGAACTGGAAGCATAGCTGCTGCTTTATGCCCTTCTAGATAGATTTTTTACAATTGCCTCTATCAACTTATAGTTTTCTGGTGTGAAATCAAATGGAGTATCTGAGTTATTCTCAGGAGTAACTCTGTGCACAAATAAAATTCCTCCAGCTCCATTTTGCACTGCTGTCTTATGCAAATTCCTTATATGTCTTCCCCACTGGGCGGTGAGGTCACTGCTGGGACGAGCACCACAGAGAAAGACAACCAGTATTCTCATTCAGCCAGGCAACTGAATATCTTCTAGCATTGTAGAGCTATAAATACTTGTTAACTCATTCCATCCATTTGTGCTACTTTTTGGGGGGCTGGGTATTTTTTTCGATAATAAAAATAATGTATAATAATATTTCACAGCACTGATTTATCGTTAACGAAGCATGGATATTGGCAGTATATATGGCCAATTGATATGATATAAACATGTTATTTAATGTTAATTTTTTAAATTGTTTTATTTATCTTATTTGCAAAATGAAACTAATAATAAAAACATCAAAGGAATACTACGAGAAATGAGATAATCTCTTATGTAAGTTTGGTGCTAACATTATACTTAATGATAAGAAACTGAATATTTTTATCCCAAGACCAGGGACATGTCAAGAATGACCTTAGCAACATCATACAGGAATTCCTAGCTGATGCACACACACACACACACACACACACACACACACACACACACACACAAAAAAAAAAAATATATAGTTCAAGAAGGAAGAAATAAACTGTCTTAAATCTCAAATGACAAGAATGTCTAGGTAAGAATATCCCAAAGAATCAAGAAATAATGTTCTGGAACTAATAAGCAAATACAGAAAGATTTCAGGATATAAGGTTAGCCCCTTATTAGAGGTTCTGTTTGCAAATATCTTCTCTCATTCATTTGGTTGCCTCTTTGTTTTGTTGACATATTTTTTTGCTATGCAGAAGCTTTTTAGTTTGATATAGTCCCACTCATTTCTTTTTGCTTTTATTTCCTTTGCCTTTGAGGTCAAATTTATAAAATTCTAAGTCCAAGTTCCATGAGTTTAGTATCTATGTATTCTTCTATACTTTTACCCACTCCAAATATTGACCGTAAATGCAATCATATAGTACTGACCTTTTTCATCTGGCTTCTTTTCCTAAGCATAATGCTTTTGAGATTCATCTAGGTTGTACTATATGTCAGTACTTCATCCATTTTATGGCTAAATAAAAATCTATTGTGTGTACATACCAAAATTTTTATCTATTCAACCATTAATGGACATTTAGATAGTTTGCACTTTTGGCTGCCATGGATAGTTCTGTTATGTACATTTCTGTACAATTATTTAATTTATATATACAACTTTTCAATAATTTTTAGTATTTATTTAGAAATGAAATTGATCTATCATATGCTAATTCAACATTTAACTGATCAAAGAACCTCCAAACTGTTTTCCGCAGCAACTACAGGATTTTACATTCCCACGAATTTGTCCACATCCTTACCAACACTTGTTATTTACATTTTTTTTCGTTATCCCCATCCTAGTGGTTGTGAAGTGATATCACTTTGTAGCTTGGATTTGTCATTTTCCATTTTTTCTCCATTATCTTCATCCTGGTGGTTATGAGATGGTATCACATTGTAGTTTTGATCTGTAATTCTCTAATAAGTAATGATATTGAGGATCATTTCATGTACTTATTGACCACTTGAGAATATTCTTTGAAAAAATATCTATTCGAATTTCTTTTCAATTTTTAAATTGAGTTTTGGTCTTTTTGTTTTTGAGTTGTGAGTTCTCTATACTAAATAGTAGATACTTATCAAATGTATTATTTACAAATATTTTTCCCATTTTTTAGTTATCTTTTTACTTCCTGGTAATATTCTATAATATACGATTTTATATTTTATAATTTAAATATTTAATTTAAATATATATATATATATTTTATTACTCATGCTTTTAGTGTCGGGTTTAAGTATCTATTGCCAGACAAAAGTCATAAAAATTTATGTTATATTATTTTCTTTGGAGAGTTTTATAGTATAACTATAACCTACTTTGAGTTAATATTTGTGCATGGTGTGATGCAGCAGTTCAATTGCACTTCTTTTTCTTTTAGAGTATCGAGTTTTCCTAGCACTATTTGTTGAACAGGTTTGACCATTGATTAATCTCAGTTCCCTTGTCAAAAACCAATTGGTCAAATTTATGATCTAGCAATTGCACTTCTGGGAATTTATTCAAAGAAAACCAAAACATTAATTTGAAAAGATTTATGCATCCCTATATTCCCTAGATCACTATTTACAATAATCAAAATATAGAAGCAACCTAAGTGTCCATCAATAGATGATTGGATAGAGAAGTTATGGTACATATATACGATGGAATATTACTCAGCCATAAAAAAAGTAAATTTTTACCATTTGCAACACCCTGGATGGACCTATAGGGTATTGTGCTAAGTGAAATAAGTCAGACAAAGACAAATCCCATATGATTTCACTTATATGTGGAATCTAAGGAACAAAATAAATGAACAACAAAATGAAAACAGACTCAGAGATACAAAGAACAACCTGATGATTGCTAGATGGGAAGGGGAGTCGGGAGCAGTGTGAAAATGATGAAAGGATTAAGAAGTACAATTTGGTAGTTATACTATACACCTGAAACTAATATAAAATAAAATAAAATTCTTAAAAAATATTAAGCAAACAAATCAATTGGTCAAAGATGTATGGGTTTATTTCCAGTCTCCATACACCAGCATCACAATGTTTTATAACTGTAGCTTTGTAATATATTTTGAAAACTTTATTTTTTCCAGATTCTTTTGGCTATTTGAAATCTCTTGAATTTCATACAAATTTGAGGATGGCTTTTTTTATTTTTGTAAAAAAATGTCATTGAGATTTTGAAAAAGATTTTATTGAATATATAAATTGCTTTGAGGAGCGTTGACATCTTAACAATCCATGAACACAGATTGTCTTTCCATTTAATCTTTTCAAATTTCTTTCAATAATTTTTTGTAGTTTTCAATGTATGAGTCTTTTTGACTCTTCATTTAACTTAATTTATTATTTCTGAAATTTCTGTAAATGGAATTGTTTTCATAATTTCCTTTTCGATTTTCATTGTTAGAATATAGAAATACAAATGCCTTTTATATGTTGATTTGTATCTATCTTGCAACTTTAATGAATGTATTGCTTCTAACAGTTTTGTTGTTCTTGTTGTTTGTGGAGTCTTTAGGGTTTTTTATATAAGGTCTTGCCATTTGTCAACAGAGAGAATTTTACTTTTTACTTTCCATTTTGAATGTTTTTTTATTTATTTTCTTGACTATTTTGGCTAAAACTTCCAGTATATGTTGAGAAGTGGCAATAGAAGGTATTCTTGCCTTGCGCCCGATCTTAGAGAAAAAGTTTCAGTCCTTAATACTGAGTATATTGTTAGTTTACTTCTGTTCCTAGAATGCAGAGAGTTTTTTTTTAAATAAAAGAATGTCGATTCTTGTCACATACATTTTCTGTATCAATTGAGATGATCATGTTTTTTACCTTCTTTCTGTTAACGTGGTATATTTTAGTAATTTATTTTCTTATGTTGACCTATCCCTGCATTCCAGGAATAAATGTCACTTTGTCATGATGTATAATCCATTTCATGTGATGATAAATTTGTTTTGCTAGTATTTTGTTAAGAATTTTTACATCAATATTCTATAGATTCAGTAGTTTTCTTGTAATATCTTTGTCTGGTTTTGGCATTAGGGTACTGATAGTCTCATAAAATAAGTTTGGAAGTGTTCCTTCCTCCTCTTCCATATTTTGGAAAAGTTTGAGAATAGGTAGTGATTCTTTTTTTAAGTGTTTGGTAGAACATTCCAGTGAATCCATCTTGTCCTAGGAATTTTTTTTTTTTGTAAGTTCTGATTATTTACTCAATTCTTTTACTAGCTATGGGTTTGTTTAGGTATCAAATTTCTTTACAATTCAGTTTTAGTAGGATGTATATTTCTAGGAATTTATCCATTTCTTCTACGTTACCCAGTGTGTTGATATATAATTGTTTAAAGTAGCCTCTTATGAACTTTTTTATTGATATGGCATAAATTGTAATGTGTTTTCTTTCATTTCTGATTTTATTATTTGAGTCTTCTTTCTTTCTTTTTCTCCTTAGTCTAAGTTTTATATGAAATTCAATAGTTGAGTAAGAATGGGATTTTAAATATTGGAATATTTGCAGTATTTTTTCAACTTTCTTTTTAGTCAGGTTATCTCCGTTTCTTTACAGAGCAACCCTTCTTCTATTCCCTTACCATGTATGAGCAATTTTGATTCTTGAGATGCCACTGGAATGGAACTTTTAGGCATCAATATTAGCTTAAAACTATGTAAGCAGTAGACTGGACTTCCGTACCATCACACATCTATGGATTCGGGTTTTCTTTAACATCATGAGAGCCATTTGTACTCTTTTTGAAAGAATATATAATGCCTTTGAAATATTCTAAAAGTATATCCCTCAGGGTATGTTAAATGCCATAAGAGGGAGAATTTTGTGGGAATAACTAAGATGGGAGGTTTCGATTAATGTTGCACAGCAAGCACACACAAATTATACATTTAACTATGGAAAAGGTTAATAGTTTAGACAGGTATTTGATTTGGTCATTGTAAGGAGTTTTAAAAATTTCCTTTATAAGAAAATTATTTTTAACTCAGATTCTAATTACTATGTATTTCTTGTACAGTTAAAAATGTAAAAGTATTCATGACTAGAGCTTCTGACATTATTTTATTTTTTTAGCTTTATATGGTTATATTTTTGTAACTGTGATAGTATTTTATGGAGCTTATTTTTGATTATCTGAGATAACATATTATCATTGGTGATAAGTTATCTGATTTAAATAAATTATTTAAATTGTTCATCATCATAGATCACAGCCAACAAATAAATAATTATCTAATTTTATAAGGTAGATATTTTAAAGATTTAAAATAATTTTTTTTCCCTGTTTCATGGCATAGTAAGAACACACTCTGTAGAGTAAGTTTGACCTACACTTAATACTTAACTCTATTATTTACAATGCAACCTGAAAATCGACTTAGTAGTTGTTTTTCCGTGTGTGTGTGTGTGTGTGTGTGTGTGTGTGTGTGTGTCCTTCCTCAAGGTTGTGATAAAGTTTAGCATGTTTCAACAAAATGTCTGGCATATAGTAAAATTTCAATAAGTAGTAGATTTATGTTACTATTCTTTAAATTGACTTTAGGCTTAATAAAAAAATATTATGCCTATTTTATATAAGAGTTTTAAAAATCTTAATTTATTATGTTTTCTTTACTTGCCTTGTCTATAGTCTTTGTCTCTTTCTGGCTAGTTTAAAAAAATAGTTCAAGAGAATGAGAAATATTCACTAAGGTTATATCTTTATGTTGGTGTATTTGAGCAGGATTTGAGTAATTAAAGGAAATAAGCAAAATAATGGAGGATCATATCTTAAATTTTTTGAGGTAAAAGATACTCAATTAAAAAAATTCCAGAAAGATAATTATGGGTGAATGATGTCTAAAGGAAGCATTGTTCTTAAAGAATACAAAATATAATTTTACTATAAGTTAACTATAATTTCCAAAAATTTATTTTTGTGAATTTCTTTCTAATTTAAGTGTTATTTAAATTACTATGTATGTAATTTTATTGTTATGATCAGAATAACTTTACTTAAAACCTCTGATCCTTTAGGTGTTAAAATTATTTTCTATTTTCCATTAAATATTAGTTCTCCAGTGAGTTTAGATTAATTTATGATTTCATTGAGAATTCAGATTCATTCGAAGTTGTTGACAACTTTATTGTTAAGTTTCTAGTTTTTTATAATGGAGTAATGGAAAGTAACGTTGTCGCTATACCAAAGATTGTCTCACTTAAGAATGTGGTTGCAATGAATTTTTAAAGAAAAATTAAGTCTTCTATATCAAAATGATCTGTGGCGCCTTTTCAAAATGCACATTTACAGGGTTCTTCTAGCATATGCTAAATCACAATTTGTTGGTAGTACCCATAAATATTTATATTTAGCCTATAGGATGTGCAATTACATTTTAGAATCACTATTTCTATTCCAATTCACAAGGTGAATTATAGATAACCTCTGAGACATGACATCATATCCTTTTGCTTAAAATATTTTACCACAAAACTACAGTTACCCTTGCAGTTCTCACTATTTTGGAGTAGATTACAACATCTGCGGAATAATTTAAGATAAAATCGGAAACCAAAATTGGAACTCATAACCCCAAATTCTTTTCAATAGATATTCACCTTAAATGAAGAATATAAAAAGGTTGCAGTTTTCTCTTAGAATTTTATTATCTGATGTTATCTATGATAGTCTGTACTTTGAATCATCTTATTTATTCAATGAATTCACTAATTACTTGGCACATAAGATACAGAAGGGTAGATTGAATAGAAGTTTAGCATTTGGGTTTGGAAGTTAGAAAGCCCTGGTTTTTAAAATACTGGCTCTGCCATTCAATATCTACGTGTCCTCATGAAAATTACTCACCTAAACATCACTTTACTCATGTGTAAAATGGAGAAATTGATGATACTCTTATCTGAAGAAGCAGTAATTGATATAATGCATATAACATACTCAACTCAGCCTGAAAACATTCACTTTTATAAACTGATATATGTATACATTGAGATGATTACTATAACTAAGCTAATTAACATACCCATCACCTCACATAGTTACTATTTGTGTGTGTATGTTGAGGTGGGGTGAGAACAATTGAGATTTACTCTTCTAGCAAATTTCAAGTACATAGTACATTATTATTAACTATAGTCACCATGCTGTACATTGTTTCCAGAACTTCTTCATCTATAGCTGAAAGTTTTTATCCTTTGACCAATACTTTTTTCATTTCTCTTACTCACCACCCCCTGGTGACCACCATTTTCTCTGTTATTACTTTTTGGATTCTGCATGTAAGTGATATCATGCACTATTTTTCATTCTGTGTCTGGCTTATTTCTCTAGTGTAATGTCCCCCAGGTTTATCCATGTTGTCATAAACAGCAGGATTTCCTTTTTTGTTTTTTGTTTGTTTGTTTATTTGTTTGTTTAAGGATACAGACTTCTATTGTGTATATACACCACATTTTTTTTATCCATTCATCCATTGACGGACACTTAGGTTGTTTCCATATCTTGGCTACTATGAATAATGTTCCAGTGACTATGGAAGCACAGATACCTGTTCAGCTATACTTTTTTGTAGTGATGGTTGAGTTGTTTACTGACTAGAGTTTATAGCAAGCAATAATAACCTCTCTTTCGATGTACCATATTTTCTGAATGTCTGGCAGAGAAGGAAGGGAGGGAGAGAGGGAGAGAGAGAAATGAAATCAAGACATTTTAGCAATATAAAGCCAAAATAAGATATGGTTTATGTTTTTCCTTCTGTAAACCAAACAACTAAAATCATCATAAATGTTTCTCTCTAAATGTATTATAGAAATGATATCTGACTTCTTGATAAGTCACTATTTACCTCTAGAAAATCTGTAGCAGCCTATTAAAATGCAGAATGAAGGTTTATGTGTACTCACACCTTTGCTAATCCTCTGTTTCAGCAGACATTGGTTATGATGTCAAAAGAGTGAGTTATTTCTTCAGGTTGCACTTGATTTTTCTAAATATTTTTGTTCCACACTACACTTCTTTCTCTGCTTTATTTATTTTCCACTCAGCATTAGGCATTCCCTAGATATTCATTATGCCACTAAGAAAAATGAATATAATTGATAAATGAAGTTACAGTTTGCAGCTGCTTCCTTTCCATCTATCAACTGGATCTTCTACTTCTGTACATGACCAAAGAGCTAAATTTATCATGATTCCTCAGTTCTCTAGCAACTCAATCATACTTGTATCATATACTATTCCAACTAGATATATTTATAACACCTTCATATTTTAAGCAGCAGGTGGGATTATAAAGTAATACAGAAACATATAGTCAGGACAACAAGGAGAAATAAAAAATGCTTGAAACAAAGAACCATGTATATCCTCTCTTTTTACATCATTTTTGTTTTCAACATACTTCTTTAGAACTCATTTGCAGAGCTGCTGTGACAATTTACATTCTAAATAAATTAGTTGCATGAATTTATTGTGGAATTAATCACATTCATTGTAAAGATTGTATCAGATTGTAAGATGCCGAGATAATTCACCTAAACAATGAATATTCATTTCATATGAGAATGTCTCAAATATCGTATGGGGCATATATATAAAATATTTGTTATTTACGTGATTTTCAAATTTAGGAGTGTCCCATATTTTTATTTCCTGAAATCTTTTGCTGTACATTAGCTTAACTCAGTGAATTATTTTCCTTTGGAGAAATGAGATTAGGCCTCTTTTTCCTTCCAATTGCTAATTCCAGACCATTGATCTCTTCTCAAAAATCAAATAAACAAATGAGAAAAAAAAAATCTATAAATACATTTCCTTTAAGCATTCTTTTCCAGTTACATGTAATATTCTGAACTCTAGAGAGTTTACAACAATTCTTTTAAATTCAAAAGCTCATTTTCTTACCACATTTACCCTTTGATTTGGTTGCTTGCTTGTCTTACAACCTTAGTTCTTTGATGAATTCAAGAAAAGTCATTAATTTGCAGGATGGGAGAGAGTGATGCCTTTCCAACTCTCCATATTTCCATGTTGAAACTGAGGTTACATCAATTTAATGCTGTTCAACAATTTATGCAAGTGTTTATACTCCAAAAGGATTGTCAAGAGAATATGTTATCAATCTATTGGATATTGCCAATCAGATAGGAGAAAAACATTTCATGTTATTTTGGTTAGGTTCACATTAAATTTATAAATAAACACAGAGAAAAATTAGTTATTTGGGATTTAGTCTTTTAAATAAAGATTTCCTTCTTATGTAGAGGTATACCCTTCCTATTCAAGTTTGTGATAATCTTAACAAGAGATTTTTCTTTTCACACACACATTAAACATAAACATATGTATATATCAATGATTTTAATTTTCTTTCTATATTGTTTGTTTTAATTTTTCATTTTGTTACCTTTGTATTATTACACCAATAATAATACTAGAACTATTAGTCTTATCTTACTTTTTGGTGACAAAACTGGCTGTTTTCAATTGTTTTCCCATTAGGAAAAATATTAAAATTTACAAACAATTTATTTTTCCCTTTATCAGCTCTTATTTGCAGAAATACATTTAAATATCTTGTTTCATTAGGTGCTAATCATTTTACTTGAGTTTCCAGGTATATGGTGTACTTTTTCACTATATGGTTTTAAGTCATGTAAAATGTATTTTAGCAATAATAAGGTAATAATAAATTTACTTAATATAACACATATTTAATTTTATTATATTTTATTGGATTATAATAGTAATATTCATATTGTATCATTTTTTGATTAGTCAGAGTATATGTATTTTGGATCTTTAAAAGTTCTTTTAAATTATCTTAAAATAACAAACCATAGGTTTTACTTATTTTACAGATGTACATTTCTGTAAGACTTTATTTTTCTGTAGGAACATTATATTAATTCTTTTAATAATGTATAGTAAACTTGCATGGGATTTGAGCACAGTCCTTTATGGTTGCTCAGTTTTAAAAAATACATTTTTTTTTTTTTTAGTTTTAGCAGTATTAAATTATGCTGATACTCTTTTCAAACAGTATCAGAGTAATTTTCCCACTTATATAATTCTACAGCTCACTCTTCTTTTTAAAGTTAATTTATTTTTCAATTATAGTTGACATTCAATATTATTTTATATTAGTTTTAGGTGTATAGCATAGTGGTTAGACATTCATATGATTTTGAAATGATCCCCTCTTTAGTCTAATACCCACTGGGCACTATAACTAGTTATTACAATATTATTAACTGTATTTTACATTCCCGTGATTATCTTGTAACTACCAATTTGTATTCTTACTCTCTTCACTTTTTTCATCCAGTCCCCCAAACCTCATCTCACCTGGCAACCATTAGTTTGTTCTCTGTATCTATGAGTCTGTTTTGTTTGTTCATTTATTTTGTTCTTTAGATTCCACATATA
Organism: Pteropus medius; assembly: GCF_902729225.1. Lineage (NCBI taxonomy): Eukaryota > Metazoa > Chordata > Mammalia > Chiroptera > Pteropodidae > Pteropus > Pteropus medius. The sequence goes on from NW_024354499.1 coordinate 8,897,803, forward strand.
AGTGAAATCATATGGTATCTCTCTTTCTCTATCTGACATTTCATTAAGCATAATACCCTCTAGGTTCATCTATATTGTCTCAAATGGTAAGATTTCATCCTTTTTTATAGCTGAGTGATATTTTATTGTATATATGTGCCATTTCTTCTTTGTCCAGTCATCTATTGGTGGGCACTTAGGTTGCTTCCATATCTTGGCTATTGTAAATAACACTGCAATGGACATAGAGAAGCATATATCTTTAAGAATTAATGTTTTAAATCTCTTCAGATAAATACTCAGAAGTAGAATTACTGGATCATAAGGTAGTTCTATTTTTAATATTTTGAGGAATTTTCATACAGTTTTCCATAGGGCTGCATCAATTTGCAATTTTACTAACAGTGCAAGAGGATTCTTTTTTCTCCACACCCTGATATTTCTTCTTCTGTATCTATTCTTGTGACAATCTCGTTAAAGGAATTCCTCATCTCCTACTGTGTTTCTCATTTCTGATATTTCCATTTCACTCTATTTTATAGTGAATTTCCTTTATCTCTTTCAAATATGTGGTAATTTTTCCCCACAAGAACTTTTAACACATTTATCATAGTTATTTTAAAGTCTCTATTCTCATGGGATATCTGGCCCATCTCTGTGTCTCTTTCTGTTGACTATGTTATGTTTTGACAATGAGTTACTTTTTTAGTTGTATTTTGTCTATTGCTTTATTTTTATTTTAATTCTAGACATTCTATGTAAAAAAAAACAAAACAGTGAAGTCTGGTAAATAATATTTATGCTCGATATTGGTCATGCTCTTCTTCCATCAGTCTCAGTGTGGGTGCTTCAGTTTAGTTAATCTATTATTGATCTAGATTTGTCTTGTGTTGTACAACGAATTCTCATTATTTGAAGTAGTTATGTTCTATTGAGTTGCCAGGAACACTGAATTAGTAAATACTGAACAATCGCTTCTAGAGGAATTACAGGATTAGGTTCCTAAGAATATCAGGTCACATTACTTCCATTAACTAATTAATATTTGACCTTGTTTTACATATTTTTTCTTTTAGAAAATTATATTTAATATATATTTCTGATTCAATAACATTGACCAATAGCACTATAACTAATACCCGAATGAAGCTAATCTAACACTGGTCTTTTCTCCAAAAGGAACATCATGGCCTTGTTGCACTTCAAGACACTGAGCAACATGTTAGCATACACTTGAGGATCATTCTAAACATCAAAATCATCAAAGAAAAACATAAAAAAGTGAAAAATATAGCACTTAATAGATCATGAAAAGGACACCTGTTTACGATATCAGAGCCAAAACTATAAGGCAGAGCATTGCCTTAGTTGACTTAACTAAGTAATATACATGTTGGGCAACTCAAAACTTCTCAGTGCTGTATATGTATCCATTAATAACTACAAAAGTATTTTGAATTTTGATTTTGAAATTACAAATAAATTCTAGCAAGTAAGCAAATTTGCAAGTAAAGATTCCATAAATAATGAGGATGGACATTTGCGCAGTGATCTCGAATGTATCACAGGCTTCAAGGTCACTGTGCAGAGAGTGGGAATCTCAAAAAACTGGGCTGTTCCTTTGTGCTTAATGTGAGTTCAGGAGAACTGGACAGTTATTCTTAGTATTCCTCATTCACCCTCAGATTCAGCAGGACATGCACACTAGAACCACAGAGAAAATCTCTCTTTTTCAATGATACATGTTATTTGGCCTAAGGTTCATGGTGGGTGCATAGGACTTTCTCGTTTCTCTTTTTCCAAGATCACTCTTAGATAGATATTGCATGCCCATGCTTCAGAAATAAACCTTTCTCCATACTCTGATTCTATTCCCAGTGCTTAGTTTTTGTAGTAGGCTCTAGATCAGAATCGTAAAACATTTTCTATAAAGAACCAGATGGCAAATATTTTAAGCTTTGTATAACATATTCTAATTTTTTTAACCTGTTGAAAATATAGAAAGAACACACACAAGCAAATATTCTTTGCTCGTGGGTCTTTCAAAAACTGGTTGGGGGGATGGATTGAGTTCCAAAGTATAGTTTGTTTACTCTCAGCCAAGTTGTTTTCATGTCCCTCCCACCTATGACAGCTGAACTCTGCCTTGACTCCTCAGAGATTTGGAAACATAAGCAAGTTTCCTTTCCTTTCTCAACCTAAGTAGATTCCTGTAGTCTAGTACCAATGAAAAGTTATGATGAAATAGGTAAATTTTCTACCATTCCCCTAGAAGCAGCTAACATTTAATTGGCATTAGTGAGGAACCAGAATGCCAGCAGGTTTCGTGTGTATCTTCCACTGGCACTCAATCTTCACTTTGCATATCAGCAGGACACATTACAGAGGTCTATTGGCTCTACCTGGAAATATGTGCAAGTCTTGCACACTTGCATCACTAAGGTATCCTCCACCCAATCTTTCTTATGAGCATACCTGGAAATATCTGACATGCTTCCCTTAGTTGGAGTACCTAAAATTCTAATTGTCATGCAAGACTTGACCAAGCCTTTGCAAACTTTTAAAAACTTTAGTTCTTTACTTCTTAATTTTATGGCTTCCACTTCTTTTTTCTATATTCTACTAAAGTTGAAAGAAGTAAAGTGATTTGTTCCTCATTGTCAGCAATTTGTCACTCTTTGGAATTTAGTTTATATGATAGCCTTGAGAACTCAACACTGGTGGACTTGAATAATTACAATTTTTAAATTAATCACAATTTTCTCATTGTTAGAGCTGCATTCTCTTATGGCCTTTGATATCCTAAGTGAAAGCAGAACTATGAGTTTATATATATTTAAAAGTTTTAATCTTCACCATATACATTTGGATTTAATTTCTCATTGATATATTTTTCTTTCTCTGTTTTACATTGAGATTGAACTGAATTTCCCTGGCAGTTCTATGCCCTATTAAGCACTTTTAATAACAAGATCACTTTATCAGTTGAGGAACTTGCATCATCAAATATTTACATGGATGTTATGGGCTCCTTTTCTATAAACATATTGAACATTATGGACATATGACTTTAGGGATACTAGCCATCTTGGATTCAGTGAAGTTTTTTCCAAAATAAGTAACACTTCTTGTATTACACCACGAATTAAGAAAATTGTGTACACTATTCTATTTCTATGTTCATAAGAATTTCGCCAATCAACCATATGTTACATCTTTACTGTGTGGTACAAGTGGTAAGTATCCATAAACTTCACCATGACATAGTTTTTAACGTGTTTGTCCAGAAATTTACTATTTATTGACCTTTTTATATACTTTCTTTAGTTTTCTTTAGCTTTATTATTTCTATTTTTTCTTCTTTTCAGAGCTCATCTATTAATTCATTTTTATACCTTTTTGTTATTATAATGATTTTTACCATAATTTATGAGCTTAGTTGTTCTATTTTATTTAACATTCTCCACTCCCCATGTTTTCATCTGTATCAATTTTCTATAGTCTGTCTTCTTGTTCCACCCTAAGAGTGAAAGGAGTAATTAATCTAATTGGTGAGCTATAGGAATAGTCGAGTATGTACAACTCATCATTACAGTGCAATAAGTTTATAGAAATTGTCAATGTTGCAAGTCTCTAGTGTTTTACTAATTCTATAGACATGTGAGTTAAATTAAACTAATAAAATGCTGAAACATGACCAAGCCAACTTAGCTCATATTGAAAGTTACTCTTCTATTTTTTTTTTTTTTTTTCTCTCCAACTGTCTGATTTCTGTCTCTCTTTTATTCTTTCAGTTAGCTTGGAATTTCAAAAAGAAAAAAAATTTGAAGGGGGGGTGCTAAATGGATGGGAAGCAAGTGTCAATATATGAATTCTAATTCTAGGCCCGATGTTTGCCTTTTGCTGAATAAAGATTCCCTTGAAGCTGCTGATCTTTCAGCTTGGAAAATGGCCTATTCTCGCTAATTCCAGTCAAATCCAAGTTCAAAGAAGAACCATTCAACTGAATCTACCTTAGATCAACCAATTTCCAGCTAATATGTAGACCCATGAGAATACATGAGTGCAGTTTTCAGCCATGGTGTAGTGTGAAACATTTTTGTAGCAATAGCTAATTGATACAAGAGGTGTGATTTATCAGCCCTTTTAAATAATCTCCAATATTCAAAGCATGTGTCAGACACCAGGAAACACAGATAAAGTTGTTATTAGGCATCAAATGCTAAAATCAGGTGGTAGATCATTGTTTTAGCATAGAAAGGACATACTGCAGATTTGTTTTTTCTTTCTCCTTTCAGTTTTAGATATATGCAGAAAATGCACAAAGCATAAGTATATAGGTCACAGAATTATTACCATATAAAAACTTATGTGAAAAAACTTATTAGCATCTTAGACATTCCCTCCTCCCAGAACCTGCATGAAGAGAATGAAACAAAAGCTGTAATATTTCAAGAATTAAAATGTTTTGAGTTTAAATTCAAATATCCACAGATTCAAACCAAAGGCAAATGTGAGCTAGAATATAAAGAACTATCTTTGTAAGCCGCATTCCTGGAATGGCTTCCACATTAATGTTTTTAATTCCTTGTTATAAAATGAAAAAGAGAATGTCAATTAAAAGCTATTTTCTAGGTTAACTTTTATATACTTGTTATGGTGCCAGATAACCTTAGTCTTCCTATATTTAAAAAAAAAAAAAAACAACTTATTGGAATTCATATATTTTAATAGTACTGGTATAAATCAATGGAATATCCATTCAGATTAATAAGTATACCAGACAATGGAGAACATAAGCTGAATTTTTTCAGAGTCATGCTGCATATGTTGATAAAATAAATTTCAAATTATGTGACATTTTTCAAAGTCAAGAAAAAAAAGCATTTAAATGTCAGCAAAATGCTTGTATTCAGTTAAATTCCTTTTCAAATTAAATCATATTTTTTACATTCATTTTAAATAGCAGTTAATTTATATGTTTTTACTGGAATTCAGAGTAAAATAAATTTAAGAACTGACACAATAAATTTGTAGATAAGTAACTTGGAAAAAAATCAATAAAATTCTTTGTGACAATAATGTTACCACATTAAATTTATAGTAGCTGGTTGAACAGTACACATCCTCCTCCATACTTCTAAGTTTTGCTTCAGAATCTTTTTTGTAGACTGTATTATTTCATGTTAGAATTGTAAAGAGAGAGTTAAAATAATTTTTCTGAACATTCAATAAACTTTCAAGAAAAGTTCTATTTTGAAAATTTCTCCAAATAATAGCTTACTTAAATATTTCAAAACAGTTTTTTTCTAAGGAACATGCAGGTTTCACCACGGGTAATTTTAAAATAGAAAGTTTTTATCCAAAAAGGGAGCCTCCCACAGGGAATGTTAACATTTAAAGATATAATCAAGATCAAACTAGATATGGGAGAATCACTGAGCTTCGACATCTATTTTTAAATCATTCCCCTTTTCATCCTATTTCATACATATATATATATATATACACATGTTTTATATATATATAAAACATATATATATATTTTAAATCATTTACTGTTTCATCCCATTTCCCTCTCTCTCTCTCTCTCTCTCTCTCTCTCTCTCTCTCTCTCTCTCTCTCTGAGTATATATATATATATATATATATATATATATATATATATATATATATATTTCTTCTTGGAGCTAAGTTTACCTTATTCATCATAGTTTTTTTTCAAGTTTCAAAGTATTAAATTTTATACCATTGTTCTATGGTCATCGAACATTATTGCAGACACCCTAATAAAACTTGTCAGTGTTCGTAAGATAGAATTGTAAAGAAACTACTTGTTGCACTTTCCAGTATCCTAAGTGGACAAAAAGAGAGAAATAAACTCAACTTTGCCTCCTGAAAAACCTGTGCTTTACTCACATGACATTTTAGTAATTCTATTATTGACTATTAATGGTTTGATGTCTAAAGGATCAAATTTATGGTTCATCTTCAGTAGAAGTATAATACTATATGTATTCGTTTTTGTTTTCTAATATCACAATTTATTATTCATATTTATTTGTATTAATGATTCAATTTTAATTTTATATTTATCTCCACTGAACCTAATTGTTACATATATTTATAGTCATATATATTAAAATCGAATATAATTATTTTCTAATGTAAAAATTACATAGTCAATAGAGAATACTTAAACAGCCACAATAAAAGAATTTACAATACCATTATTTAAAACAACAATATACCAATTACTATACTTAAATTATATGTCTATATAAATCTACTTCTTGTCCTTTAAATGGGCTTTTAGGTGTATATATAATTGTATATATTTTATACATTGCATAAATATTCTATATTCTATAAATGGATTTTAGAAGCATATATAATTGCATATATTATATATATGCACACACATATGTAGAAATGTGCTTTTGAAAATAATATAATTGTTCTATTTTAAATCTTTTTCTCACCTTTTATTTAAAAATGAACATTTTACATTAATAAAATATCTTTCATAGACTAAGATAATGCATCATTTATTCATATGGAATGAAATTAATTTGTATAAACATTCCTCAGTACCTTGATAGAATTTTTATAACACATTTTTCTGCATATAGATTATTGAACACATGTTTTATAACTCCCTAGATGTAGAATTATTGAGTCTACATTTGTACAAAATTTTGAAATATATGATATGCTTTAGAATGAAGAGAAGTAAACATTAGCAAAGATCTTTAGCATGAAGAGGGATAAGTCAAAGATGATACTTAGATTTCTAGCTTAATTAACTTAATTACTAAGATGATTATCGGTGAGTTAAATAATAGACTACAATACTATATCATCAATACTATATTTCTTTATCATCTATAAAATTACACATTCATTTTTTACTTTGGCAACAAATATAGAGAACCGAATTATAATAATAATATTATGGTATCTGTAAAATCACCTACAAGTTGATAAAACAGTCTACATTCAAAAATATGAACTCAAAGTACATATATAAAAAGTCTCAGCAACAAATGAAAAGATATGCAACTTTGAAAATTATTAAAATAACACATTAAAAATATCGTTATATTGTTTCATCTACCCAAAGGGCAAAAGAAGCATCTTTGTTATGCTGACTGAACAAAGGATGAATAAACAAGTAATTTCAAACTCTTGGCAGTAATGGAAATAGATGTGGCCTCTTTGGAGGGTATTAAGGCAATTCCCTTAACAGCGCACATCTCCTAGACAAAGCAATTACAGCTCCAAGTATACATCCTATATACAGATCATATGTGAATGCAAGTTATGAAATAATAGGTCAAATGCTATTTTTTCATATTCTTTTATTTTCTGTACGAGGTTGTAATATCTGATGTCCTAATGTCAGCTGCTTCACAGCATTGCCTAAACATACTGAGAAATTGTGAAACCAGCTCTAGAATTCTGAGATGCCATTTATAAAATGATGTGCTACTGGAAACTTCAAAGTGAGAGGAGATGTTTCAATTACTAGTTGGAGATGGCATTGCCCATGACCAATCTACTACAGATGAAGGATCCTCAGCAATATGAAATGAGGGACTATCTAAAGAACACAGAAAACCAGGATAGGAGAGAATTGGCATTCAGATCTGCAATATGTAGAGGCCAACAGCATCAGTAAAGCCCCAAAGTGCAGTTATTAAATGTAAAACTAAGACGGAGACAGACTAGTTAACCTTGCCATCTACATCATTGCAGGTTTCCTAGTTGAAGCAAGCTGAAGTTGGAGAGGAAAAATAATTGTTTAGTTGGATGAAAATTAATTTCATTGTTATGACATTTGTTAGAATGTCTTATCTTAATTATTGAAAGATATTTTATTAGATGAGCATGACAGAAAATAAACACCTTCATAACTGTTTACACAACATGGAAAAGTTATAAGCTCACAGAGCAGATTTTCAGGGACAATTAATAAATAGAAATGAAGTTCCATTCATTTAGTAAACTGAACTGAAATTTGTCCGATTTTCATTGCAGCATTGATTATATTATAAAGAATAGATTAAAACCTTAATTGCTCTCAAACAGAAAACTGGTTAATGAAAGTACAATATAGCTTTATTATGGAATATAATGAATTCATCAGAAAAGATGATAGATTTTACTTGAGATAATATAAAATCATCCAAAACACATGTTGTTAAACAAGTAAGGTATAGGTATAACTTAAGTTTATTGGTTTTTTTGTTTTGCCTTTTGTCAATGAGTATTAATAATTATGTTTTCTGTTCCATAATTTTTAAAAACTATATGTTTTTAAACTGTACATCAGTTTTTTAGGTGTTAATTAAATTAATTTTAATCATAATGATACACTTTATCACAGATAATTTTATTTTTAATACAAACAACATTTTTACTATACCAAACAATTCAGAGTATTTTTTTCTTTTAATGAAATGCCATGAAATAAAGTCTAAATTTGGGGAACTTTTTTGCAACATAACAAAGCTTGATTTTTAAATAAAAAATATCTTATACATATAGTAAGGTTGAAAAAATTGAACAGTTACAATCTTTATAAGCAATACTTATATTCTACCAAGATTTTACTTTAAAACTCAATTTTTGGTTACATTTTGATTTTTAGTAAGCCCTTTCTCATATACCAGGAAGGTTTTATTAGGTTTATCTTACTAATAATAAAACCAAGGTTCAAAGCAAATTACCAGTTCCACTTATTACTTCAGTGCCAAGAATGTTTCTATTTCCTGACCTTGGCTTTATATGGTTTTCACCCTGGAAGTCTAAAATTTACTCATGCCTGGATTTCATTCCCAGAAATTTACATATATACATATATGTACACAGTACATTTATACATATAATAAAGAATATATTATAAATAATTATATATTTATAGTATATATAAGAATATTTAATATATTTAATAAATGATATACCATGTGATTACATTATTATAAATAATATACAAACATCTCTGTGTGTATATATATGTGGGTATATATAGAGAGAAACAATAACAATTGTTATTGTGATAAAATTTAAAATTTACCTCTCAACCATTTCATTAGTAAGTATGTAGTTCAATTGTGTTAAGTATATTCATATTGTTGTGAAACAGTTTTTCAGAACTTTTTATTTTGCAGATCTGAAATTCTATGTCCATTAAATAACAACTCCCAATTCACCCTCCCCTGTTAACCACCACTTTACTTTCTGTTTGTATGCATTTGACTATTTTAGATACCTCCTATAAATTAAATCATATAGCATATGCCTTTTTCAGACTGGCTTATTTTACTTATCATATGTCCTCAGATTCATCTGTGTTGTAGCATACGACAGGATTTCATTCATTTTTAAGGCACAATAATATTTCATTGCATGTATATACAACATTTTGTTTATCCATTCATCTGTTGATGGACATTTAGGTTCCTTCCACCTCTTGAGTATTGTGCAGAGTGGTGCTATAATCACGGGTGTATACATATCTCCTTGAGATAAAACTTTTAGTTTCACTGATATTTTCTATTGGTTTTCTATTCTCTATTTCATTTACCCTTGCTCCAACCTTATTTTTCCTCCCTAGATTTGGATTTAATTTATTATTTTTTTCTAGCTTATTGAGGTGTAAATTTGTTGATTTTGTATTCTTCTTGTTTTGCAATGAGTACAATTATAACTATAAACTTTCCTGGTAGCACAGCTTTAGCATCATTCCATAAGTTTTGGTGTATAGTGTGTTTTTGGTTTCCTTTGTCTAAAGGTTTTTTCTAATTACCCTTGAGACTCCTTTACCATGTTAGTTGTTTGAGTGTGTTGTTGAATTTCCACATATTTGTAGATTTTCCAGTTTTCTGTCTGCTACCGATTTCTAGTTTCATTCCACTGTAATCAGAAGATACTTTATATGATTTCAATCTTCTTGAATTTGTAAAGACTTATTCTGTGTCTTAACAGTTGGTCTATCCTGAGAATGTTCCATATGCACTTGAACATACTGTATATTCTGTTGTTGTTCATTGGAGTGTTCACTTTGTGTCTGTTAGGTCTAATAGTCTACAGTTTTATTCAAATCCTCTATTTCCTTATTGATTCTCTGTCTGATTGTTTTATCCATTATTGAAATTTGGGTCTTAAAGTCTCCTATTATTAATGTATTTCTGTCTGTTTTCAATTCAAGTCTGTCAATGTTTGCTTCATATATTTCAGAACTCTAAAGCCCGGTGTGTAAATATTAATAATTTTTATATCTTCTTGTTGAATAGACACTTTTCTCATTATATAGGATTCTTCTTTGTCTCTTGTAATGGTTTTTGACTGAAATCTATTTTGTCTGACATTAGTATAGACAACCTTGTTCTCCTTTGGTTACTATTTGCATGGATTAACTTTTTTCTTTCTCTCAGCCTATGTGTGTCCTTATATCTAAAGTGAGTTTATTGTAGCAGCATATAATTATATCCTGTTTTTAAATCTATTCAACCACTATATGTCTTTTTATTGTGGATTTTAATTCATTTATTTTTAAAGTAATTGCCGATAGGAAGAACTTACTATTGCCATTTTGTTAATCATTTATATTGTCTCAAAACTTTTTCTTCTTTTTCTCTTGCTGCTTTCCTTTTTGTTTCATCGATTTTTTTTTTTTTTTTTTTTTTGGTCATAATAAGCTTTGGTCACCTTCTCATTTCTTTCTGTATATATCCTATGGATATTTTCTTTGTGCTTTCCATTGCAATTACATAAAATATCTTAAATTTATAAATTTATAAACATTTCAATTGATTGGATACAAAAACTCTATACCTTCACATTTCCACCCTCTCTACTTTGTGCTATTGACATGACTAATTACATCTATATATTGTTTACCCATTAATATAGATTTATACGTGTTTAATGTTTCTTTTCATTTAAAATTTATATACCCAAAATACAATAAAAAAGGTTGATGTATTTTTCCATGTTTTTATCTTTACTGGAAAACTTTTTTCATGCTTTGTGTTGCTATCATTCTTTCATTTCAATTTGAAAGACTCCCTTTAACATTTCTTGTACAGTAGGTCTAGCGGTAATGATCTTCTTCAACTTCTGTTTATCTAAGAGTGTCTTAATTTCTCCTTCTTTTTGAACATGGTATTCTTCATTGACGGTTTTTTTTTTTTAATTTTATCACTTTAAATATATAATCCCATTCTCCTTCTGGTATGCAAGGTTTCTTCTGGAAATCAGTTGGTCTCTAGAGTTCTCACATGCATATACTGATCTCTATATTGTTATTAACTAAAAGAAGGAGAACATGGAGCTTTCTGGTGTTACATTTTGCTAATGTCACCTTTGGAAACTTCTTGGGATATATATCATTCTCTTTACTTAGTACATTAGAGAACATGCTATAATGTACCACTCAGATCTTTTCTTTTCAGAACCAAGACACTTTTTCTAGTTGCCAGAATTGTTAGCTATTGTTGGCTCAGAATGGAGTTTCTTCCTGAGAATTGCCTTGGGTTGCTGCCTTGCATAAATTTGTACACTCTCACCAGGAGTAGTCAACCCCCAGTAACTATTCTGCATGGTAGTTCTAAGACTCCCGTGGTGCCTCAATGGGGAACAATTCTGAGGGGTTATGAGTTACATAGCTTTTCATAGAATCAGCAGAAGCTGATTAGTTCTCCTTCTCGGTATTGTTTCTCTTGCTTTCTCATAGATGTTCATGATAACACTTTTTAATAATGGAGTGAGAACAGCTTAGTATGCAAATGTTTATCTCAGTCTTTCCAAGGGAATCTGGATGAAGTCATTAAGATATATTCCTGTCTCTACCAAAATATCTCCATCCTATTTTTTGTGAACCTGCAAACTTCACTGAATTATTATTTTTTTAAGGTTTGTATTATATGTTTGTAGATATGTGTCCCTGTGTATACATGATGCGTATCGTCCTTCATACTTCACATAAAAATGCCTTTTATATCTAGTTAATCTAAAGATGTTGTCATAAGAAGAAATTGCTACATTATTGATATTCTTACTCTAAATGTGTTATGTTTCATTAAGGTATGCAAGAAGACATTCATAACACTCTAAATTCCATGCATCTCCATATTTCTTCCTGGCTAATTTTTATTTGCTCAAATAAGATTATTTTTTCCACACATAAAATCTGTTAACTTTTCAGCAATGCAAATCACTGATGCTGTGATTAACATTACAAGGGATTGGAAGTAAAAGTTGAATAGAATCAGCAAGTTCAAGATAAATATTGAACAAAACTATCTTATACTTAAAAGAGAATTCTGTCTTATCAAAAAGAAAACAATTAGAGGAGAGTTTAAATGCCATTTTTTCATAGTATTTATGTTGTGTGCTATTTTAAGTTTTTAAGTCTCTCTTAAAAGATGCCTTTAAATAAAGAATATGTAATTTATTAAAAATATGAGATTTCTCTTTTTTTATCAGTGTTATTTTCTAATTTAACTACAAACATCATAAAATTTAATTCTTAAAACCAGCCCCATGAGAATGGCATTTATTTATGCATGACAATTTTCGAGACTACAAACATATCAATTTGTTTGGAAATTATGATGAACAAGAAACCAGGCAAAACGTGAATTGTTATTATAATATTCATCTGAAATACACTTATTAATAATCTGAACAGTGCATGCACAGTTTTAAAAATTCTAATACTGTAATTAAATTAGCACTGTTTATGCTTTTAGTATTTAAAGTCTGAAATTGCAAGCAATAACCATAAAATAAAGTAATAAATAATGATAATAACTAATTACCACAGAAATGGAATGAAATCACAGTAATAATTACAGCTTCTAATGACAATGGCTCCTTTATAGCACTCCAAATGACTGGGTAATATTACAAAGATTATTTTTATTAACAACAAAACTTTTGGTTCCATCCATTAAATCAGGCAAGTAGTATAGAGTACTATCTTACATGAGAGCACTATTTTTTTCTTTCTGTTTTGTAAACTATCCGTGAAGCAGTGCCCATTGACACAGTTTGTAATATGCATTATAGATCACGAAGGATGAAGTAATTGAAGACCACATCAAATCACTGAATTTGAAAATTTTCAAAACAAATGCATTACTATGGGAATAATTTTAACTTGTTATAATTACAAAAGAATTATAAACAAATATACACACACATTAATATATACACACAAATAAACACACACACATTTTCCTAGATGTTTATTCCTTCTCATCTAGCATCTATGTTGCATTTTTGAATTCTGGAAAACCAAAAGTTAAGATTATGGAAATTTACTAAAAGCTAGGAAATGTGGAATAAAATTGTTCAAAAATACAGTTTACATGATGCATGATAAATGAAGATCTCAATGTGATACCTAGTGAAATTTTTTATGAAGCAGAGAGTAAGTATTGGTGAAATCTATGATGTAAATAGATGAAAATTAAATAGAAATATTCTTCCTGGTGGATTGCATATTTAAACCTATACAACAAAATTGTTTAAAAAATGAAGAGAAAATTATCTCGGGGGTGGAATTAAGTTTTTCAAACAGAATACTAAAAGCACTGACCATAAAGGAAAAATAATGGCTAAATTAAAGTACTATAAGTGCAAAAATTTATTCTTCAAAACAAAACTTAGAAGAGTAAAGACAAAGCATGTAGTGGGAGAAGAAATAATATTTGTAGAAGATATACACAATAAAGGACCCGTCTCTTATGGGAAGAAGTGTGTGTGTGAGTGTTTTCCTGTATTAAATATAATTCTACTCAATAAAAAGACAGCACAATAGAAAACTGAGCAAGAGACTTGAGCAAGTATTTCACAAAAGGTAATTTCCAATATACAATAACCATATGAAAATGGTTATACACTGTGTATATACCATAATGAGCTACAACATGCTTCTCTGGAGTGATAAAAATGACACATATTTTTAGGGTTAGCAAGAAAGTAAAGGAATAGGCTCTCACATGAACTTGTTATAAGAATGCAAATTAAAACAGAATTTTGTGAAATTTTTACATTATTTATTAAACATTTTCCACATTAATATTATAATCTTTTCATTCCACTCTCAAGAATAAATTCAAAAGAATTGTATTCACATATGTGCCAAGAGATAAGAAATAGTTGTTCATGGCAATATTATTCATAATAGCTCTAAACTGCAATTCTAAACAAACATAAAAAATTTAAAAACAACCCCCCAATCAAAATCCATCTCCAATGGAGTTAATAAAAATATTGGATATATTCATAGAATGGGATAATGTACTACATTGAAATGAATGAACCGAAGCTATATATAACACTTAGAATAATCTCACAATAATATAATTTTGAATGAAAAAGCTTAGAGACAACGCTGTGTGATTCTATCAATTCAAAGTTAAAAATTATGTATCGGATTGTTGAGTTGAAGGTCAGATCAGCTTTCACTCTTCATGAGGGGAAAGAGTTAATTGAAAGGTATTTTTCTTATTTCTCTAGGTTCTCACATCCTCCTCAGATCTTTAATAGTCCTAAAAATATTAGAAAAAAAATAATTACAGGATTTCGAAATTGTGTTTAGCCGGAAAGTTATTTTGAGTAAATAAGCCACCATTTCTCCGAACAGAGATCCTATAAAGGTTTTATTTGTCATACATGCACAAACCACTGAGATTAAATTAAGCAGAAATAATGGTAAAAATATTTTCAATTTTTTTGGTAGTCAACTAATTACATTTCTTAATAGTAGACTCAAACTTTCTAAAACTTTGGTCATAAATTTGTCCAAAAAAACATGAATAATTATTTATTAGTTATCTTTAAAAATTCAAATAAAAGAGTATTTAATCATAAGATAGCTAATTTGAGTAATATACTCACTATAAATTAAAATTATTAATTTAGTAATACAAAATAATATAACTTTGTTATTCAGGTTGCATGCACTCTATAATAATAATAAACACCAAAAATATGCTAGTATTTCTTCAACAATCAAGATTTACAAGTTCTGTAATAAACTACAGATAGTAAACCACAAAATAACTGACTAGTTTTAGAATTCTAAAGAAAATAAATAAAATAATGAAATCATAGACTCTCTCTCATAACTGCACATGAATGGACACACATAGACACAAACACACATACACACACTTTTTATTTGCCAAAGGTTAAGCATTCACATTTTTTTAAGTCCTCAAATAAAATTCAAGATTTAGATATAATACCCTTACTTAAAAAATATCCATGAGAAAGAAATTAATGTGAATAAAATAAACTATAATAACAGCAACAAATAAACCAAATGGAAAACTTTGGGAGAATTATAGTTAATGGTGTGTTATTTCTAAAAGAAGTCAAAAACATTGGTAGAGGTATGAGAAACCACATACCTTTCAACCTATTACATAGGAGGTATATTTTGATGGTGGAAATATTAGGAGAAAGAGAATAACAAAAAGAAATAAACTCCTTACTTTACTGAAGCTCTAAAGCACATAAAGTATTTTAGAACATATCTAGGTAAAAATAATAGCACATAAGGAGGCAATATTCTTCTTAGAGTCTAGTGATTCTTCCTTTTTACAAATAAGATTTGTTTTTATATATATATAAAATAAAGTGAATGTTTGGAAACAACTCTCTTGATTTGAACACAGATCATTTTACATTATTTATTAAACATTTCTTAGTTAAATATTTAAAGATCCATTTGTGGTATTCAGTTGTGGATATTGAAATATGAGTGGCTACAAGGCATTCTTCATTGAAACTGAACAATGGACCATTGCTCTTTTTTCTCTCTAATTAGTTCTAATATACGTCAGGCATTATATGAATCTGTACTTTTAGAAATATGAAAAGTTACATTTAGCATTTAAAAAGATGTGGGAATATGCCTTAATATACTAGTGGAAAAGAATTAAACTCTCAAAACTCCTCTGCTTTCTTCTCAATTAAAAAAAATAATGAATGGTTATATTTAAAATACCAAATACAAAGATATAAAGAAGAAAACTGGAATTACTTTGACTCTTTAATCCTATGATTATTATGAATAAATGCATTTTTTTTTGAGATTGCTCCATCTATATATCCACTTTTTCCACATTGATTAAAACCTTACACGTGGGAGTACAATAATTTTTTCACATCTTATGATTACCTGTCATAAACACTCTAAAATTGAAAACATACTGTTCTTTAATTTATTCTTTTATTTAACTAGTACTTATTTGGTTCCTAGTATGTGCCAGAAACTGTTATAATCACTAGGAATATAGACAAGAGCTATCAGACAAAAATCTTTGCCCTCAGAGAGATTATACTTCAGTGATGGTGGGAGGGACACAAGGAAGGAGACAGTGCATGAACACTTGCATGGCTCTGAGAGTGAGCGCCTACTTAAATTGAATGCCTTAGGTGATTTGTTTACCTTAGCCTAGCCCAGGCCCTAAATTGGAAAAACCCTCTGTGTTCTCGGGTTAAGCTAAAATTTCTTAGATATAACCATAAAAGTGTAATCCATTAAATTACATATTGATAAATTGGATTTCATCCAATTAAAATCTTCTGCTCTTCAAATGAGACTGTCAACAGAGAATGAAAAGACAAATAACAGATTGAATAGAAATATTTGCAAATAATATGACTCATAAACAACATATAAAGAACTCTCAGAACTCAGTAACAAGAAAACCCAATTACAAAACAGTCAAAAGGATTTAAACGCTTTACCAAAAAATATGTTGCAATGGCAAATAAGGATATAAAAAGACACCCCAAATCTATAGTCGTTAAGGATATATAAGTTAAACTACAACGAAATATCACTACAAACAAATTAAAAAGGCTAATTATACCAATTGTTGGCAAAAATGTGCAGGTACTGGAACTTTCACATAATATCAGAGAAAATGTAAAATAGATGTGGTTACATGTGATTTTCTTTGTAAATCAGTTTTTACTGCACAACAAACCACCACAAAATAGTGATTTATAGCAATATTTTAATATCTCATTTACATATTTTGCTTTCTGATTGAACTGAATTGCCCTGGCAACTCTCTCCATTAAACACCTTTAATAATAAGACCACCTTCTCAGTCAAGAAACGTCCATCATTACATATTTACACAGACATTACCGGGCTCTTTTTCTATAAACATACAGAGCATATGGAAGTCTGACTTCTGGAATACTAGTCATATTGGATTCAGTGAAGCTTTCCCAAAATGAACACATTTCTTTTATCACACCAGAATCTTTTTCTTTTACTTTTATTGAGATATAATTGACATAATTCACTGTATAAGCTTAAGGTTGTAAAGCATAATGATTTGACTTGCCTAGGTTGCAATGATTACCACAATAAGTTAAATTAACATCCATCACCTCATATAGCTACCAAAAAAAAAGGAAAACATGTTTTTTTATTCTTTGTGATGAGAACTTCTAGGATCTACTTACTCAACAGCTTTCAAATATACCATATTGCCATGTAAACTATAGTGATTGTGTTTGAGACAGACAGTTCTGGTTTAAGCCACCTTGAACTTGGGTGGTCTTGGATGGCACCATTCATATCTTTGGTGTTTGGCATGCTGGAGTACCTAGGGGATCTGAGATGAACAGTTATTTCTCCTCTATCTAGTTGCCCTGTAATGGTTTTAAATATCATTTTTTAAAAAAAATTCAGCCTTCATAATTATTATGAGCTGTAATCTTAATCCAATATAAACTTCTCTGGCATCCTAAGAATAGACGTTCCAATGCCAAACATGAAAAATACTGGAATTTATTATATAGATATTGGCACATTTATTTCTATCTTTCATATATTTTAAATGTGCTTTTATATTTTTCTATTGCTTTATTATTTTCTGTGCAGAAAAGAATTTTTCAACTATATCTTCCAGCTCAATAATTTATTTTTGCTTGTGTCTGATTTTTCAGTTCATTTAAATTACATTTGTATTCTTGGTATTTCCATGTGAATCTTTATAATTTCAAATACTAAGTTCATGCCCTCAATAGCTTCCTTTCATCTATCATAAGTCTGTTCGGTTTATCACTTTCATTTTAGTAGTGGTTGTACTCCTCAGTCACCTAAGTATTTTTCCATTAGTTCATTTCTCTTGATGAGATCAGCTACTTTGGCAGTCAATATGTACCTGTGAAGAGGAATGGATGTCCACATTCCTCCTCACACGCTTTTGGTGAATTTAAGTTTGTGTGTGTCTTAAGAAGTAAACAGCCTCATTGCCACAACCTGAAATTGCCCACCTCTGTTGGCAGTATAACACATCTTACCCTGATATACACTGAGCTTAGGCAGCAAATATTTTCGAAAGCTTTTTTTCTTTCACCATCTTTGGCTGGTATTGACCAGGAGTTTCTGATCAAATAGGAACTCATGTTTATAGACATGTCTACCTCTCAATTTTGATACCAGGATCTCCTCCTTATTGCCATTTCCCTCTTAGAGCAAGTCAGAGCTGCTTTTTTTAAATTTCTTAGCAAGGAAGACTTTAATTTTAAAAATTATTATATTTTATTGACTATATTCCTTTTGCTATACTAATACAAAATAATATTGAATGTCAATTGTAATCAAAAAATAAAAATAATAAAATTAAAAAATTAAAATAATTTTATTGAGATATAATTGCCATATGAAATTATGTTAATTTCATATATGCAACATAATGATTCGATATTTGTATTTTGTAAAATAATCACAAAAATCTAGTTAATACATCACCACAGTTACAATGCTTTTTTCTTGAGATGAGAACTTTAAAGATCTATTTACTTCACAACTTTCAAACATACAATGAAAAATTATTAACTAAAGTCACCACACTTTACATTACATCCCCATGATATTTATTTTATAACTGGAAGTTTTAACCTTTCGATCACTTTGAAAATTATTAAACTATCATATTCATATACATCCTGTGGCTTTTGTGGCATCTCCAGTGACGGGCTTGGAACAAAAACCTGCTAGTAGCCCCAATTTTAGTTTATTATTTATAATTTGTTTAAAAGATATATTATTTATAGACTATACCTAAAAGGAATAATGGTCTTTATTTCTTGTTATGCTCACAAACTAAGTAAAATAATGATAAATACAAACTAGCACTATGTTGAAATATATTTGGTTTCCAATTTTACTCATTAACCATAATTTTCAAACTTCGAGATGCATTATAATTACACAGAAGTCTTACTGAAATACCCTAAGCTTATAGTTGCTGATTCTGTACATCTGGGCTGGTACCAGAGAGTCTGCATTTCTAACAAGTTCCCAGGTGAAACTACTGCTGCTGTATCATTGTTATAAAATAATGAGGTTTGACTTACTTTTACCACAGAAAGGCAGCTTTATCTAAAGCTACGCTTTACTTATTTTCAGCCAGATAACTTTCAAAACTTTTGATTATTCTTTTACTATTCTCTGGAAGATTTCAAACTGTTTCACCATAGCCAATTTGATATAACTACATGCAAAAACCTGTACACAAATTCTTCATATAAAAATTTGGTTGGTTGATTGGTGTTCTCTTATTAGTTAGCGTTCTCCAGAGAAAGAGAATAGGACAAATTATATATATATATATATATATATATGTGTGTGTGTGTGTGTGTATGTACACGTATATACATATATATACATATGTATGTATATATATATACGTATATATATGTGTATATATATATGTACATATACATAGAGAGTGAGAGGGAGAAGAGAAAGAGAGAGAGAGTGAGAGAAGAGGTTTTAAGGAATTGGTTCACATGATTTTGGGAACTGGCAAGTTCAAAATTTGTAAGGCTGTCCAGCAGCCTGGACATTCTGGCAGGAGTTGATGTTACAGTCTTGAGTTGACGGTAGATTGGAGGCAGAACATTTTTTCTCCTAGAGGGACTCTTGTTTCCTTTTTGAAGGCCTTTGATTGGATGGAGGTTACCCACCCACCTTATAGAAGGTTATCTATTTTACTCAAAGTCTACTAATTTAAACGTTGATCACATCCAAAAAATACTTTCACAGCAAAATCTAGGCTAGAATTTGACTAAAAATTGAGTACTATATTATAGCCTAGTTGGCACATAAAGGTAACCTTTATTCTGTTTGACCTCCAGTTTGGTTTATTCAACGGTGAATTCTAGCAAGAGATCTGAGGGAGAAAGCATGAAGTCAGGAAATTAGCCCTTTGGTTTTCTACTGGATGTGTTATCATAGACTTCACAGGTCTATGGACATTTTTTATACATGACCCTGTCTTTCCACCTCCGCTAATGACTCTACTTTCCTCTCACTCACTCCCATAGCGGAACAATAACAGACTCTCCTCCCACTTCTTATTAGTTTTGTGGTACCCTTTATGTTTGCCTGAACCCTTCTCATATCTTTGAAAATAGTCCCTTCATTAAACTCTCCTCGAATTTTTCAGTTTGACCATGCTCTCGTTTCCTTCCAGAACTGGACAGACAAAACAAGCTATAGGATTGGAAATTTTCAGACGACTCCTGTGGATTCTCTAATCTCTTATAGAAAAGCTACCAATGTTTCTTACAATTTTAAAGAATTTCCGTTTCACTTAGAGCCTTCAACTGTTCAAAATATTTTCCAGTTTTACCTTTGAAAACCCTCATTTGCAGGAATATCATTTCTCAATTCTCCATTGACTGTAAACACCATGAAATAGGGTTGATATTTGAAAGTACAACAAATACTGAGATTGATCTATATAATACTATAGAAAATAGAAAATAATCTTCATTATCAAACTGCTTCAATCATACGTGGCTCTGTTGGAAGAAAAAGAAAGGCTTTCCTTTAGGTCAGCAGTTGGTGCTATTTATGCAATTGTGGTAGAAATACAATACTTTTATTCATTTTTTTCCACATCTATTTCTTGGTTCTTTTAAATAGCAAATATATGTCTTCTTGTCTTGTTTGATAGGACTGATACCGCCTGCACTTCATTTGTATCTCTTTCAAAGATTCAGAGCAATGTTCTCCACTCCTGCTTGGTGTTCAGCCCATTTCTCCCCTGCATTCCTGCCATGTGACACAGCCTGCCTTCTTGTCTCACTATCTAGACAGTTGCTGATAGAAGTTTTATAACATTTTGATATAAAAATGACAGAAATAATACTTTGCAAGCTTCCTATGGAGTTTTACGTTAGAGTTGGTAACATGACACATCAAAGCTACAACAAATGCAGTCTTTCCATTTATTTTCTGTTGCATGTATACTTATTTTGCCAATAAAGTTTGTAGGACAAATTAGCACAGAGGGTCATAAGAATTTGATGATTATTCATCTAAATCTATATAAAATTATATCTATTGGCTGTAATATAATTTAATAGCAATTCTTGTTTCATATATTTAGATCACTTCTAGATATTAATAATTAAATGTCATCCCTGATAATTATTCTTATTTGTAAATTTAAATGTTAATCTTTGGTTATAGACATATAATGAATGCTTTATAACTATGTGTATTCATTTACTAAGGATATCATAACAAAATACTATAGACTGTGTGGTATAAACAATAGAAATTTACTTCTTCACAATTCTAAGGAGGCTAGTAATCCAATATCAAGGTGTAGGCAGCTTAGTTTCTCTGAGGCTTCTCTCCTTGGCTTACAGATGCCTACCTTCTTGCTGCGTCCTCTGTGCGTGTACATTCCTGGTGTCTGTGTGTCCAAATTTCCTCTTTCTATAAGGACCCAGCAAATGACCTCATTTAATCTTAATTACCTCTTTAAAGGTCCTATTTCCAGAAAAAAATAACATTATGAAATACTGGGGCCTGGGCTTCAGCATATGAATTTTGGGGGTACACAATTTAGCTCCAAACACTGTTTATCAGGGAAAATAAGAATCTATACTGTTATCCTCCCATTTGTGCAAAAGAAGTATGAAAGTCATAAATGCACTCTTAATATGATATTTTTCTACAAGAGATGTGTAGAAATGGAACAGCAAGGATGAGAACAGGGCAGAGTAGAAGGAAAGGAGAGAGAGGTGACACTTTCCTGAGTCTGTCTTTCTCTACAGTGCTGACAATTGGAAGCAAGTAAATGTTTCATACAGATAAATGATAGGCAAAAGATAGATGATAGATAGATAGATAGATGATAGATAATAGATAATAGATAATTTATATACATAATGGAATCATCAGTGATGGAGGAAGAAAAATATAAAATGGAAAACAAATTAAAATAATGAATTGTATTTCAAATCAAATACACATATTGATACACATATTGATGTTCATATGCATTTATTCATCTATATACTGACTTATTGCATATATTCATTACTGAGACTTTCTATTAAATGTGATACATGAGATACTTATTTTTACATATGTTATATAATTTGACACTTGTTTTTCATATTTCCTGTAAATATGTTTTCTCACTTCTCATGTGCCTCTTATTTTTGCTCAAAAGCAATTACAGGCTATTATACAAATTAAAACTCTTTACTTTTATTTTCCTCTCATTACTTCTATGCATGGAAAACCTTCTCTCTTATAAGACCAACTCCATATTCAGAAATACTAGCATTAATATATTAGTAGTGACGTTCCCTTAAATTTTATCTTTATGTATATAATTATGTCTCTATATTTTTATTTTTGATGTATTGCATTTTAAAAATTTTAATCATAACTGTAATGGCCATATTTGCATATTTATTTTTATAAACAAATAAAATGTGTATATATATTTGTAAAAATAAAACATATGCTAAATATTTATAATTTATAAAATGTATACTGCATTTCTGGACTCTATTTGAATTTTGATTTGACTTCATTTTCTCTGACTAATATCATGGAGACAAAATTTGATATATGAGAGCATTAATTTTTTTCACTGTATTAAAAATATTCAACTCCAGATAAATTTTCTGATTTATTATAACAATTTTTTTTAATTCTACATAAGAATAAATTACAGTGGAAACTAAAAAACTAGAATAGATTTTAAAGGATTCTACAAATTTAAAACTAATGTATTATCAGATATATAGAAAATATTTTCATTCTTTTTTATGGTTGCAATCATTTCATGCAAATTTATTTATATTAACGGATTTATCATTGTCAATATCAGTTCGTTTTTTGTTTTTAGAAACTCAGGATTAAAGGTATATTTCCTGATTAAAAAACTGGTTTGTTAACATATTCCCATCTTAGGCTCAGAAGAGTAAGGAAGTAGAAAAAGTGATTCTCTATGTGAACATTTCCTTTTAAAGAGTTCTCCTATTTGGCCATGAGTACAGATGGACTGCTACACGCACCTTTATAAATATGGAGATTTTTACAGCCATGCATATAAACAGAGCCCAACAAACACGTTGCCTACAACTAAAAGAGAAATTATTTATTCCAGCAACATACCAGAACAAATGTCATTTATATAAATGTTTGGTCCCTTTCGTTTTTTTTCTGTAATGAACTATTGAATAATTTCCATTAATTTGGTATTCAAAAGGTGTTTTTATCTGACAGGACCAAGAGACCAGAGATTTTATTGTTCTTTAACTTTATCTTTCTAATGTTTAGTCTGGTACATTCAAAAAATTGTCCATGGACACTTAGAAGCTATTGTGGACATTGGGTGAAATACATTATCCTTTCATACAGGTGTAAAAATTCATTATTTTTAAATGAATATTTGAATATAACTATACAGCTCTTCAGAGCTTATTCATCTCATGTAATCTATCGCAAGTGCAAATACCTTTTGTAACTATTGTGTGTCAAAGACTTCTGAAGTAATAGTATTTGTGATAATGAAAACAATATCATAGTTCTAAATACAAATACAATGGTTTATTGAAAATGTGAGCATTTGAACCTCGAATATTTTGAGCTGTATGCCCTGATTTCTAGAAAGGTGGTACTGCCTTAGGTTGTAACTGTCATCCAAAACCTGAGTTTGTATCCTTGTTTTGACATTTAATATGTCCAGACAACCTCATCAAGTTTCTTGCTTTCAATAACACTCTAATCTGGTATTTTTTAGATATAGGACTATCAGCATGATATATATACCTCAAAATTTCAGATTGTTTTCATTTCAAAAAGCAGGGATAGATACAGCATATGTATAAAAAGGACAATAAGGATATTACAAATTTTCTTTGCCCTGGCCTCAATTTGTATTCTATATTAATAGTGGTTATAAACCTGAAGAGAAGAACTCAAAAATAGAGTAGAAAAGAAACTAAGATAGATGGAGCATAGCTAATAAATAAATCATTTACAGAATTGCTGAATCTCCTAGAAACCTTCATTTTAATAGCAGTGTCATTTTTTTTTCTTTGGACATTTAGAGAAGACAATATGTATATTATAGTAAATAGGCTCGAAAATGAATTTTGTTGTTTCTTATTTAGTAAAAAAGTTAGCTGTCAACTACTTTAGTTGATCACCTTATTTCTTTCTCTTAAATGCAACCTCCTGTAGCTACAGAGAACATTGAATCTTCTATCAATCACCTTTGAGATACAAAAAATTTTCATCCATGACTGTTTAATATATTGTCAGTTAAGATGTCAACTGAAGGTGCAGCTGGCATAGAGTATAAATGTAAACAATTTATTTTAAAAAATAAACTACTGTAACTATCAATACAGCTGGGAAGTGACATGAGCCATTTTGCATCTTAGAAAGTTAAATGTATCAGCAAAGAAAAGAAAGCTTAAAGAAGAGTCACACTAGAGAAAAGTTTTACTTGACACTTGTAGTAATTGAGGTGAGATATGGTGATTTAAACTAAGGGAAAGGTGATAGAAATGGAAATAACAGAATAAATTCAAGAGATGTTAAAGGAAAAGTTTTGACAGAATACAGTGACTTATAGTTTGAAAGTATATGAGCACGAAAATGGCCAGATTTTTTCACAGAAAGATCATGATAACATTAACTGAAATAGAAAATACAGGACCAGGAGCAGCTTTGTAGTCAGTAAGATTAAGAAGAGCATGGTTTTAGAAACTGACTTTTTTCCCCCACAATTCTCTGCTTTATCTTCAATTTAGCATAACTACTTACACAGATGTTTAAATTCTGAAGTTGATTTTTAAGACAAAGCCTATAACATCCATATGTGTCAACATTGATAAATTATTTTTATATATGGAGAATATATAATTGTATTCTGTATCTTATATTTTGTTTTTTAAATAACATCTACTTACACTATTTCAGTCATGAAATTATTTTTGTTTAGTTTTTTTTAGCACTGCTTCCCTTGTATTGTATAACTATCACTCCATCATCTGCCATATCAGACGCCTTCAATGACTGCACTGAAGTCAATAACTTTTGATATATTTAACCTAGTGTTATATTTAATTGTCTCTCAAAATTAATAAATATTTTAAACAGCAGATCATTTTCTTAAATTTATGGTAATTCTTTTGTGATTTATATTTCTTGATCATTTAACTACTGCTGCCACTTCATTTTCAACACTTTCAAAGTACTCATAACGAAACATAAAATATTATAATCATAAATAGACTTAAGTATAATACTAGAAGCTATTACGTCATCTTAAAAAAATCATTAGTTCTTTATAATGTCACCAGAGATGAGTCTTAAACCTCTTACAAAATTGCTAAACATTTTCTTAATGTCTATTGCACACCTTAAATTTAACCACTTTAAGGAGATGTTGTCTCTCCCTGAGCATTTTTCCTACACACCTAGACGTGCTCTCATGCTACTTATGTCAAAAGAAATCTACTACAGCTGTGATATTTACTAAATGTGGATCAAATATACCTAGCACAAATTCATTGGTGTCTATGGCTTTTTGATGGTTCCACTTTGTATTCTCAGTGATAACAGTGTATTTTATCACAGTTTAATATATATATATGTATATATATATGTATATATATGTATATATATATATATATTTTACTCTTTATGTTTCTGTTTATCCATTCTAATTCTCTTCAGAAATTTAGTAGATTTTTAGAAGAGAAAATTGGAAATTTGTATTCATAAGTTTTTTCAAGAAGTCACATTTGATAAGATTTGTATTTATAATTTTTATATATTTACCAATGCAAGTAGTTTTCTGTTTTGGGTTTTTTTTTTTAACTAATAATGTTTCTTTGGTGAACACTCACTTCAGAAATGATAATATTGGCTTCTTTTTTTCACTATTCATTTCTCTTATTTATTTTTCTTTATTTTCACTATTGGATGGCCCATTATTAAATCTTCAAAAGTTATTCTGACATCTTTGTGTTTTATTTGAAACTGGACCAGAGGGAGTCTAGAAATAGAAGTGCAAGCTCCTGAGGCTGCTCAATGATGTCATCAAAAACAAAAGTTCTCTCTACATTATTGGTCTGCCATTCTTTGAGATATTTGTCTTCATACTTAAAAAGTGATTCCTGCACTTCTAGATCTCACATTGGAAATCCTAGCAGGAAAACCATGAAAGGAAAAAGAAAATATTTAGTAAAAAGTTGTTTTTGACATTTTGCCATTTTCATTTGGTAGGGGATACCCTTATCAGGAACACATAATTGTTTCTCTGGATCACATGAGAACACTATTTATTAATAAAGGGAACTGGCTTACACGTAGAAAATGAGATGAGATTGCCATAAACATTAGCTATAGATTAAGTCTTTTTAAAAAATTATTGTGACTTCTAGTTCTATTTCCATATTTTCAAATCTTTTATAAAAGTTATAAATACATATTTAAAATGTTATTTTATCTATTAAGATAAGAAGCAGTCTGTTTACAAACTTCCATAAGATTACATAAGAAATAAAATATTTTTTAAGTAATTTTTACCACTTTTTCATGATTCATAATTATAATTATCTGCTTGGTCTTAAGTGAAGATGGTCTCATTATTTTCTAGTTTTGTTATTTTAAGTCTCAGTTTAGACTAGCTTAACTGAATTGGTACACTTCCAATTTATTTTTACTATGTTCTAGGAAGTTTTAAATTGTATGATATACTTTGATAATAGATTTTGATGATAAGCAATTGCAAAAATATCCAGTTTGACATATTTTATTGTAATTCTATGAAAGTTTAATACTTTACCAGAATGTTCATTTAATTAGGTTTTATACTTAAATAAATATCAGTCATTAAAGATATAGATATAAAATTATTCTAATAATCATCAATTTTATGAACTTTAAAAAATGAGGTTATATTCAATTTATGAAATTATTTTTGCTTAATCTTCTCTGTGACTAAGATTATATCAGTTTGTCTTTTTCTGATACTGTTTAATGTTTTTTGGATTTTTTACATTTTAGAAACCCTACAAAATTTTGCTATTTAAGAGTTTAATTTTTATTTTTTCGTGTAATTAAAAAGATACATTCCTCAGATTTATCAGTTATGTCATATGTTTCATAATTTATTTTAGCTTTAGTTTTTATCACTTCCTTTCAGATGTTTTCCTTTGTTTTGTTATTCTCCAACTGTTTCTATATATTCTTTAATAAAAATGAAGGACATGAAATTTTTAATTTGAAATTAAATCAGTCAGCCCCAGAATGTTCTCATTATTTTGCATTTCTAAATACCTGCCTTTTCAGTTTTTAACCTCTTCTTTAAACAGGAGTAATGTAGTTGCTTCCTCTCTTCACTCCTTCTTTCTTTCCAACCTTCTAGATTTCCAATTATAAACTTCAAATTTAAATAGCTGACTGTTACTTATACATTTAGTAAAGTCTGATATAAAAACATAGGCAATATCAGCCCTATAATGTATTGTATTTTCATTTGTTTCTAAATGTTCTTTAATAATTTAGTACAGATGAGAAAACATAAGAGCTTCCAACATGTTTTCTAATTTATACTTGCCTCCCCAACTAGCAAATAGCAAACAAAATTTTACTTTTGACACATATACTTTAAAACAGAAGCCCGTTTATATGGTTACAGAGGTTAGATTATAAAACGGTGAGCCCTTCATGCCCATCCCCTCAGTTTCTGATTCCTAGACAAGATCCCCTTGGCCTGCAGTAGTGAGAGCAGATATAATATAATTGAGGCCTGCTTGAACCAGTAAAACCCCTGGCCACACTTACATTTCTATATCTCTATGCAAGTGGAAAAATATTAAATGATATCTCAAACCTTGATTAGCATATATGCATTAGGTAATGATTCCCCTCACGTGGGACACATCTGAATTAGCCTGGATCACTTTCTGCTCAGAATAATTCCATTAAAATTTGTGTACATGCCTTACATTTGCAATAATAGATAAAGCCATTTAATGGTCATATTCACTTCAATTATATCTGTCAATTATTTATATTTTGAAATATTTGCTTTAACTTATTCTGCATACATATACACGTATATACATATATACTTAACATATATAGTCACATACATGCATACATAGACATTATTTTTTTGCTACTATATTCAAAAAGAAATTGGAAAAAATCACTATACTTTATCATTAAACACTTCAAAATGTATCTCTTAAAAAAAAGAACATCCACATAAACATAATATCTGCATCATTCTCAATAGTATAATACTAATGCATACAATTTTACAATTGTCCCTATAATAATTTTTTTTTCTTTTACTCCAAGATCCAGTTAAGGATGATACACTGAATTAGATTATATTCTTAAAGCTAAATTTAATATCGAGTTCTTTTTTTTTCTTTCTAAGTTCACAACCCATATAGGCTAGGTATTTTTAAATATGTACACATCTGGTTTTATGGTAGTTGCTTCATGATTGAAACCAAGTTAAATGTTTTGCCAGGAATACAATAAAAGTGATGTGTGTTTATCACAATAGGAAATTATTCTATGTTTGTCCTGTTACTGCTGATAGTGATAGAGAGCTAGTATATATCCAAGCCAATAATTGATCAAGTGAAGTTTTCTAATTCTATAATCTTTTTTATGTTTATTAGCTGTTGCTCTTCTGTTGAGAAGAGATTTTCTCCTTCCCTTCCTTTCTTTCTCATTCGTTCTTCTCCTTCCTTCCTTCTTCTTTCCTTCCTTCCTTCCTTCCTTCCTTCCTTCCTTCCTTCCTTCCTTCCTTCCTTCCTTTCTTTCTTTCCTTTCTTCTTTTATTTCCTTCCTTTCTTCATTCCTTCCTATGTTTACTTAGGTTATCAATGTGGAGCTTGTGGGTAATTTTTCTCATATGTTATTATTCATTATTATTTTTATTCCCTTTGAAACACAAGTTTCACCTAAATTAGCCTTTGAGAACTTTTTTTTTGGAAACTAATTTTTTTGAGTACAGATTGTATTTGAATTTTCCTAGAGATATACTCTGTATGTTAATAAGGGATGAAATGTAATGAAGGATGGAAAAATGTCTTAATTATGTGGAGCGGAATTTAGAAATCAACATCTGGGCACTAGCTTTATTACTACTGGGCTGTCACTTCTAAACTATTTCAGTGGAGAGAAGTGGGAATACATAGTATGAAAATCATAAGTTGATACTGATACTTCCATTTCTTATCCACTCTCCTTAACTTACATAGTAAGAATCTTAATTCCCAAGAAGTTGTTGCTTTTATTGTTTGTTTTTCTTCACTATGCTACAAGGATATACAAATTATTAGACAAGCACCACTACTAACAGTAAAACTATTTAGTAAAGTTTAATAGTTTGTGCAGTCTTTGTCTTTAGTATATATCCTATTGAGAAGATGCAGATTTTATTTTCTTCTATGTGAATATTGCCAATTTGATATCTATTTAGGCTCATTACTTTCTGTTTATATTCAATATTAAGTCATTCTAGTTAATCTAAATTTAGTTTTAGATCGGTCGAATATTCTCTCAAGGCTTAAGTTTAAATATATATATATTTTAAATATATATATATTTTAAGTTTAAATATTATATAGCTTAAGTTTAAATATATATATAAATAAATATATATAGCTTAAGTTTAAATATATATATATTTTTAAATATATATATTTTAAATATATAAATAAATAAATAAATATTTATTTATTTATTTATTTATATATGAGTATGTCAGTGAAAATGGTTAGGATATGGTTTTAGGATAAGTAAGTTCTGGCAATCTAAAGTACTACACAGTGATTATAGTTAACAATACTATAGTATGCAGTATGTACTTTTCACTCCCATTCTTTGTAGGTGACCAATTTTTTTCCTTAAAACTAAGCAGGTATATTCATATAGTCCTCTTTGATGTTATCTCTTACGCATACAAAAAAAAAATACATTATTCTTGCTCAGTGGCATCTGTTTTTTTTTCCCCCTAACACATATGTTAAAATCACTGTGTAAATTTTAGAGAAGTGTGATTTATGGGTCAAGTGGTAAATATGTACATAGGTTTGATAGATATTGCCTTCTCAGGGATTGTACCATTTCATAGTCCCAACAGCAATAATAATATGACACTTCATTTCCCTACAGCTTAGTCAACAGAACAGTATACGTTGTCATGTCTTTGAATTCTGTCAGTCCTATAGAGGACACACTGTGATTAAGTATAATTTTAATTTTCATTTTGCTTATTTCAAGTTTCTTATTTATTATCATATCGAATTTTTAGTTTTCTTCCCTCCATGTTTTTAGAGATTTTTAAAATATATATTAACCTTATTGGCTCTTTTATTCTGTGGCATATGTTATAAATATTTTTAACCAGTTAGATTTTTTTTGATATTGCCATTTTTTTGCAATGGAAAGATTTAAAAATTTTATGTATCAGATTTGTTAATTATTTCTATTATTATATTTAAATTTTGCAAAATAGTTTTTTACTCAACACAGACTTTAAAGAAATTCTGTCGTTTTTCTTTTTCTAGTGTGTTTATATTGCTCACTTTCCCTTTTAGATTTTATACATTAAGTTTTACTAATTCAAATTGGTTTTAGGTGTTC
This sequence comes from Pteropus medius, assembly GCF_902729225.1. Lineage (NCBI taxonomy): Eukaryota > Metazoa > Chordata > Mammalia > Chiroptera > Pteropodidae > Pteropus > Pteropus medius. Next base: position 8,928,779 of record NW_024354499.1, read on the forward strand.
ATTTCTTTTAAAGATACATGGAAAGTTGACACACTCACGTGTGTGTGTGTGTGTGTGTGTGTGTATGTATGTATGTATGTGTATATATATATATATATATATATATATATATATATATATATATATACACTATTCTGAAACAATTTTTTAAACCTCGTGGTAAGACAAATGTCCAAATAACAAATTGGCCATTAATTTAGAGACAATAGAAATCTGTGAACATAATGCTTATAGAATTATTATTTGGTTTATATTTACAACTATCCGTAAAATCTAATGACCTTTCTGCTTTTTTCTATATTGTGTATTTTAACAAATAATACCATTTTATCCTTCTAAATAGCACCTAATTGTTCCAGTTTTATTTATTAATAAGTTTACTTTGACCCTATTAATTTGAGATACAAACTTCTTGATATATTAAAGTTTCATATTTCTTTAGTGTACATTGGACTTTCTATTCTGTTTTACTCGATTGTTTCTTCATCCACCAGTACTATAATCTTTTAATTTTAGATGCTCTATATTTTAATATCTGTATGGGTTAGTCTATCAAATTTTATTGAGTTTCTTCCTAAGTATTTTATTTTTGTGGCCATAATAAATAAGCTCTTCTCTTCCATTTTATCTTTTAATTTTCCGTTGATTATACATATGATAGTTATTGAGTTTTGTGTGTTGATATTTCTTTTGTTATATTAGTGATTTATTTTGCTTTGTTTTCAGCCACTGTACATGTACAACCCAAAGGAATAAGTGATAAAAATATCATATCATCCACAGATGGACATAATGTTATTTACTCTTTTATAATTCTTACACCTAAAGATATTATCCTTTTCCTAAATGCATGTCCTAATTGCATCCCTATTCTAATTGTTCCCAAATTAAGTATGGTACTGACATTTGGAAAAAAATGTATTTCAGGTTCTTACCACACAAATCACACTCCTTGCCTTTTTTCATGTCCCTGACATCTCTCAATTAGAAAATTTTTTCCTAAATAATCTCCTTTGTTCAATCATATTTTAAATTCCTAGAGACTAAAAACTTTAATGATTATCTTTGTAATTTCTCTCTTTACCAGATGGAGCATTGTTTTCATGAAGCAATGTCTTTAAATAATCTAGACTTATTACTAATAACCTGTATAATTCTAAACAGAGAAAAATAGGCCAATAATGTGTAGAAAGTAGAAATAATCCAGAAAAAATTTTAAAAATTTTTATTAGTTGTCAAGTGGGTGAACAAGTGCTCATGTAATATGGTTTTAAAAGTCCAGTAATACTTCAGACACCTGACAATACCTATCCAAAAAAATTTTATACTATTTTATATTCCAATAGAAAATGCATAATTTTTTTACCAAAGCAAAAGACACATGGTTTCCCATGAACACCTCAATTTATAAGAATAAGTAATGACTGTTCAATATTAAAATTGTGCCACAAACATAGTCCTGATATTCTATTTTTTTCATAGATAATTTCTTCTTAAGATATCTATAAATTATTTATTTTAAACTAGTTTCAGGAAGGAATTTTTGGTGTTCACTTTGTTTTATAAATTGGATTTTGTTGGTTTTCCCTTCAGTACCAGAATTTTGACATTAGAAAACTTTTAGAATAACTGAGCATCCTGGATCCAGGGATGGCAATATCATGGAAGATTCCCAAATCCTCAGAAAAATAGCAAAGAAGTCTCAGTTGATGAATTAAATTCTTTTTTCAAGAGTTATATTTAAGAATTGAATGAATTGAAAAGAGTGGGCCTAAGATGTTCCTTTGAATGAATTCCAAACTCATTTTGTTATAGGGGTCAACACTGATAGAAATAATAATAAATTTTAATATCACTAGTATTTGTGTGCATGCTGTCATTTATTAGCATCTCTCTAAAACAAAGCTCTTTTTTTTTAAAACCGTTTTGTCCATTAAAACCAATGCCACAGTGAGGAAATTCTGTTCAAAAGATAAAAAATGTTACTTAAAAATCTTTTAATTCTATGAAGAAAATCTGTTTATGTGATTTAGATTCTTATCTACCCCCCAAATTTAAAAATATTTATCTATAAGGCAAATGCACACCAATATTTATCTATAAGGCAAATGCACACCAATGTTCATAGCAGCAATATGCATGGTGGCCAAGACATGGAAACAACTGAAGTGCTCTTCGACAAATAATTGGATAAAGAAGATGTGGTGTATATATACAATGGAATATTACTCAGCCATAAGAAAATATGAAATACTGCCATTTGTGAAAAACATGGATGTATCTTGAGATTATCATTCTAAATGAAATAAGTCAGACAGAAAAAATTAAGACCATATGTTTACACTTATATGTGGGATATGAAACCAAAAGTGACAAACAAAACAAACAAACATAGACTCATAAACACGAACAAAAGTTCAGTGGTTACCAGAGCAAACAGGGGGAGAGGGGTAGGTAGATAAAAGTAAAGGGGGTCAAATATATGATGACAGAAGGAAATTTAACTTTGGGTGGTAAACTCTCAATGCAATATACATATGATGTGTTATTGAATTGTACCTTTGAAACCTATATAATTTTATTAACCAATGTCACTCCAATAAATTTAATGAAAAAACATTACAAAAATTATCTATGCCTAATGAAAATTATGATTTTCAACTTAAAAAATTCTATGTGCTTAAAAAACTTTTTGTTGACCTATAAAAACAATAGTACTGGGAAAACTTCAAGGCCAGTAAAGGGATGATTTTTAGAGTGGGAATGTCTAAAAAAGATAGTTTTTATTACAGACTTTATTTTTGTATTATATTTATCTACTAGCAACACTATACATTATTGTCTCAGTATTTAGAAAATTTCAAACATGCTTAGATTGAGAGGCTAAATTCTGTGTTTACTAATAACTATGGTGTCATCATACTGGCTTTTGATATATTGGTTGTTAACAGTGAAAGAAAAAAGAAAAAAAATTCTATACTCTCTAACCACTAGCGGTTTATAAATCTACATAATTGTATAATTAGGTGATATACAGGAAGTGAGGGGGGGAAAGCACTAATGGAATTGAGATGATATTGTTATTCACTAGGACAGGAAAAATATAATCATTTTGGAATTTTTTTTAATGGATCATGAATTCACATGTGTAACTTCTTTCTCCCCATTAATTCCTCCATTCACCTTTGCCATATTCTTGGAAAATGCATATATACAGAGAAACAAAACAAGTGACATAGTGAGAATAGTATTCAGAAATAGAAAACTTTATGTATTAGGATTTAGACAGTTGAAAGGTTAGTTATGTAACAAAAAATTCATTTCTAGACTGGAAGCTTCAGTAGCCTGAAAAAATTCCCTGTTGAAATAAAAAGCCATATTCCTCAGAACAGCAGCCTGTCAAAGGCAAAGAGCAATTTACAACTGCACACCATATGAGCTTTGGGAGGAGAAGATGCTCCTTGACAGCTTGCAACTGAAAAATGAACCAAAGGAATTCAAATTGGTTTTAGGTGTTCATTTCTTTTAAAGATACATGGAAAGTTGACACACCCACGTGTGTGTGTGTGTGTGTGTGTGTGTGTGTGTGTGTGTGTGTGTGTGTGTGTATATATATATATATACTATTCTGAAACAATTTTTTAAACCTCGTGGTAAGACAAATGTCCAAATAACAAATTGGCCATTAATTTAGAGACAATAGAAATCTGTGAACATAATGCTTATAGAATTATTATTTGGTTTATATTTACAACTATCCGTAAAATCTAATGACCTTTCTGCTTTTTTCTATATTAATCCAAATTCATACTATTAAAAGGAAACAAACATTCTATTCAAACATCTTATTGAATTCGTCAGAGTATTTTGGATGAATATATATCACAACCCAAATATGGCTTTAAACTTAATGCTGTTTACACTCTACAATTAAGAACTATTCATTTTTAATATTAACAATTGATTAAATAGAACAAAATGAAATTTAAACTCATCAATATTCTTGACATGAGAATAACTATTATTTGTCTACCGTGAAATCATAAAATCAGAATAAATAGGAACATAGATCTGACTTTTACTTTCTTGAATAAGTTAACAAAAAAGTTTCTAAGTTTAATGATAGCTATATATTTTTAAAATCAAATGCCATTATAGATAAAAGTTATAATGTCTCTAAAAAAGAAGCTCTTTTTAATTGGAGATATTATTGTTCTTCCTGAAAATTATGACAAAAATATAAATCTTTTTCACTGAGTAAGCTTACACTTGTTTTTTAATAGAGCTCATTTTTCTTATATTTTTTCATGTTTGTAAAAGATATTAGTGCTAGATATTGGTGTCTCTTTGTAGTTAAATGGCTTTCCTAAATTATTTATAAAAGACTGCAAATGTGTTTTATATTTAAGTACACTTATTTTTTAATTTCTTTTTGAATTTACAATCAATATAATATTAAAGGTAATAGAGTTTCCCAAATTCACCAGTATTTCAGTTTTCCAGCATCTGACCCCTGTCCAAAAGCATCAATACTTATACCTGATAGGCCAGGCACTTTACTCAAGAGTCCCAAATTTGGATGGTGAGTCTTTCTTAGCATCATTAAGAGTAAATACAAGCAGATGGAAGCCATGTGTTTTAGAGCTTTCATGTTACAATGTCAGTCTGAATATATTTTCCCAAATAATCCTTTGAGCTCAATAGTATTCTTTTCAGATTCATGAATTATTTCTTTTTCCTGCACTCATATCACTTCTGTAAGTCCATTTGTTTTAGATTTTTTTTTTTTAAGGAGAGAAATTGAAAAATTCTAACACCAGAGATATGAATCCTTCTGCTTTTACTTGTACTACAGAATGCTTTATCTTACTCTTGATAAGCAAATGACTTTTAAAAAGCTTAAGATAAGCCATTGTGAAATTGACAAATTAAATGCCTAATTATCGAACATGATTGAATTTTGTTAATAAGGTCTCATCACATATATTTTGCATTTTGTAATACAAACTGGTGTGTCGTCTGCCAGAGGATTTCAAGTTGCTCATCTATATGCATATTTTAAGTATAAAAGTTTATTAATTTTCTATTTCTGACTTCGATTATAGTTTATCATGATTGCAAACAACCTATATTTTTAGGATTTTGTAAATATCTTGTTAAATCATTCTCTACATTAATCATTTACTCTAAATTACTAAAGAAAGTGAAACTAAGAGTGTGAAATTTTAGTTGCGTTGTGCACAATTCATCTACTATCCATGAATATAAAGTGTAATGTTACAAATGATGCAACTCGAATTATGATAAAATTTAAAAACTGGGAGTTGCTGTCCTTGTTTTACTTCAATAGATTCATGGCTGTAGTCAGCTGCAATGTCATAAACATTCTCTAATCTCCACAATCATGCATGTGAGCTGAGGATAAACATTCATGTTATTTGGAGCCACACTGTTCAACAGACAAAAGAGAGATCACTGGCCTGACTAATCCAGCAAATAAAAACGAAAGCAAAACTCTGCATTGGCACATTGAAGTTAAAGGTCACTGCAGGCACCAGATTTGTGTTTATGATCACAACAGAAAATAAAGGTTACAGAATGGGTAATGGCAAATTCAGATGAGAGTTATCCAATAGATACAGCCGTTCAAAGAGACACTCCACTGATAAGCCTGTAGTTTCAAACATTTCATTCTTTTTTTCTAGTATAACTTAAATTAGAGGACAAAAATATTATGAAAGTTTTTGAAAAGGTAAAGAAGATTACAAATTAGTCTTTCTCCAAATAAAATTATTATTTCATATTTTCTATCCCTTTTTACATTTTTCTACCTCTTATTCGCAATTAGTTATAGAAAATATTTTAGTATGTGTTCTACATTTTTAATGAATAAGACATCATGACCACTTCCATGCTTCTATTGTCATTATATTTATAATTTTAATGGTCAGATAATGCTTTTTAGTCAGGATACTCCAGCATTTATGTAGCCATTACATTATGATTTATATTTTTATTGACATAAATGTTTTTCCTAAATTTAGTAATTTTAAAACAGCATCTGCAAGCCCTTATTTTAATATGTAATAAATGTGCATATCATTAGCCAAGCAAATTCATATATCTAATAATTAAAAAAATCCTTCTTTTTGCATACATAATATATTACACTAATATTACTGTTATATCATATTTTTAAAGTAGATTAACTTCTTTGTTTCTAAATTGAGTGGTTGTACTTGATGAACTGTGTGTCCTGGTTTATTATACACAATGACAAAGTCTGAGAAGAAAAAAATAAGTTATATAAGAAATGAAAATCTGGATTTAAATATTCCGCTGGTACTACCTTGGCAAATTGGACAATGGTGGAGCCTGTTTTCTCAATTGTAATTCTAAATTGTAAGGACCAAGTAGAAAGGAATAGGAAAGAGTTTTGTAAAGTAATGAAATCTAAGTAAAAGTTAGTTATTCTTAAACGACCTAGAGACACTTTGTTTAAAATTAGTGTAGAAACGTTAGCTATTGTTACAGTTATTTTCATTAGGAATCTACGTTGACTTTTTTTTCTTTTGCTGCTCACATATACTTTTAGAAATTAGTGCCTTAACTTGAAGAAAACACTTCCTGATTACATCTTCTGTGACATCTTTGACACTCTCTCTCCTTTATAGATTCATCTCTACCACGATTTGTAATTTCCTAGTCTGACTCCATTCCCCAATCCTCTCCAACCCAAGAACTCTTCCAGTGTACTGCTGGCAAGCATTTTCAGTCATCAGTATGATCTCCTGTATTTTCAAGTGCTTCTCTGAAAGTGCTGTATATTAAAATTTGTTTTCTGTATTTTCGTTTTCCAACATTTCTAATAGTTTTCTAATCTTTTCAATATTCTGTTGACCCGAAAGTGCAATAGATAATCTTCTTACTCTTCATTTCTATTTTCATATTCATTATTTTTATGTCTTAAATCTCCAGTTCAGTTAAAGCTCATGCTTCTTCTTTCCATTTTAGTTTCTTTCAATTTGGGTATTTTTGACCTCATTGCTTTTATTTATTTTTAAATTAAATTTAGTGGGGTGACATTGGTTAATAAAATTATATAGGTTTTGAGTGTACAATTCAATAATACATCATCTGCATATTGCACTACGCGTTCACCACCCAAATTCAAATTTCCTTTCATCACCATATATCTGACCCTTTCACCCTATTTACCTCCCTCCAATCCCCACTATCAACTTCATTTCTTGAAGGTTGTATCCTCTGGCTCACTTTTTCTCCTCCATTAATATGGTGGTAACTCATTTCCTTTAAGTGATTTCAACCATTTGTGTCTGCATCCTACCTTTAGTACTTCTTTTTTTGAACAATTAATTGCACATCTCTACTTATGCCACTCTGTCCATGGTTTCAGATGAAGCATTAAAAAAATGTTCCAATTGTAACATTTTATCCATTGATACCTCAGAGGCATTGAGGAATAAGATAATGAATAAAGATATTATAAACCCGAGAAATCAAAACAAATTTAGTGGCTTGCTAAGCTTGGCACAAAAAGAAAAAATAAAAGTAAATTATAGTCATCTATATTCAGTTAAATATAGAATCCTTTTATTATACTTTATACTAAAGGATAGTTTCTTGAATTTTCTAACTTAATTCAGAATTCTTTAAAAATTAATGAATTGAGTTAAAATCATTATTATAATAAGAAAGAATATGTTGCTAGAGTAATATTCTTCATGCCAGTAATAGATATATCTTTATCTTTTAAGCAAATGCTCTTTGTTTCTCTTAACATGCTCATTCAAAACAACATTTTATCCATTTTTACTATGTGAACAAGAAACATTATTTTGAAAACTCCTTATAACAACACAACCATAAGTGAGGGAAACTAGTCATGAATCATTTCTGTGTGATACAAAATAAAATCTTTAGAATGAATGGATACTTGTCTTTTAATCTGAAACTTTATATTTTATTTAATATATATTAATAACAATTTCTACTTGTTAGTTCTAAATGAATACACTAAGATTTAAATATATATCCACACACAATAGAGTACACATATATGCACATATGGAGACAGAGAGACACACACACAGAGACTCTGAAATAAAAGTAATATACAACTTAATAAACACAAGGGGTTAAATATCTTCCTAAGGTCATTGAAGAGTCAATATTAGAACACAGAATTTAGTCCATGTTTTTTATCTTATCACTGGAGGTCTATACAGTATATCACAGTTTTCAACCAAGAATATTTTGCTATGTTTTTACAATTCTCTTTTCTCTGCATATGAATCAACTGATTTCCCCCAAGATAGCTTTAATTCTGCAACAGCAAGCGTGACACTCATAACATTCTTAGAAAAAAATAATGAGTCAGATTCACTACCATATTTGTGCTTGCATTTAATAAGTCCGCTCACCTGAGCTCATATCTGGAATGGTAGAGATAAATCCTGAGATTCAACGGCCTTCAAGCAATCACACACTCTCAACTACTGACACTAGTAACAGGACTTCTCTTCTAGAGTGGACCTTAGTTAGCATCTGCTACCCAAATATCTTAAGATTGATTTGGAAATATTATTCTAGTGTTTTTATTTTAATAAAAAGAAAGTAAATTCCATGATTATTATATTTCTTTTTCCCTCTCATTAAAAACACCTGTAGCTATCATCATCACTGTCTAAAATAAAATGCATAAATATTGCACAATTGCTCGTATTCATAGTTATCCCTAAATAAATAGCTACTATGATGAAACTACTTCTAAAACTTCATTGTTATTCTAGTTTACAAGCTTTAAAATATGTTGTTCAGAATGGAAGGTATGTTGTTTTCTATCTGACAAAATACGACCTGGTTTTATTTTTTCAAATGAAGATGTCATGTTTTTAAGGCAGAATTAAGACTGTAATGCTGATAAAGAAAAACAAATCTATAAAATAGTGAGTAGAAGTTCTATTTACATACATGCTAATTTTTAATCTCTCAATAATCAATAATTATTTTATAAAAGTATAAGGAATTTTGCACATATTATTAAGGAAAAATAAATTTATAAATAATTTTCATGTTGTATATACATTTTAGGCTTGATACAGAAACAAACAAATAAAATGAGTCCTCACGCATCAGGCCTGCATATGTATATGCATTCTACACATAAGTCACTATACCCCTTTGTGTCTCACAGTAAACAAGATTTATGTTCTGGATGATGAGGTGACAAGTTTGATTTTTATTGTTACTTTTCAGGTTTTCTATAGATACTTGTACTTTTTCCTTAGCAGCATATTGTAAACACTTCCCATGTTTATAATTTCTCAATGACACAATTTTTAATGTTTTGCTGCTTTTCATATTATATCACGCATTGAATAGGAATATTTTGTTTAAAAAATTATAAATAAAAACAGATCAGTGTAGAGTGCTAATCAAACAATTTTGCTCACATTTATGCTTTTTATCTTAAGCATAAATATTCAGTAGTGAAATGGTTATATTAAAAAATGTGTAATAGGCATACTTTTTAGGTCGTTGTACTCATTGTCAAATTTATACTTCTGATCATACACATGCATACACATGCACACATACTTATACATATATGCATATTTTTGATATAGATGTATATAAATATATGCAAATATAGATACTATTTTTCATTTCTACCAACAGTGAAGAACATCTATTTTGCTTACTATTAACACCAAGAATATTGTATTTTAAAACAACCAAATTATTATAGGCCAATTTGTGGATCTAAATTTCTAATTAGCCATCCAATTCATCACTACTAAAATGTTTTGTTGTTTTTTAAAACATCAATTGTCCTTTAATTTTTATTTTAGTGTTTTCTAAACTAATATTTTTCTTGGGAAGTTTTTCTACATCTTAGTGATTGTGAATATTCTTAATATATTGAGAAGGTTTATACTTTATTTGTCACATATATGTGGAGTGAACAGCTGTTTTTTATCCTTCACTACACTCAAATCCCCTTTATTCTTGGTTATAACACCTTGTTTTTCACCATCACCATCCATCTGCTTCTCGGGAGGGGCATGTGACTTAGATTTTAATTCATTAGCATAAACTTGGCCAGGCCTGTGATGAAATTAAAAATTCAGGTCATTAAAAGACCCAATCAGGCAGTGACTTTAGGATTTGTTTAACACTGGAGGAAAATGTTTTTGTTATTCCTCTCCTTAAAGATAAAACAAGTGATCAGGTCTGTTGTCAACACCTTCTGAGAATAAATACAGTGAAGACACAATGAAAGAAAAGAAATAGTGACCAGTTTTACTCCATCTGTTTGCTAATTCAGCCTCATGTAGCAATATAGAGAAAATGTTTTGTTTTTTTTTTATTCAAATAGCATCAGAACGTCTCTCTGTGACATTATATGAACTTTCGAGGTTTAACTATTTTAATGTTTGTATTTTAATCTGATTTGTAAGCAGCATTATGGACTCATGGATCTTCATGCATTAGTAAAATAATATGGGGAAAATATTTAGCATGTAGCAATAGCCAGCAAATATTATCTTTATATTATCATTACCATTTGCAAAATGTTATTTACTTGCTTTTGGCAACATTATTTTAGAAAACATATATGTCTAAGTATTGTTATATTCTTTATACCAAAACTTTAATATCTTTAGAGAAAACTTTACGTCACATGAAATTTATTCGGAATATAGATAAGGGCATAATTATCATTTTATTAAATATTTCTTGCACATTTTTTGAATAATTTGTTTTTATTACCAAATTTGGAAACTACACTAATTGTATTCCCACTATTTACTTTGAACACTTTCTAAACTTTCTTTTCAGCTCTATCAATTTAAGGTTGTATCATTATTTGTCACATTTATTTTTAGTTTTAGTTCTAAAATTTTTAGTTTTAATATGTATGTTATATCTGTACAAATCTCTGTAAATATTGGTTAAACAAAATTTCAAAATGTCCTTTATTTGTGAATTATGCTTATATTTGTAATATTGGATCCTATCACTCATTTTCATTCTCATTTATTATTTATATACATTTCTTCCTAATTTTCAATGATTTCAGATACTTAGATTTAAAATTTAAAATTTAAATTTACATTAAAAAACAATCTCTTTTTTCTTTTTGGAGATTTGTCTAGTTTATATTCCATTATATGGCTGTATTATGATTTGTTTAACTATCCTCTATTGCTGAATATATAATATATTTAAAGCCCTTTTCAATTATAAATGAGCCTCATAAATAATACCAGGCAATTGTTCAACTATTTCAAAAGTTTAAGCAATATAAATGAATTGTTAGGTCAGTCAATGTCTGTACATATTTAAATTTTGATGAGTATACCAGCAGATTCTAATGCTACAACCATGTTTTATGTGCCTATTTCTTTATATCCTTGCCAATAGAATGTTATTAAAGTTTTTTGGCAATGTTGTTAATGAAATGCTATCATCGTAAATTCATTTTGTTTCCTTATATAAAAATAAGGTAGATTATAATTTCATGTGCTTAAATATCATTTTAATTCCATAACTGTATAATGTGAGTTTTTATCTATTTTCTATACTACTGTCATTCTTTTTCTACCAATTTTCATTAAAAATTCTTTATATGTTATAAAGATTTATATATTATGAAGTTTATGATACAAATTGCAAATGTGTTTCCTAGTTTTCATTTAGTTTTACTTGTTTTTTATGATTTGCTGATACATTTGCTGATTTTTCTATCATACATTTTAAAAATTATTTTCTTAAATGATTTAATTTAAATTATATTTCATATTAAAATATTATCAAATATTTTTAAATTTTATGTGGCTTTTAAAATATTTTTACACATGTAAATCTTTGATCTATTTGGAGATTCTGCTAGTATATAGTGCTAGTAAGTTTCCAAATATATGGTTTTCCATATGGCTACAAAATTATTCCAACCCTTTTTATTAAAACATATCTTTTTACCACAGATTAAGATGTTACATCCTCTAATATCAACTTATTTTTCCAGATTTTTTTATTATTCACTTTCATCTTTCTATTTATATACCAGTATCACTTTTTAAGTATCATAAATTTTAATTACTAGTGAAACAAGTTAGCTCACATCAAATTTCTATTTAGTGCTTTCTTACCTATTTTACATGCTCTTTTTCCATTGAATTATGTCCAGTCTCTCCATCTGCATTATCAACAAAAAAACACAGTTGTTATTTTTATTAGTTAATCCTACATATGCTATGTTAACTGAATTGTCTACACTTCTAACATAAATCTTAACTAGTTACTTGTATAGTAATAAATTTTATAATAATTTATAGTCCATGTTATTATGAATAGAATCTTACTCTAATTTTGTGGTCATTGGGTTAGGTATAAATGCATATTATTTCTAGTAGCAATAGTTGTAATTTTATTTTTAAACCTATGTGCACCAGATTATATAACACAAAAATTTTCAGTTTAAATTATTTGAAATGATTATTTTTTAAAAAATCTGGGCTTAGTGCCTTCTTGTGATTTTGACAGAAACTCCAGTATATTCTTAGTTTATCAATATGGTAACTTTTTTTTTTTTGCTTTTGAGATGATATTGTTATTATATATTTTGTAGAAATTATCTATATTATATTTTTCCAATTGATTTTCACCATGCTATATTTCATTCTGCTATTGTTTGTAATATCTTCCGTTATGGTATATGTACAATGAAATTGGTTAAATCCTTACATTTCAGAGGAACTATAAATTTATACACACCATTTTATTAAAGCTATTTACCAATAAGTATCTGAAATCATAAACATATTCATATTACTTGAAAAAGTAATGCCATTTCTGGGATGTGATCCCAAAATAATAAACCAATGTAAATGAACAGCATTAGAACTAGAGATGTTCATTGTCCCATTACATATTGTAGTGAAAAGTCAAAAACAATATAAAATTTCACTGATGGTCACAAAATGTGCGACATATTTTTATCAATTAAATGTGATATCTGTAGGGCAGATATCACATTTAATTGATAGGGCAACTAGACCACATCCAAGCCCCAGGAAATGCCTTGGTTATTAGGTGAGAGATGCAACTTTGATTATAGCAAAGTGTTTGTTTTTTGGAGATGTCTCTCAGCTGAGTCACTATTGGACACCAATCTAAGTTACCACACTTAAAGGTTTTCACTAAAATCCCTTTTAGACTTTGCAGAGAGTGCAGCACTTTTTAGGTACATTTTCAGTGGAATATACACAAAGTGGGAGTCATCTTTCCTTTGTTAAAATTCACCAAGCAACTTAATCATCTTTGGGCTTAGAGTGCAGGAATGGATGGAGATGAGTGGAAAGCTGTTACCAAGATATTTACAGCAGGTATCAATAGGGCACTTTAGTAGTATTTAAGCTATACCTTGTGGGCATTCCTTCGGTTTCCTTTACAGAATTGTGGGACTGAATTAAAATGCAGTTTCAGGGTAATACTGTAAAATATATTAAAGACTGGAGAAACACATATTTTACAATTTAACTTGCCCAAAGTCACATAGCTAGTAAAAGGTAAAATAATATTTGAACCCATATTCTCTGCAGAGAAAGTAACAGATAGCTATTTACACATCACTCTGAAATTTCTCCAAAGAAGCCAGGATACTTTCTATGTTCACTGAAGCCTTATAGCGGCTATGGTGTGTGTTTGGGTGGCACTGGGGGTAGGGCGGCAGAAAGCTAACAGCTGGTGAACTTGCATCTGAATATTTACATATTATTTCAGAGGAGGGAAATAGTAAGGCAAGACATTCCTTTATGTTCCTGATTTTTCTACTACTAATAGATGTTCAACAAATTCATGTTAACAGTTGGATTCTTTGTGTCACTGAATTTCAAAGTTTTGTCTCCATGGGTAGCAAAGGTTACATTCTCTGTTATACTCATCTTGTTTCTACATATTTAAAAACTTTTTTCATTTCATTTGATGTCTTTTGCAAATTTCATCTAATTTTATATTGTGACTTTCTTGATCTTGCACCTAGAAGACCAAGCAATTTCTTTACACAACTTGGTCATTTGGACTTCTGTTTTGTTTGTCATACTCATTTCTGTTTCAACTACATGAGCATTTTGTGTGTGTGTGTTTGTGTGTGTGTAATTATATGAATTTCTTCTTATAAATATTTCCATTAAACTCCTTTCCAATCAATATTTAATTTATCAATATATTAAAATTTGTAATATATCTTTAGTATAGATAGATACACGTATGTGTGTATCTGTGTGTATGTTTGTGTATATATGAGAGATTGATAATTAGTGATTGCAGCCATATTACATTCAGTAAAAATAGTTTAAACTGCAGTAAATTTATCAGAATACAAATGTAAAACTTAGAAAGCAATAAGCTTTCTAATTAAGAATTATATATGTTGTAATGATGGAAAGACAAGATTGAAGCTTTCTGATGGCATTTACATTTTTTTTGTTATCAAAACCTCTTATCTGGATATAATTTCTAAATTACAACACTTTTTACACTTCCTGTTTATTCTCCAACTTATAATATACATTGTATGTTCCTCTACGGTTTTCAGGAAAGAACATATTGTCTGCTCAAAAGCCTTTTAAACTCTTAGGTATTTTAAGTACTGTTCTTTGCTCTTTATTTTTATCACATATTCTGCACACACAGAGTAGGCGTTAAATAAATAGTTATTTATTGTCAAAGTATATAATTAATCAGAAAACTGCATTTACCTATCACGGTGAACATTTAGGATCATATTACATATAATACTATCTTATACTTGAATTGGTTATAACTTCTTCCTTTGTTGAAGGTATATTCTCACTTATAGCATCATTATAGTAAAGCATATATTTAGGTATGTTAAAAAATGTAAGATGTGCTGTGAATGTTACTTCTAATTCAGCATTGTTTAATGAAAGATTGTAAGTAGGTAGCTTATCTATTACTTTGTATTATGTAGTGCTCTGCACAGTTCATTTGTAGAACATATTATTTGCATAATAATGAGGATACTTATTCTGGGATGTGCATAAGATCATTTTTTCACATTTAATTTCTTTTACTGTAGCTTTGTAGCTCAGGCTTTCTTTATAAATATGTACACTTTATGGCAAAGAATAGAAAACTTTATGCATTTGAATTCCTCTCAATATGCCTTCTCAATACTAATAGGTCATTTTATATTTGAAACAATAAGGAAGGAATGATTTCTAAAACATTTATTGATGAAAACAATTTGCAAAGTATCTGAAAACAAGGAAATGCAAAATCAATCTTGAAAACAAAGCACCCCAAAGCAATTTGGGTGCATGAAAATAATACAAATAATTCTAAGGCAAATGGAGACTTCTAAAATAAATTTCTTGTGATATGTGGATTGATTCCTAAATAATCAGGACTCCTAAACAATCAGTTGGAGGAATCAAGTTCAATGAGGCTTAAGAAAATAAGTAAAACTGTAAAGACAAGGTGGCAAATAGAATGGGCTCTTGTCTATATTTTCCAAAATCATCTATGGAATTAGCCGAAATTACAGGAGAAATTAGATGTGAAAAATGACATAAAGTTTTTGAAAACACCTAGGGAAAACAAATAGTATTATGAATTCATGGAATTCTTGTCTTCAGAAGAGAATGAATTAGGGGGAAGATTTAAGTTCTGCTGTCTTCATATCCTTAAATTGTTTGGGAAAAACAGATCATCTTATCACAACAGAAATAACCAGCATCAGCCCAGGCTGCTCAATGTGGATGGAATAAGGCTAGATGGCACAAGACTTTGTTAGGATAATGAGCTGTAAAAAGAGGCATTGATGTCAGGCATTGACAGTTCCCTCTATTCTTCCTTTGAATCCCCTGCAATGCTACATCAGAGCTATGGAGATTAGAGAGATGTTTCCCAACTCCTATTTCTTTGTATTTAAAGGTACCCTCATTAGCAGAATTGTTGCATGGTGAAGTAGTAACAACTAAAAGTGATCATCAGCAGTTTTATATGCCCTTTTCCTAAAACCATTAAAAGGGCCCCAAACTTTCATATGACTTTTAACTTTTCCATTACACATGACCAGATATGAAAGCTAATACTGCCAGCAATTCAGCTTGTTTGAAAAAATAACTACAGACCTCATATTTTCAACTACTATTAAAGAAAGACACTAAATAAGTTACCAGTAGAATATGAACAAGAACTACTAGAACAGAAAAATCTGGAAATTAAAATAATTATAAAAAATATCTCCCTAAAATATTTGTTATTAATAATATAAAACAGAAACAGAAAATTATAAAAGTAACAATACAAAAAGATAAAGGGTAGAGATTATAAATAAAATAAAGAACACAACAAAAAAAGAATAAATACCAGAAAATATATAGAACAACTTAGGGAGCTAGAAGTTCAGGCCAGACATAAAAAAGAATCTATGAAAACAGGGAGGAAGGACAATGTGATGGATAATATAAAAAGGTAGGAATGATATGGAAAATGGAAATAGAAGAACCAAGATCAGTAAACAGGTGGTATTCTCTTATGGGTTTGTGCACAATGTGAATTGCACAGCTTTCATGACTGCCTTTTGTATCTACATTCATCATATATTTGTTTATTTATTATAATTGTGTCCTTGTAGCTAGCAGTATATTTTCTTACAGTAGAGATTTTTTTCTAATTTTAAAAAATGCACCATTTATTTTCCTGTGCCATCCAAGACAATGTGTCACTTAAAGACATTCTCACAGATTACAAGTAAAAATTCTAGACAGAATACAAAAAGGGACTACCTGAGGATTCTAGAAAACAATCAATATTGGACAAATTAGGCAGAGAAATCAAACTTGAAGAATGACCAGTACCATAGTGAGTTTCCTATTTTGTTTAATGCTTTCCTCCTTATCTTCAGACTCCTACTTGAAGGTGTTCAAATTGAAGGACTGCACAGCAAGCAAGGACAACAAAAATTCATTAGAAACCACTTCTTTCTGACCAGAGGACTCAAAAAAACAGAGCCTCTATGCTGTGGAATGTGAGGAAGAATCCACATTTTTTTTTCTTTTACATCCTTTGTTTTCTCCTGACCTTCTTCAAAGAAATTGCCTGGTTGTGAAGCTTTAGTGCTATCAAAAAAGAGCATATACACCACAAACCTCAAGAAAGTTCTGTCCCACAATCAGAGGAGCCAAGGAAAAGGACAGCTCCAGTTCCAAGAGTGTGACAAGAATCCTTGTTTTTTTCTCTCTCCTCTCCCATCTCTTTGTCCAGAGGTCCGAATTATATTAAACTACACAAGAATTCAGGGGACTAACACTCTAAGAGAACATATCATTCTTACAAGAGAAACCAAGAAAACTAGCTCCTAAGAGTCAGAGAGTGTGAGGGAAAATTCTCCAGTGGAAGAATGAAAAAACAGACCCTCAGTTCTCTGCATAAAATGACAAAAGTCCCGGGTGAACACACAGTCTGCACATGTGCAGAAAGACACGCAGATGCATAATAAAGATTTTAAGAACTAAACTACTCTATGAATTGCTGTCCAAGTTCAGACCACTGAATGGCACAAGAATGGCAAATCTGAAATATATAGGAAAGGCTCTACAAACTGAAAACACTGGACAAAAATGGCAACAAAAAATAACTTTTAATGAACCTAACTGTGTTCAAAACAAAGGAGAGTTTCCAAAAGATTTAAACAGGAGCTAGATATCACAACAATTAAAATATACATACAGAAAAACAAAACAAAATATAGAAACCATGAAAACAGGAACTATTTTCAAAAGAAAAAAAATTCAACCTCATCAGTGTGAGATGAGACAGATGTTGGAATTATCACACAATGAATCTAAATCGACTTTATAACCATGCCCCACAAATTAACAATGAATACTCTTAAAATTAATAAAAAGAATAGATATTTTCCAATAAAAATATGAGCTTTAAAAAAGATGAAATTAAAATGAAATATAAATACCTGAATAAAAAATTAACTGGATGGGCTCAATAACAAAATAGAAATGAAAGAGGAAAGAGTCAGTGAACTTGAGGATAGATAAATAGTAATTACTCAATCTTAGGATAACAAATGATTGACAAAAAATTAACAGAGCTGATTTTGTGGGACAATATCTAAGAATTTCTGTCACTGGAGTTCCAGAAGAAGATGTGAAAGAGTTTAGTGTTTAAAAATATGTGAAGAAATAATGGCTAGAAATTCTCAAATTTGATAAAGTCATGAATTTAAACTCAAGAAACCCAGCAAATTTCAAACAGAATATAGTTAAAGAATATCACTGAGACATTATAATAAAATTGCTTTAAAACAAAAATAAAAGAAAAATATTAAATACAGCAAGAAAATGTGGCAGGTTACATATAGTTAACAATTCAAATAATTGCAGCTTTTTTAACTGAAATCATGGAAGTCAGAGGATAACACAAGAATATCTTTTAAATTAATGAAATAAAGGAAGTAACAACTCAGAACTGTATATCCAGCAAAAATATGACAACAAAATGAAGACATTTTTATGTAAAAAAAAAACCTAAGATAATCATCATTAGCAGACCTGCTCTAAAATAAATAATGAAGGTTATTTCTACAAGTTAAAGGAAATGACTCAAAAGAAAAGTTGGGATTTCTGGAGTAACTGAAGAGCAGCAGAAATGGTAAAAATTTGGGAAAATAAAATAGATTATTTCTCTCCTTTTAACTTAATAGTATGTATATGACTGTTGAGAGCAAAAATTATAACAATATAAGATTTTTAATGTATGTAGATATAAAAAAATAAGATAACTACAATATAAAGGAGAGAAAGAAAAGAGACTTGTATGTGATTAATGTTTCTAAATGTTATCTGAAAGGCTAGAATAATAATTTTATGTAGATTGCAAAAGTTTAGGTATGTATATTTAATTTCCTAGAACCACTAAAAATATCTAATGATGTGTAATACAAATATCCAATAAAGAAAATAAGATACTAAAAAAAAAAAAAAGTCAAAGAATCTAAAAGATTTCAGGAAACTAGGAATATACACACAAAAAAACAAAGTAGACAAATATAAAATAAATAATAACAGTTTAGATCTAAACCTAGCCATATCAATAATTACACAAGTGTAATGGTCTAAAGAAATCAATTAAAAGACTTAGATCATCAGTTAGGCTATATGCTACCAATAAAAAACAACAACAACAACAACAACAACAACACTTTAAACATAATTATATTGACAGCAAAAGCAAAAGAATGGAAGAATACATACTACTCAAATATAATTTTAAAAAGCTATCTTAATATCATTTTAGACATCAATTACCAGTGAAAAAAAGTATTTATGATAAAAATGGTCAGTTCACCAAGAACATTAGCAACCCTAAATAACTGCACTGAACAAAAGAACAATGATGAATAAATAATCAACAGAGTGATTCCCTTCAATTTAATTGATAGAATGAGTAGATAGAAAATCAGAAAGGATATAGAATATACACAATACAACTGACCCACTTAATTGCCATTTATAGAACACCCTATCCAACAATATCAAAATATATATTAGTGGATTTTATTTATTATTTATTTGTTTGTTTGTTTGTTTGTTTTAAAGAAAACCCTATTGGGCTAATAACAGATCACCTACAAAGAGATTTTTAAAAATGTAAAGCAAGGATGCGTTGCAAAAATAATGATAAATAACTCGTTCTTAAGGAAAATTGAAAAATAGACTTAAATACTAAATAAAAAGAAAACATGACATCCCTAGACATACTTAAAAGATGGACTCTGACAGAGAGAAAAAGGAATCATACCCATAAGAAGAGGAATAATATTACCTATTCTGAACAGTAAAATTGGATATAAAAAGGTGAGAGAACAATGCAAGAGTTTTTCTCTTTAATATTATTGAGTATTGATGGAAAAAAAATTTAAACATGATTATAAGCTCAACCTCGATTTGTAATAATAAAATATACATAAGCATAGAAAGCTGTAGAATGCAGTGTTCAACACAGGTTATGCAGCTGTCTGTCTGAGATATCTTGTAAAGTAAACCAGAGGAAGTGATTGGAAGTAGCCATTATGTTAGTGGATGTCAGTAATTATTAGCTCTATTTCTTAAATTACTCATAAAATATGAGTTCCAGCTAGAATTTTTTAGTTTCAAACACAGAAGAAATAATAGCAAATAAACTGTAGAAATGTGTAATTTTGAAGAGATGGAAAAGCTGAGTGCGTCTAGACCCCAAATAGCAAGAAATTTGATTTAAAAAAAAAAAAAAAAAAAAAACTAAGTGGCAAATTCCCTTTGGTAATTCTCAACCAAGGACTAAAATTTAATCCATCAGTAAAGATCAGCTTAAGGGTTTGCTTTTCTACACAGCCAATTGCTTCAACTTGCTCCATTAAGTTGAGGACTAAGGTCAAGGGGAGGAAAGAAATAAGTCATATTTAAGAACTGCAGCTAGGAAATAGATTTAGGCATGGTTACTGACTCATGGACCTGTCTGTAAACTAATAGTTCAGAAATCTATTTCCTTTTTGAGGGAATATACTGATAAATCAACAATTAACTTGATCTGAATATACTTAAAAAATTTAAATATCTAAAATCACTCAAGCCTTCTAAATTTCTCTGGCAGGAATCCAAGGCCGTGCTACCCTGAACAAGACTGATCCCATCTGTTCTTTGAAATTAAGCAAAGTCAGGCCTGGTTAGTACTTGGATGGGAGACCACCTAGGAAGACCAAATGCTGTAGGTATAAAAAATAAAAAAATAAGGGATAGTAACCTGATAAGGTTTTGTAATCTGTGAGGTCAACCAAGGGTTGCCTCGTCTAAAAAAAAAAATAAAATAAATAAAATAAAATAAAAAGTAAATTTCTCTGTTAGGAGATGGATTAAATTAATCCCTCAAGAAGAGCAGCCCTCAAGAAGAACAAATTTCAACTGCAAAAACATGGCGAAGTGAGAGACATTCCCAGATCTCTCATCTTGAAACAACAATAAGCTGAACATCTAAAACTGAACAAAACACACCAAACTGCACACCAGCAGGTCTGAGCATGGGATTTGCGCATAAGAACTACCACAGGTCAGAACCCCAAGTGTAGGGCGGTAGACTGCGAGAAACAAAGAAGCTGCCTCTGGAGCTCCCTGCAGGAGGAAGGCAAGAGGAGAAGGAGCAGTGAGTTCCTACTGTGAGTTCCCTGAATACTCCCGCCTGGGATAGCTGCGAGCTCATCATGGCCTGCTGGCTGCAGGGCCCAGTAATCAGGTCAGAAAGCAGACAAATGTGACGGGACTGCAAAGGAACAACAGTTGATTTTTGCCAGCTGTGGTTGCAAAACCAAGGCTGATGCACAGTCCCTAACCCCCAACCTAGAGGGCCCCTCCCCCCATACCCTCTGAGACCGATCAATGCAGAATCCCAGGGGAATCTGAGCAAACGCTGCCGAGACTGTCGCTGACACTAACAGGGACTGAAAACTGAGGGTATCTACAAGAAAATTTTAAAAGTGTTATTAAGACTTTATATAAAGCAGGGATCCAAGAGGCTTAGACACCACCTACTGGAAATCAAAAGAAAAGTGCCTTCTTTGCAACAGGCTAAAGAGAAACCTTTATATAATAAATCTTCTTTCTGGAAAAACAGCAGAATATATTTCCATTAACGCCCAGGTGGAGAAATAGTCCATTAAATATCATGAACAACCAAGGCGACAAGGCATCTCAGAAAGAAAGAGAAAATTAAGCTTACAGATATAGAAATATGTGACTTAAATAACAGAGAATTCAGGATGGTACTTCTGAAAAAACTCAGTGAGGTCAAAAACAACTCAAATCAACAATTTCAGGAATTGAAAAAACAACTAGATGAGCAGAGCAAGAAGATTTAAACTCTCAAAAAGAACTAAATAAAACTTCTGGAGATGAAGAACACACTGTAAAGTTGAAAAATGAAATAGCAAGCTTGGGAAATAAGGTTGACCAAATGGAGGAAAGGATCAGTGATATCAAAGACAGAAATCTAGAAATAAATCAGAAGGAAGAAGAGAAAAACCAAAGAATGAAAAATAATGAAAGAGAAATGCAAGAACTAGCTGATACCATAAGGAGAGGAAACATAAGAATAATGGGCATTATTGAAGGCAAGGAAAAGGAACAAGGATTAGAAAGCATTTTCAGACAAATAGTAGACAAGAATTTCCCAAATCTAAGGAATAAGCTGGAGCTTAGAATTTAAGAACTCAACAGAACACCCGATTATCTCAACCCACACTGTATTACAATTATCAAAAATTGACGACAAAGACAAAATTCTCAAAGCAGCCAGGGAGAAAAAAATGGCAATTTATAAAGGTAAACCCATTAGATTATCCTCCAACTCCTCAGTGCAAACCTTACAAGCCAGAAAGGAATGGATTCAGATATTTAAACTATGAATGAAAGGAACTACCAGCCTAGAATAATGTATCCAGCTAAATCCTCCTTTAGATATGAAAGAGAAATTAAGACTTTTCCAGACATACAAAAATTGAGAGAATTCTCCACTATGAGGTCTGCACTACTGGAAATACTGAAAGGGGTCGGTTCACCTAAAACAAAATGACAAAAAAGAAAATGCATAATTAGGAATAAAGTGACTATCAGGCAAATGGAAGCAGAGGAGTGCAACCCTTACAAAGAACAGGGCCTTATAAACTTAAATAATAAGAAGAGAATTGTTATAACAAGATAGTAATGAACGTTCAGCATACATAGGAACAAATTCAGACAATAATGACTGAAAAGGGGGCATTTCAAAGATCCAAATTTGCAAAGGGGAATGGAGATAAGGCACGCGTAGAAGAAAATGGACAACTGTATATACATAACTATCCGTTACATATTCATAATGGTAACCACACGCCAAAGATTCAGAACCATTGTATATAACATAAAACAAGAAGGACCAGAGGGAAAACTCACAAAAGCCAACCAAAATAAAGAAAACGGAAGCACAAGAACAAGGAAGCAATGGAAACACCAAGCTACCACAAAGCAAAAGATAAAACGGCTATAAGAAGACCTCATATTTCAATAATCACCTGAAATGTGAATGGATCGAACTCACCAATGAAAAGGCACAGAGTTGCGTAATGGATCACAAAACACAGCCCAACCATATGCTGCCTCCAGAAGACACATTTCAGCTCCAAAGACAAACATAGACTCAAAGAGAAAGGGTAGAAACTGATATTTCAAGCAAATGGCATTCAGAGAAAAGTGGGAGTAGTGGTACTAATATCAGACAAAATAGACTTCAAAATAAAAAAGATAAAGAAAGATACTGAGGGATACTTCATAATGATAAAGAGAATCATGCACCAAGAAGACATAACACTTATTAATATCCATGCTCCCAATCAGGGAGCCACAAAATATGTAAAGCAATTGCTAACAGATCTAAAGGAAGAAACAGACCAAAATGCTATCATAGTAGAGGATCTAAATATTCCACTGTCGGATATAGACAGATCATCCAAACAGAAAATCAATAAGGTAATAACATCCTTAAATGACACATTAGACAAACTGGATATAATTGACATTTACAGAGCCTTCTATCCCAAAACAGCTGCTTATACATTCTTCTCTAGTGTACATGGAACATTCTCAAGAATCAACCATATACTGGGACACAGAGATAGCCACAACAAATATGAGGGTTGAAATCATACCAACCATATTCTCTGATCATAATGCTTTGAAACTATAGATCAACTGCAGAAAGAAATCAGGAAGAACCACAAGTACATGGAGATTAAACAACATTCTACTGAAGAATAATTGGGTCAGGGAAGAAATAAAAAGAGAGATCAATAGATACATAGAAAAGTATGATAATTATAGTACAACATATCGAAACTTTGATATGATTACAGGCCTATCTCCAAAAACAAGAATGAGCCCAAGTAAACAACCTAATGCTTCATCTAAAAAAACTAGAAAAAGAAGAACAAATGAAGCCTAAAGTCAGCAGAAGGAAAGAAATAATCAAAATTAGAGCAGAAATAAATGAAATTGAAAACAAAAAAAAAAGAAAAAAAATGCAACAAAGAGCTGGTTCTTTGAGAAAGTTAATAAAATTGACAAACCCCTAGCTAGACTCACTAAAGAAAAGGACACAAATAAACAAATCAGGGATGAAAGAGAGGAAATTACAACTAGCATCGCAGAAATACAAAGGATCATATAAGAATACTATGAAAAAGTATACAACACCAAATTTAATAACCTAGAAGAAATGGACCAGTACTTAGAAAAATACAACCTTCCTAGACTGAATCAAGAAGAACTGGAAAAATCTAAATAGACTGATCAGCAGTATGGAAATTGAAGCCATCATCAAAAACCTACCAAAAAGTGAAAGTCCAGGACCAGATGGTTTCACCAGTGAATTCCACCAAACATTTAAAGAAGATTTAATACCTATTCTCCTCAAACTCTTCCAAAAAACCAAAGAGGAGACAACACTTCCCAACACATTTTATGAGGCCAATATTACTCTGATACCAAAACCCGGTAAAAATAACAAAAAAAAGAAAACTCCAGACCAATATCTCTCATGAACACAGATGCAAAAATTCTAAATAAGATACTAGCAAACCGAATACAGCAACATATTAAAAAGATTATACATCACAATTAGGTGGGCTTCATCTCAGAGGCACAAGGATGGTTCAACATACGTAAATCGATTAATGTGATACACCACATAAACCAATTAAAAATTAAGAATCATATGATCATATCAATAGGTACAGAAAAAGCCTTCAACAAAATACAGCATCCATTTATGATCAAAACACTTAACAATATCAGTGTACAAGGAAAGTACCTTAACATAATAAAAGCCATCCATGACAAACTCTCAGCCAACATTATATTTAATGGTGAAAAACTAAAATCCTTCCTTCTAAGATCAGGAACAAGGCAAGGCTGTCCACTATCACCACTATTATTCAATATAACAGTGGAAATCCTAGCAAGTGCAATCGGGCAAGAGAAAGATATAAAAGGCATCCAAATAGGAAACGAAGAAGTCAAACTGTCACTATTTGCAGATGACATGATTCTCTATATAGAAAACCCTAGACTCCACAACAACACTACTAGAAACAATAAGCAAATTACAATAAAGTCTCTGGAAACAAAATCAATGTTCAAAAATCCATAGCATTCCTATACTCTAATAACGAAGTGTCAGAAAAAGAAGTGGAAAAAATAATTCCTTTTTGCAATTGCAACAAAAAGAATAAAATATCTAGGAATAAATTTAACAAAACAGTAAAGGACTTACATAATGAATACTATAAGACCCTATTAAAAAAAATCAAAGAAGATACAAAGAAATGGAAAGATATCACGCTTGGATTGGAAGAATCAACATAGTTAAAATAACCATATTACCTAAAGCATTATGCTGATTGAATGCAATCCTCATCAAAATCTCATCGGCGTTATTTTAAAGAAATAGAACAACAACAACAAAAAATCATCAGATTTGTATGGAAGCACAAAAGAACCCAAATTGCCAAAGCCATCTTGAGAAAAAAGAGCGAGGCTGGAGGCATCACTCTGTCCGACTTCAAATTATACTACAAAGCGACAGTAATCAAAATGGCATAATATTGGCAACAAAACAGACACATGGACCAGTGGAACAGAATCGAGAGTCCTGAAGTAACCCATATTTATATGGGCAAATAAATTTTGACAAAGAAGCCAAAAACATACAATGGAGAAAGGAAAGCCTCTTCCATAAATGGTGCTGGGAAAACTGGAAAGCCACCTGCAAGAGAATGAAACTAGACTGTTGTCTATCACCACACACCAAAATTAACTCAAAATGAATTAAGGACCTGAATATAAGACCTGAAAGAATAAAATGCATAGAAGAAAACATAGGAACTAAACTCACGGGCCTTGGACTTAAAGAGGATTTTATGAATTTGACTTCAAAAGCAAAGGAAGTAAAAGCTAAAAAAAAAAATAAATGAATGGGACTATATCAAACTAAATAGCTTCTGCTCAGCAAAAGAAATCATCAAAAAGGTAAAGAGAGAACCATCTTAATGGGAAAATATATTTGCAAGCAACACCTCCGATAAGGGCCTAATGTCCAAAATATACAAAGAACTCATACTACTCAATAACAACAAAACATGGGCCAAGGACCTGAACAGACACTTCTCCCTAGAGAACATACAAACGGCCAACAAATATATGAAAAGATACTCAACATCAATACTTATTAGGGAAATACAAATCAAAACCACACTGAGATGTCATCTCACACCTGTTAGAATAGCTATAATCAATAGGACAAGTAATAACAAATGCTGGAGAGGATGTGGAGAAAAAGGAACCCTCATACACTGCTAGTGGGACTGCAAATTGGTACAATCATTATGGAAAACAGTATGGAGTTTCCTCATAAAAATAAGAACTGATCTACATATGATCCAGCAATCCCTCTACTGGGTATTTACCCCAAAGACTTGAAAACCCATTTCCGAAAAGATATTTGCACACCGATGTTCATAGCAGCATTATTCACAGTGGCCAGGACATGGAAGCAATTGAAGTGCCCTACGATAGATGATTGGCTAAAGAAGCTGTGGTACATATATACAATGGAATATTTCTCAGCCATAAGAAGAGATGAAATACTGCCATTTGCGACAACATGGATGGACCTTGAGATAATCATGCTAAGTGAAATAAGCCAGACAGAAAAAGTTGAAAACCACATGATATCACTTATATGTGGGATATAAACCTAAAAGCAACAAATAAGCAGGACAAACAGAGACTCATGGACATGGACTATAGACTAGTGGTTACCAGAGGACTATAGACCAGTGGTTACTAGTGGGGTAGGAGAGGAGGAGGGAAGTAGATAGGATAAAAGGAGTCAAACATAGGTTTAGGGGGAGGGTGCAGTGGGTAAAGGGAATCAAATATATGGTAGCTGCAGGAAACTGGACTTTGGGTGGTAAACACACAATTGAATATACAGATGTCAAATGATAATTTACACCTGAATATTATATAATTGTATTAACCAATGTTACCCCAATAAACTTAATTAAATAAAAATAAATAAAAAAAATTCCACTGCAACCAAAAAAAAAAAAAGAACACATTTCCCAGTATTCACTTCATATGTGGTCGTGAAGGATAATGAGCATGGAAGAACAGCTCAGAAGGTAGAGCTAGTCACTATGCAGGCCAGGGTCTGTTTCAAAAGTGTTCGAGCTGTGCAGTTTCCCAGGGTTCCATGACTGGTTTAATGCTTTTCTGTCACAATTTTGAAATTTATAATAATTTTATTTTTACAATTGTATTTTGTAATGATGTCTGGGACACGCATGTGAGCAGAGTAGTTAAGCACAATATGTGGTCTGCAGTCCCTGGGATATTGTATTTGAAATCCCCCATGAGCACAGAATTCCACTAGACTCATGAAGTATGAGAATTCCATGAGACTCAAAAGAAAGGTCAACTGTACAATTTGCTGAACCCAATGCAAAATGAAATTCAAGGATCCTTATTCAAGAGTAGCATGTTATGTTTATTACTTAGTAAACAGGAGCACTTACAGTCCCAAGCAGTCATGCTTTCCATTTAAACCAGAGTTTACTTCAAATTCAGAAAGAAGGCAAAAGCATTCTAAAAAAATATGAACGATCAAGGAATCCCCTGGTCTCCTCCTTTCCGGCTCTTGTTAATTCCCTCTATTAGCCAAGCATGTACACTGAAACAATGACATGAAAAGAAAAAGAAGAAAGAGAAATTATATTTTATTATAGTACACTATGAAAGATACACCACTGTATCAAGGGCACTGTTTTATTTAATAAAGTCGAATAATGTTGTATAACTTAATTCTCTCCAATAAAGCCAAATTCCACTATGGTTTTGTCAAAAAAAAAAAAAATGCTGAATTTTCCTATTGCTATCTTCAAAAAATTTTATTTCAAAAGTTGTACCTAATTTTATGCTATTTATAATAACCTCATATTATTTGGGTGAGAAAACTGAGGCCCAAGAGGTTATCTTACTAAAAAATGAGAACAGCAAATTCTTACATAAAATCAAAGCTTGTGATTATCAAATCAGTTTCTATCATACAAGATATCCATATCATATCATGGTAGATTTATTTATTTGGAAAAGACTGTGTATTCCTAAGATATGTTAGTCTCTGTCTGGTGAAGATATAGAGTAGATCTCAGAAAGACAATGAGAACAGAGAGACAATAAGACAGAGTGCCAATTGATTATAAAATCATATTTATCAAAATTATTAAAACATTTGGCAATGTGTATATAAAATTACAATAAAAGAAAATATTTTTCTTCTGTTATACTTCTTGAGTGGATAATAAAATTCAAACTATATGTGAAAATAACATTTCAACTTAAAGGCAGTAAAAGAGGGACCTGACTGATATGTTTATGTACTGCCTAGTAATAGTTCATGAAGAAAAAGATAAAATGCATAATTTTATTTATAACTCAGATGTGATTTTAATTTTAACTAATTATTTTCAGTAGACTACTATCCTTCTAGGTAAATAATGACTTTGATATGATTTGATTTCTTGTAACTAGTAAGAAGATTAGTTTGCAAATGAAAACATGATACATATTTTTATCCAGTTGCACATTAATTGTACTTATTCCTTTTTCAAAATAAATGTTAATTTTATAAAAATAGATAATGATATCTTTTACAATAAAACAAAATATGCAGATTTTTCAAAAGTACACTTTGACTAACACTCTCAATCGCATTGCCTCAAACATTTTCCCCAAATTATCCACTAATATTAACTGTGATACATATCTATAGGTAATTTTAAAACAAATATTCAAAGACCTCTAATCCTCTGGATTGTTAGTTAATTGAAATATTTTATTAATTCTTGAAATTGTAATAAGAAACATTTATACCTCAATTATTTTATAGTAATTCAAGTTAAACATATAATGTTCATAGTTGTGATGCACATGGATATTAGTATTACCTGCCTGGAGTCTTCTTTTTCTTCCATTAGACCATTTATAATGCACTGTAAGTTATTTTCAGTTTCCATGTCTTTAAAGCAGACGAAAAATCTTATAATTGCAAAACAATTGGAAAAATCCAGAGATTTTACAGTTTGTAATCAGCCTTTTTTGTTTTCTGGCAGCTAGTTTGTTTTGTTTGTTTTTTTTTAATTTAAATTGTTTTCATAGAAATCTATTTTACACTCATATTTCATTGATTTTTATATAATTTCATTAAATTAAGTGAATCCAATAGAAAGTAAAACAACCAACTAAAATGATTTTGTACTAACAGCTTCAGAAACCGTAATGAACCTTGATAAGCAAAATTCAAACAGTAAGAAAAGAAATACGTAGTCGTATAGATAATCACCTTTCTAATAGTGAGTTTTAATAAGCCATAGATGTCTGTTAGTTGTTTAAAGAAAGAATGGAGAACACACTTTTATTTGTTTATTGGCTATCTGGATCATATAAAAGAGTTTCTAAAATGTTTCAGAATGTGTGTTTTATATATATTATAAATGTGTGTACCCATATATGTAAACATGTGAATGGATATGAATAAATATATACATGTTTATATGTGTGTGAAATGTACACATATAGGTAAGCACTGAGAATAGAAATGCATTATAAGCATTAGTAGTAAATTATAATATACACCATATAATTCTTCTTAATATATTCGGAGACTTCTCCATGTTAGTGTATATAGGTCTAACTTATACCTTCTAACAACTGCTTTATACATCACAATATAAAAATGCTAGTCTTGTGGAACCGTTTATTTATATATATTTAATTTGTTCCTCATTGCTAACTATTAAAGGCAGCATTTAAATAAGCTTGTTTCTTGACACTTGTGAACATAATGAGTGTCCTTTTCTATTATTGTACATTCGATGTTTGAAAATATAATTAATTCTCTTAATTGGAATATATTTATTTCAAGAAAAGAAGATATGCAAATATTTATTTGAATAGATAGTAAAGGCCATCCATCATTTCCAATTGTTTAATATTTGCTTGAACCACTGAAAATTTTTGTTTCTTCTTGTGCTATTTCAGAAATATATATACATGTCTAGTAATATATCGTTTTCATCTAGCTTTTCATTGCTGTCTTATTTTATAATTTGATTTATTACTTCTATCTATTAAGTTTTATAATTATATTTTATTTTTTATTTTGATGATTTGATTTCTAATTATCATACTCTCGTAGTATTTCTGAACAATATATTTTTTAGCTTTGTAAGATTTTAACTTTATATAAAAGGAAATACAAAGCATGTACTCTATAATCATGGGTTTGCTTAATATTATGTTAACAAATTATGTTGATGAATAGAGCTATTGTTCATTCTTTTTTACTATATTTTTTTTTACTATTTCACATTTTGCTTGTTCATTCCATTAGTAACAAATATTTGTGTCTAGGCACTGGTTTTTTATTACTAAAACATGTCATGAGCATCTTTCCTTTTGAGTAATTAGAGTACATATCCAGAAGTGGGATTTCTATATTATTTTATACGTGTAACTTTAATTTTATTTGTGTAAAGCAAATTGTTTTTAAATCTGGTTATAAAAATTCCTATTCCACAAGCATATATATAACATCTATGGCTACAAATCTTTGAAAGTATTTTTTTTTTTAATTTTGATATACCAAGTTATCTAAAATAGTGTTGCAAACACTATATTTTCTGATTACTTTTGAATTTTAGCAACTTTTGATGTTAATTAACCATTTGTGTTTATTTTTCTCTGAAATGCCAGTTCAAAAGTTGTGCAAATTTTCTATTGGCTTACTTGTCATTTTATTATTGATTTATAAATCTCTCTATATAGCACTCCTTGATATAATGACATGTATAAGATTAAGGACAAAATTCTGTATGGTTTTCTCTTATCTTTACATATCCTCTGACCAGATGTACTGACAGTCTTTTTCCTAACTATCTTTTCAAGAATTTCTTTATAGCAAACAATATTACTAGATAGACATAGTGTAACTTTCCAAGGAAGAGGAAAGTTTTATTGTTGCTGCTGTTGTTGATAATGCCTCCCTTCCATGGAGCAAACATTGGACGTCTTAGTTAGCAACCCCCCTTTAAAAGCTTAAAGTTCTTCAGCTGTGACGAAAACCACTGAGTGTGCAGTGTCTAATATGGTCTCTTCCATGTCATTTTAGTGAGATTTGGGAGACAAGGGGAGCAGATGTGATCCTTAATCTCATGCCGTTTTCTGTGCCTTAAGTAAAAAAGTATTTTGTCTTTGACCAGAAGTCATGTCTTCTACTAAACTATGACAGCCTAAATGATTAGTTTGTCCATAAGGTAAAATGTCAGATCTTTTATACAGTTCTTGACACTTAATACTTATCAAAAAACAGATAATTAGAAAAGAATTTCTGTTACCCTTTTCAAGCTAAAAAATTTTTTAAAGTTCAAAGAAACAAAAACATTAAATTAGCAGGGAGGTCATACATCTTAAAACAAAATGTTTGATGGTAATTGTAAACAACATCTTAATCTCTAATTGGTACGTTAATAAAAAGTACACACTATTCCAAATCATGAAACTGTCTGATTGGGTTACCTTTGTTACCTACATTCTCAGCATTTCAGAATAGTAGCTTGATTAGTAAATTATGCTCATTCTCCATATAGAATCATTCCTTCAAATTTACAACCACAAACAAATTATACACATACTTTGCATTTGCTGTTTTACTTCATCTCATATTTTTCTTCTCAGAACATATTCCTTTTTCAGTTTGTGTATAAGGAAGAGGATATTGAACCCAATAAACTGTATAGCACCAAGACAAAAGCAGATGGAGAAGACTCTACAAGAAGAATAGATGTACATAAGAACAAAAAAGAGTTTGAAAAATAATTAGGCATGAGAAAGTACAGAAATTCAAATAAATTTTAAAAGAAAAGTATGAAAGCTAATAAAAATGACCAGCAAAATATACTACCATCTTGTAGAAGGACATATTTTGCATGTATATGTTAAAAGAAAATAATATAAATGTCTAACTATATACCTAAAACTAATATAAAAGATGAGGAATGGTATATAAAGTATTATAAATTGAAAAATAAATAAATAAAAAAAAACTTATTTCCTCTACACTCAGAATGCCTCTGACACCAAATGTGTGGGATTTTTTCCTATACCAACTAATTCTTCAACATTCTAGACACTAACTGGAGATCCTATAATTCAGTCATGATACTAACTACTCAGAGTTAGTGTAGACCCTATCGATAAAGAGCTTAGTCCTGCAGGACCGCCCTCACCCCATGTTAGACACCAGTTACAAGCATCAAGTTGTCACCTGTATTTCTGCCCAACCAGGTATAAATTGGGTGTTCTGACAACCACCTCGTCAGCTTCCATATTTTCTGTAATAACACACAGAACTCAGGCAGACATTTACTTATGTTTACTAGGTTATTACTAAAGATTTGATAAAAGATACAAATGAATATTCAGATGAAGCGTTACATAGGCCAAGGTCTGGATCTGTCCCTGTGGAGTTGACATGCACCATCCTCCTATGTGCACCAACACAGAAATTCTGGAACACTGTAGTTCAGGGACTTGTATGGAGGCTTCATCACATAGACATGATGGGTTATTAACTCAATTTCTGGCCACTCTCCCCTTCTTGGAGAATGAGTGGTGGGGGTGAAATTTCCAAGTTTCTAATCATGACTCATTCTTTCTGGAGACCAGCCGATATCTAGGATTCCACCAAGAGTTGTCTCATTAGAACAATAGACACTTCTATCACCCAGGAAATTCTAAGGGATTTGGGAGCTCTCTATCAAGAACTGGGATTAGTGAACAATTAAAATAAAAGATGCTCCTAGTGCCCCTATCACTCTGGAAATTACAAGGCTTTTAGTAGTTCTATGTCAGAAATTGGGGGCAGAGATCAATATTTATATATTTTTTTCAAGATAAAGAAATAAGCCTTTTACTTAATGATTTAAATGATATGACTTTAGCGAGTATTTTGCTCATTTTTAAGATACTATTATTATTCTTACTTTTACAAATAAGGAAGTTAAGATATAAAGACTTTAATATTACCTGTTCATATCTAGAAAATGTCCAATTTAAACAGTTTAACTCTAAAGTTTATAATTTTTAACATTATATCAACATTAATGTAGTGGTAACTGAAATATTTTCTTTGTAACACACTGACTCTGTAGACAAGTGAGTTTTCATGGTTCTACTGCACATCATCATGTAGAGATGCCTGAGTTTACCTACTTGAACAGAAAAGAATGATAATTTTTAAAAGTAGGAAGTTTGCTGGAAGTATTAATAATTGCCTGTAAATGTTATAAAACTTGACTCTAAAAAAATTGTTTTGATCTATGTGTCATGTTTATTACTTTACAATGAACAAGCTCTTCTAAGAACAACAGAGAATGCTAATTTAATTTGGATACACCACAAAGATGTAAATGAGTTTGTAGATTGAAACAAATTTATGTCTGGAAGACTCATTAAAAGTAATTTGTTATTTTTTCTTCCTAATAAATTGTATTAATAGCAATAATTATATATCTTACAGTGCTATATGATCAATGACAGTTTATTTTTTCTATCTAATTTAAGAGAAAGTAAATAAAAGTTTATATTGATACAAAATGTGTTTTAATATACTAATGTTCATATGCATAAAAATATAAAGGCTTACCTAATATCGTGTAAACAGTAAAAATGTTAGAATATATTTTTCCGCCCTCCTGGCTTAGTCTTCCAAATTTCTAAAAAAAAA
Source organism: Pteropus medius (assembly GCF_902729225.1). Classification (NCBI taxonomy): domain Eukaryota; kingdom Metazoa; phylum Chordata; class Mammalia; order Chiroptera; family Pteropodidae; genus Pteropus; species Pteropus medius. The sequence goes on from NW_024354499.1 coordinate 8,962,763, forward strand.
TCATCAAGAAATATAAAATAAGTAAAAATCTCTATTGGCAAAATAGAATAAATGCCACCCACAAATTTAACATTAAAAAAAAATGATTCCTAGATATAAAGCAGACAAACTCAGCTTGAAAGATTAACCAACCCAAAATGTGTAAAGCAAACGTAAATAGATAGGGAACTAAGAATGACCATACTTGTGGCCTCTAGTATCATATTAGATGAAAGGGCTAAATATTCATATTCATCCAACAAAAATCTCAGTCTTGTAGAAATTCCTCTAAGGTACATAAAGAAATAGTGCATTCAGAATATGAATCTCATTGAACTGTTGTCTAGTCTTACATTTGCCTATCTGACTGCACAGGGCACAATGGGAGCATTTACATGGTTTTTGGTAATGCGAGAAACTGTGCTGCGAAATCCACCTGATGTGGCTTTGCTCCAACAATTTTGTCATTTGAGAAAAGAAACTCTTAATGTAGAATAAATTTTCCTGCCATGGCTACATCATTATGCAACACTTTCCTTGCTATCTACCTGCTATTAGCCTTATTTGAGAGAAAGACAAATCAAACACATTCAGGATGACAGGGAAGAAAGAAGAGAATAACTGGGTCTTTGTCAACACTATTGAATGTCAACAAATAAAGTTTCAATTAAATACTAAACTTGTTCAATTTGATGATGACTTTTCTCCAAATATCTTATATGCAATTATTAATATACATGTTGTTTAAATTGTTTTGGTGTTTTTTGTTATTTCAGCTCAGAACATCTGAATATATGTATGAGCCTCTTGTGCTTGCTTGTCTAGAAAGTTTCCTGATGACCTGACCATATTGACAATATTATTTTTGAGATGTAGAAGGTTTGCATCTAACATCTGAATTTTATAAACCATAATCTAGGGTTTAAAATCTGTACCTTAATAACATTTTACTTTTATTCTCAAGACAACAACATTTGCAGTACTAAAACATGCTTCTTTGTATTTTGTACCTTCTTTGTGCAGATACCTGTTAAATACCTACTTTGTGACAGGAGCAAAACAAGCTGTATTAATGCATTTCACATTAGACATTGCAATAGCAAGTAAAAGAAACACCTGCAGTTTAGACTAATTATGAAAAAAAAAACCCTCCAATTTTCCTACATGAAATTCCCATTACCGCCATTCAAAAATCAATGATAAATTTATTATGATTATTTTTGTTGCCATGTATTTTTTTCTCTAAACAATCAATCTTTCAATCCCTCATATACACAGTCACCTTTCTGGGCTTTTCTACAATCTGACACCCATAGGTGAGAGAGAAAAAAGTTCAGAGTCCTATATTTGCTTTTTCTGTTTTGAACACGTTCTCTGAAAGCATTCTCAAATTTGTGCCATGTCTCTAGAGAAAAAGATAGCACAACCTGAGAATCTAAATTGGCTTGACTTCCTCATCAGGGACATTTCCAATATCACGCTAAGCTCTCCAAGGCATGTCAGCATCATTGAGTCTTGTGTTGTAGGAAAAACTGAATATGTAGTTAAATGATGCAACCAACCTACATCCTTCTGCTTGACTACCGGTTTCACACTGGAACAAATTTCATAAAGCTTTATGCATTCATTTTCGTTTGTCCATAACAAAAGTATAGCATACTAGTAAAACATTAAATATCTTTGTAGGACAGATTTTTTTTGCATGTGAAAATTATATGTTTCTTGTCCACTTTTGCTTTTCTTTTCTAGCAGAACATCTAAATACCCCATGAACAATATTAATAAATGAAACCGATAGATTTATTGGAATCTGAAATGTTGACACAGGAGAAGCCACACAGAGGCATTGGGAAAACGGAGTTGAAAGGAGCCTTTATGTAAGAAAGAAAAAAAAAAGATTCTAGAGGAAATGCACAGCACTAATGAGCTTTCCTGATATTAATTCTAAAATTGATACTTGTTGGTTCCTTATCCAACACTCATTGCCTAGAATTCTCACTAAAGCACTAACTTTTCTTACACATAATAGCATCGCCACCCACCTCTCCACTTTGAGGCTTCTATGGGAATGATTCAGTATAAGCTCCAAGAAGGATTCTCATTTTACTAGCCACAGAATTCTGTTCTTAAATGACTATGAGATCTCACTTAGGCTATGTGGCATTTAAAACGTTTAGCTAGAGTTCTCAAGGAAGAATCTGCATCTAGCTCCTTGAGAATTTAGGGAATGTTAGAATAATTGGAATAATATATAGATAGGAGTTCAGAAACTACTACATATATTTTTACTTAACAGATGAACTATCCAAACAATGAAAATGACTCACAAAGGAGAAAAATGCCAAAAACATCACAAAAAACATGGAAATAGAACCAAAGTTCTGAGGGTATGTGAATGTTGAAATTAACATTTGACTGAGCCCAGTTGTGTCTCTAAGCTTTTCAGCTATATGACACAATTACTTGCTTATTTATGTGAATATATATATATATATATTTATATTTACCTATAAGGTTCTTAAGTTATTCAAAGATCAGTTAAGAATTGAAACTACAAGTAGGACCTAGAGTTGGTGTGACAATATTAAATTCAAATTTCCAGCCATTTAACACAGGAATAAATAGCATTATAATGTCCTTTAATCTAAAATATATGATTTTTTAAATTTATTTTATAATACAAATTTTTCTTCATGTATTTTAACAGTCAAAATTTTAGGGAAATATTTACTGAGCATTTAATATGTCTCAAACTGTTCTAAGTATTTCCACATATTTAAACATGTAATCTTTAAAACAATACTATGAAGTAGATACCTTTATTATCTTGATATTATAGAAAATAAATTTAAGATATTGGGCACCAGCATCCATGAAATTAACATTAATTTACTATATACAATACTAATTTGATTATGAAAAGATTGTTGGATGAAAACCATAAAACCCTGTGTCACAGCTTAAAATATATGGTTTATGCATTAGAGAAGCATAGCTTTTTTCCTTTCCTCTCACTATTTTGGGTCTGTAGTGCATACAGGTAAGTGTATATTTTCCCATTATACTCCCTATTTTCCTGAGCAAACTCTACTCTAATTAATGAATATTTTAAAAAATACAAAGCTTTTTAAGAATATAGTATTTTTTCTTGTATGCTTGTGTTGTATAGATGCAAAAATTGTATTGAGAAATGAGAATGCAATAATATATTGTCTTCTTGTTTTTACTCAACTTCATGTTTTAAGATCCATCCATGTCCTCTGAGTGCCTGTAGTTTATATACTTTGTTTGCTACATATCATGACATCATGCTCTATATGGCACATATTCTACCTTTGTGTTATTATTATTTTTTTAAATAATTGATCATTAAAATGGTTTCAATTATCTGCTTCAACTTATGATGCTGTGATAAATATCTTTAAAATATCTCCTAAAAGACATAAGTATAATGTTTCTCGACTATATAAAGTTGTTCTTTTTTTAATACTTTATTAATAAGCTTTCCTCTGTATTAGGTACCTATTTTTTATCTTGTTAACATAAACTTTTCATATATTGTAGACATGAAATATTTTTCAGATACTGATTTTGCAAATATGTTCTGTTTTTCTATCATCCCAGTATTATTTTTCAGTCGTATCTTTAAACAACAATATTAAATTTGGTATACTGAGCCAGAACTTTTATTTTTTTTCCTTATAATATGTGCTTTCAGATGTTTTATTAAAATCCCTTACCCATCTTAGGGGTAGAGATACGTTCACCTTGGTTTTATTCTATTAACTTTACAGTTTTATTGTTCTCACATAGGTCTTTGTACATAGTGATAAGTAGTGATTCAAAGTCAGGCACTTCTTCATTAGTTCGTTTTTTCAAAACCATCTCTTAAGCAATTCATTATTTTGTCCAACTTTTGTGATACTTTTATTATGAAACAAATTAATTCGTATATGATTTATTTCTATTTTGAAGACTTTTGTTCAAGAAAATTATTTATTTAATATGAGACTTGTATCACATTGTTTTATTAACATTGTTTCTTTAAAAACATGCCATCCTTTCAGGTAGAAAAATTCTTCCAACTTCTATTTTAAAATGATTGAACTATTATTGGGTAGATGCTCTTATATATGTATTTTAAATTGTGTTCATATGGTATGTACTAAAAAATAATTCACCAGGAATTATAATTTAAACTGCACTGAATTTACAGTAATTTGAGTAATAATAGTAGGTGATCTAGTTTTATTTTCAGTCTTAAGAAAAATGCAGCTAAAGGGTTTTTAGTAAATAACACATTTACAGAAAGTTTTACAGTGTTTATAATATTAAAACAGCTACCTTCTGTTCATTGCATAAATAAGATAACATTTTCTCAAATATTTTATACATGTATCTAAAAATAAATAAATATGATGCACTTACTGAAGTGGGTGCCTGATGGAGTAGAATAAATTTGGGGCTCTCCATTGAGTTTCATTCCTACAGATTTTCTTTTTTCTATTATTTGACCTAGCAGCCCTCTGTATGCCTAGATTGGACAGCTTGTCTTTATCTGATCTGAGCCAGAACTCAGAGTAAAAAGTCCTCACTGCATGGCACTTGTTAAAAACCATAAGCTTCAACTGTTTAGTACCACAATTGTTTGAATCAATGAAAATAGTAAGGACAAATGGGAGGACAACCAAATAACTCAAAGAAAAAGGTTGAGAAATGGAATGACCATAGGAGGCTTTGCAAAGTTCTGATATATTCCTGAGACTCTGGAAACTTTGTCTGAGGTGGTTCATATGCCCAGGAAGACCTATGAAGGCCTTAATATCTTACACCTGGCTGATCTTGAAATTTTAAAGTGAGGGTTAAGGTACCGTAGTAAACTGAGGGAACTTTAAAATGTGCCCGACATGCACGCAAACCACTCAGCAAAATCTGGGAGACTTACTGGATCAAGGCATTTAAGGAAAGATTGTTCGCTTATTATCTGACCACTAAGCTAACCAAAGAGATAGTTCAGTGGCAATATATGACACAGAATACAGAGTTTACAGATTAGTTGAGGAAATTTACCGAAAAAAAAAAAAGGCAACAAAAACAAAAAATAGCAGCAAACCATGTGAAGAGGGAGAATCTTATTTCTGCAGTTGCCACATCATATTATTTTAAATGTTCAGTTTTCAACAAAAATTATGAGACGTGAAGAATCACAAAAGTATAGTATACACGCAGAGGAAAATAATAGCAATGAGACCATCCCTCGGAAAACCCAGGTGTTAAATTTACTTGACAAAAAATTTATATCAGCTATTATAAATACCTTCCAAGAACTAAAGTAAACATGTCTAATAAAGAGAAATTGGCAATTTAAAATGCAGATAACTGGTGATTACTGGTAGACCAGAACAAATAGGGCAGAAGGGGTAGCTAAAATTATAGGGTGGATTTGTTTTCTAAACAAAAAATACATTGCAGGTATAATGAAAGGATTGACGATGGTCCAAGCAACATCATTCTTTAGAAACCTATATGTAAACACATCGGAGTGGGAGAGAAACCTCATCCCACATAGCACACAAAAGCAAAATCTTAAAAAAATGTTAACTTTATACTCACAATAACAAATAAACTAATGTTTCTCACATTTTCTTTGAACCTCAAAATGATACCCCAAAAATATGAAATAACATCATCAGTAATTCAATGTTAAAAAATAAAAGCTTGTGACCAGATAATTTTCTATGCAGTCATATTATCTTTGAAAATAAAAGTCACTCACAGTAAATAGGGCTCAAGAAAAATATGAACCTGTTTATTTTTCTTAAAATATTTTGTAAGATTTATTCCAACCAATTGATGGAAATAGCAAAATTAATACTGATAAATGCAAATACTGGTAAAAAATATATAATAGCAAGCATTAGTGTTAATTCAGAGATGATATAAATAATTCTTAACTTCTTTAGAATTGTAACAGCAAATTATAATTAATAAAATGATATCTATAATATATTGGGCCCTAAAACTAAATTAGGTTGTAACTACCAACTAAATATCCCTTTCTCATATGTTAGTAACAATCACAAACACATATTTTTTGTTAACCTTTCTATTACCTGATAGAAAGTTCTATCAAAGTGTATCATTTACCTTTCAAAGTTAGGCTTATTGAGGTTGTTTTACACATGTCCTTGAGTTCTTTGTCTCCTTTCACAAAAGATGTGAGTTCTTGGAATATGGACTGGCTTATTGACTCACTTCTAATGAATAGAATGTGTCAGAAGTGACGTTGTATGACTTCTGACTCTGAGTTTGAAAAAAAGCAGTACAACTTCCACCTGGTGCTCTCTTTCTTTCTGGAGCTCTGAGCTGACATGAAAAAGTCTGGCTTCTCTAAAGTTTTCATACTGAGAGTTCAGTTGACAAGACCACAGAGAGTAAGAGATAGATGCCTGAGGAGTCTTGTCTATTTTTTTCTGAGCTGTTCAACTGCACCTAGCATCAATCTTCAGGCATCTGAGCGAGGAAGACTTCAGATGATTACAGACTGCTGCTTCTGAGATGTCCTAGCAGACAGCAAGTGAAGCAAACAAGACTTCCAGCATGCTCTATCTCAATTACTGACTTACGGAGTCCATGAGCAAAATGAATAATTATTTTTCAAAAACTAAGTTTTGGGATGATTTATTTAGAAATAGTCACTGCAATACACACAGGCTAACTTTTCAATTAGAATACTTCCTCCACTTAAACAACGTAATTGATTTTAGGTTGATCACATGGTTCAGGCTGAGCCAATCAGAACTGTGACTGCTTGCTTGCTTGATTGATTTGATTTGATTTGATTTGATTTGATGTGTTCTTTTGTCAGAGTAGGTGGAAGGAGAGGTAGGTGGAGGTGTTGACAGGAAAGCTGGGAAAGAAGGTCTCTCTGCATGTAAGATCCTAAAAAACAAGTTCTTTGTTAAACTGGAGCTCCTTAGTCTGCATTTATAAGGATGACGAGGGATTGTCTAAGAAAGAAATCAGAAACAAGAAATGCAGAATATGACATAGGTTGCTAGTGACATATTTGAACCCTGGGATCCATTCTCACCTGAAATAGGCACAGATATTTAGCCTTATCAGTATGTGGACCAAAGAGTACTCTTTTGCGGCTTAATCTAGTTTGAATCAAGGTCATTTTTAACTAAAAGTTTACTGAATAATGCAGCAGTACAATGTGTTTTGCTGTTCTCTTACAAATCTAATTCCCATAGATTTTTTTCTAAGCAACAAACAAACATTCAATTGTCATGAGCATTATTTGTAAGTTAGTATCCAAAAGGACATGAAATCCTCCATGGGCTTTCTTCCATAAAGAAAAAAAAAGTTTAATTTATTTGATTGGAAGTTATTTTGGTGAACAAAAATTTAGGAACACTTTTTTAAAATTAAAGGATGCTTTTTTATTTTTTTTTCGATCAGCTGAAATTGTGAGCTATTACAAGTCAAAAATCACATCCTGAAAATGTCAGAAGTTTGAGCGACTGACAGTTGAATTCTGATCTGCCTAAAATAATTGAAAGAGATATTTGACACTACTTCATTTACATATGCATAAAATAAGGCAAGTAAGACTGCAGACATACTTTACCATTTGTTGGTATTATGCTATCAGATCCTAATAATATAAGTCTGATATTGTATAAAATTTCAGATGCATCTGGAAGTTTTTATTTTTTTTTAGTTATTTTTAAGGCATCAAAATATTAATTGTAAGTTTATTGGAGAAGTAATCCAAAATTTGTTTCCTTTTTTTAAAATATTAAAAACTGTGTAAGAATTTATATAAGAGACTAGTTTTATTTTCCATTACAAACTTGAGAATTATAAATAAATAAAATAAATTAAGGAATCCAACATTTAAGAAAAATAGATACGCTTACATTTGTTGTACTATCCTCTTTTATATCTTTCTTTTTTAAAACCTATAGCGGCCAACCATGTTTTCCCATAGGACATGAAATTTTCTAATTTTATTCTTTTTAAATTCAGTTTTTCCTTGGAAGAAAAGATATTTTTTATAAACTTTATATGTTTATAAACTTATGTCATCTCTTTTTCTCTCTCTCCCCTTTTCCTAACCACTCAATCTTTACAAGACACAAATACACAACAAATTCACAGAATATAAAGACAGTTTCAGGGAGAATACAGCATAATAATAGTGATACAAGATAAACCTCTGATTTTGTGTATATATGTGTGTATGTGTATCTGTGCAAGTTCTCCATTTCATATTGTCATTTCACACAATGTAACAGAGAAGTTTGGCTGTGAGGTGGCAAACTATACTTTCAGCAAAAAAGTAAAAATAAAAAAAATAATTTTAAGAAAGGAAAGAAAAGAAAAGGGAAAAAAGAAGGGAAGGGAAGGATCACAGAGATAATGCTGCCAAACCTGCTACCATAAACATTAAGAACACAGGGAGCAGAGGCAGGAAGCAGGTAAGACTCAAGAGAGGAATTAACTGGATAAATTACAGGAGAAAGTAAAGGCCTAGGAAGATATTAAAACACAGAAAGTAGGTTTTACTGTCATGCAGGATTGTTTAATGAATGGTAATATTTGTTTTATTTTTGTGACTGTATGCTAAACACCAAAAAGTGAAAGACATCTGTTATCCTTTTCCTCAAAGTCAAATAAACATTGTGTCCTAATTTTAGCTTCTCTGGATTGGAGGGGACAACTATGGGAACATTTTTTTTTAACTCTTTTTCACAGAAGTTATTTTACACCTATTATACCAAACAGCATTTAAACACTGACATGTAAAATCCCTAATAAAATAAAGCAAAAACAAAAGTGTTTATGAGAAACAAGATACATCACTTATATTCTTCAAAGATCATTGCACTTGAACTTTCATAATTTGACAATGCATTCATGAGACAATTTGCAGGCAAGAAGTTTTAACAGACAAGTTAAAGAACATTTTTAAGCAGACATGACTGTTCCAAATTCTTTATTAAGCTAGAACTTTACAAACAACATTTATATTAGTGATAATGGTAGAGCTGGAGAGTACTGCGCCTCCTCCAAGGCCACAGCTCTTACAGCCTGCAATCCTATGCTTGTGGAATGGTTTGGTAATCCACTGGAAGTCAGGATTCTGTTTGATAGCTTTATAGAATGGATCAGTGAGGATAATCTGAAAAAAATAAAAAAAAAATTTAAAAAAATCAGCACTCTCAGAGTCCCACAGCAGCGTCCAGCTTGCTCCTCAGCAATAGTCTGAAGACTTCGAGCAAACTTTAGCTGATTAACACCCTAATGGACAGACCCGCCATAGGTCACACCTGTTAGGAATCGGGCATTTGCAGTCACCACAGCACACACAAATTGACATATGACATACTCGTGCTTGGCCTTATATCTCGTCCTGTGTGTTTTATGGGGCAGGGTGGGAGTTCCTGTGAAATGCAGAGAGCTGATGGTACTGCCAGCAGCACACCCTAAGAAAGCGCATTACATCGGACTGCTTCTTTCTCCATAGCTCCTGAATGTACTTAAAAAGCCCATCTTGGCTTTACCTGATGGCTATGGACGGACGGAAAGGCCATTAATATTCAAATTTTAGAAATAGAATATTCCAAAATGTGTAAAGTCAAAAAAAAAAAAAGAAAGGTATAACTGAAAAACAGATCTATGTCCTAAAATGATGGCATTTTCTAGAGTATTTTCCTAAGCATTTGCCCTATGTCCCAGTTCTGCCCCACAATTTTTAGCTGTGTACCTCCCCTGGGTCTTGTCAAGAGATGAGGTCATTGAAGAGAGATGAGCTGCCAGATACTGAAGTAGTTGATTAAGACAACAGCCAAATGAACATAATGGGTAAGCCTTTAGTCACTTGTTGAGATCTTACAATAAGAGGCTAAACAGGAGAGAGTGCCAGCTCACCCAATGGGACACTTTCCCCCATGGAATGACATTATAGTGGTCAGGTGTATCAGTGCAGATGTTGGTCTTACCATTGAGAGAGGCTGCAAACAAAAGACTCCTGTCATTTTTGGTCCTGAGGGCTAAGGGGAGGCAAAGGGGATGGACTAGGAATAGAGTAGAGAAAAGTGTTTTTAAGGATGCCTGATAAAGTGATCTCCGCAGAGGTGCCTGAGAAAACCTCTTCAATTGGCCCCTGAGAAAGAGACCTCCAAATGGAGGGCCTAAGCTAAGGATTTAGGTATATGCGTAAGATGCCCTGAGTCCTTAGCCTCAGCTCCCTTCAGAGAATGCAATGCACCAAGTCTGGTGTGGGCAAGGCAGTTTTCCTCCTTGGCTGTGCACCAAGTCTGGTGTGGGCAAGGCAGTTTTCCCCCTGAGGCTTCTCAGGTAAAGCTTCTGCAATTGCCTAAGTTTAGACCTGCAAAATCAGACATAGGATTTTGGCTTGGAGCCAGACAACTCAGATCTGTCTATGTGAATGATAATAGAGACAAGACATTAGCCAACTAATGTCTTGGAAGCTTTCAAAATGAACATAGGCCTTAGTTTGACATGTTGAATAAATCGTGGCTGAGAGTAGGTCTGTGTGTAGGGGAGTGCTTTATTCTAATTTTGTGGTCAATGTCAATCCCCTGGGGCAAATGTAAAATCCTACTGAGGATGAAACAGCTCCCCATTGAGTGACTATGGCTGAATAGGATAAATATGTATCACTACCCAAGGAAGAGGTATTTAAAGTATGATTTAACTTGATTTAAGAAAATTAAAGTAATATAATATTTCTTAACCTGAAAGATGTTGAGCAAAATGTATACCCATTCTACAACTATAAAAATATACCAGGTAGGGTTGCATTTAGCAGAAAGTAATGACCTGATTGTACATCTAAGGACATTTTCGTTACATAAAAACATGTTAGGTACAGGTGATTGCAGGTTTTGTGTAATGACTCAGTTATGCTCTCATGACTCTAGGCTCCATTTCATTACTCCTACAATGTAGGCTGTTTATTTTTATGCTAAATGCTTCATGATCATTGGATTAAAGTCAGTGATCTAGACACCATATCTACAATTAAGTCAGGAGAAAGATAACAGAAGCAGAGTAAGTAGCTTTATTTCATGCTTGATTTTTTAAAAAAAAAGAAACAAGAATTTTCCCCAAAGTCCCCTCAGATGACTTCTGCTTATATGCTTTTTGTCTAAACTGAGTCATACAACCACTCTTAGCTGAAAAATAGGCTTGAAAACCAAGTATCTCTTTCAAGCTTCAACAAGGAAAATTCAAGAAGAAGAAACCTGGATTACTTGCTCAGTTAGCCAGATGACACTAGCATCCATTACAACTGTAAAATAAATGCATACCTAAACTATAGTATATTAAAAACTCTGGCAATCTCCAGCTCTATTTTGCTCCTTTAATACTTATGGAAGAGGTCTGATTTACTCATCAGTGTTTATACATATTTAGCTTTGAGAAAACCAGTATTACAATAAATTTAAATTTTATGACTAAAAATGACATCTTGATATTATAGTGTGTCTCTATATAGGCAAATAAAGTGTTGAAAAAAATGCCAAGAAATATTAGCTGTTAACAAATTATAATTATTCTATACATTTTTCTAAATATAAAGGAATAAATTATCACTGATTAAGAAAGTAAATAAACTTTTTTTTAAAGAATTCATTCTACAAGGCAGGTTATTATAGATATGCCTGCAAAAATATTTTTATGTTCTCCATGGCATAAGTAATTTTTTAATCCATAGCTTTACAATATATACACCTATTTGAGTTTTCTGAAGATAATAAATATAAAAAAATTGTTTGATGTATATTCTGCTATACTTGAAGGTAAAAGATATTTGTTTCAAATATATAAGATTTTTAATTTCAAATCTCAATTTAATATAACAACCTCACCAGGGAAGACTAGAACGTGGATCTTTGTGAATATCAGTATTTCTGATTCTGAAAAAAAATAAGAATAATAATCTCCTTAAGGAACTTTTCTGCCAGTATGGTATAATTCAAAGCATAGAAATCATCAGATAAAATTTAAGAGTGATTGACAACTAAAGATAATACGGATAGTCACCATTTTTAGTAGATATTTTCTGGTGATTAATGTAATAGTGATCTTCAAATATAAAGTATTTTGTAAGAATAAGAATAATTTTATTAATATCTATGCAGACTCATCCAGTTTAAACTCTTTTGTGTTGTGTGTCAAAATACTTATTTATCAGTGAGGTCTATTTTTATCGTCCCTTTTACAATCAACCAAAATTGTTTCTCAACTTCAAATAATATATATTTTCTACATCAAAATATGTGTGTACTCTCATACATATCTGTTAGTACTATAAAATGGAACAGCTACTTGGCAAATCACTTGGCCATATCTACTATCTGCAAAAGTGGACAAATAAATAATTGTATATACATATTAAAAGACATACAGCAATGAGAATTAGTAAAACATTGCTATATGTAAAACCAGAAATGAATCTCACAAAATTGTGAGCAAAAGAAATCAGATAGAATAGAGCATTTACAGTATGATTCCATTCATATGAAATTTAAATCATATCTGTTTTGAGAGAAGGTAAGATCAGTTACTCTTGAAGGGGAGAGCTGAAGAGTACACAAGTGCTAGTTGGATATTCTGGACTGCTGGCAAGGTTTCATTTATTGATGTGAGTGCTAGTTATGTGAACATGTTCTCCTTGTAAATTAATTAAGTTAAATACTTATGATTTGTGCATGTTCTATATATATTCTACATTTAACTCTACATTGTTAGTGAGTTAAGGAAGAGGAAATTTTTGCTAACTCTACTAAACCAAGCAGCTGAACCACAAAGAGGTCCGTGAGGTTTCCAAAGTCATTTTTTGGGTAAATTTGAATCTGGCTCTCTTCTCTGAGGACTAATTCTTCTTCTCTTTGCATGTTTCCAGTAGCGTTTCTCTGCACTGTTGTGCATCTCTGACACTCTGACACATGGAGATTGACTTAGTAGGTCTATCTGGAGAACAAATGCTAATTTTTCTCTTGCACCATGGAGGATGATTAATGCCTATGCCTGATTATCTTATAAATGGTGTTAGTTATTGGCTACCTAGTTTAAATATATAGTCTAATATTGTTAGAATGCAATAAAACTAATAGTCTATTAAAAAAAAGATTACATTAGGTAATACCATCATTATTCATATGTGTGAAACAAACGAACCCCTTCCCTAGTTTTTCAGTAACAGACAAAGCAGTCTTGGATATGGATTTACATATGTGAATTTCAAACAACGCTGAGGTAAAATATCAGAACACCATTCAGTCTCATTGGCTTTGAGAAAGATTTTTCTCTTTTTTGAAACTGCAATACGAAAGTCAGGAGCCAGTAACATGTAGTCTTAAAGTCAGAATCTAAAATGTACTACATGAATTAAAGCCTTATTTTTAGAAATTATTATAATTTTGAACATGTCAGTATTTTCACTCACTTTTCTACATTGAATAATAATTGACACTGGGTCTATAATTGCAGTGTTCCAAATAAGTTCTTGAAATTTAACTGCTTGGGGAACTGTTATTGTGTCACTGTCAAAACAGCATAAATATTTAGTTTGCCTATAGATAGCAGATAACATGGCCAACTGACAAAATTTTTTAAGAAAATCAGACTTCTTATGATAAGAATAGTTCCTGAGATTCTTAGTTTTCACATTCACATAGCATTTCTCAGGGTTTCTCACCAGAAAAAGTATAGAAAATAAGCACGATTATTAATTTCTAATAAAGGGCATTACAGCATATTTATTTTGTGTTTGTCTTATAAGAAAATTATTGTAATGTTGATGTTCCTGGTATAATTTAGGAGGAAAATGGTCAAAGCTCTTTGCCCTAATACAAAATGTTGTCAAGATGGAGAAATTCCTATTTACTTAATTTTTTTTTTGACAAAAAATTCTCCATTGGAATTTAAATATTACAGCAATTTTCTATAGGGTTAGGGGCGACTCTTGAAAAATTCCCAAATGAATTACTAAAAGGACAAATTATGTGAAGAAATTACATAAAGTATTATGAAATATGCCACTACTTACAAGAATGATGTGGAAGTGTAAATGTTGTTTGGAAAGATGCTCATTATGTGTTGTATATTAGGAAAAGAAATGAAATGACAAAATGATTTACATTATGTGATAAAATCTTCATAAAGTAGAAGTTATGTGTAAGTGTATGTTCATTTTAAAAAAGAATGTGGAAGAATACAAACCAATATAAATTTGTTGAAAAAATCAAACATTATGGATTGGTTTTGGCTACTTGTGTATTATTCAGAATGTAAAAACGACATTAACTTAAATGACTGAAATAAAATTTATTGCGTAGATAAAATATAAATATTCCTGGAAGGCAGTTAAGTCTTCATTTGTGAATCGCTGAAGTATATAATTATGTAGTATTTATTGTTAGCATAAAACTTATTGATTTCTGAACTAGAAAAATGTAAAATAGAATATTTTCTTTATTCTTTAAAAATGTGAAATGGGGAGATATTACTAGAAAGAATGAAAGAAATATGATATAGATAGTAAAAAGAGCTAAAAGTCTACTTCTTCAAATTCATTGTTATCTATTACAGGAAAATTAATTAAAGTTTAAATTTATCTTTTTATTCCCATTACAGCCTTAAAGGGATACTGTTATGAGCTGAAATGTGTTCCCCCAAAATTCACATGTTAAAGCTCTGACCTTCAGTACCTCAAACGTGCCTGTCTTTGGAAATAAGGCCATATTAAAGAGGCGATTAAACTTAAATCCTTAAGGGGGATCTAATCCAATCTGACTGTTACTCTTATAAGGATAGGAAAATTGGATATACAGAGACACCAGGGATGCAAGCGCATGGAGGAAAGATCATGTGAGGACACAACAAGAAGACAGCCAAGGAGAGAGACAGAAGAGGAAATTAAACATGCCCACACCTTGATCTTAAATTTCTAGGTGTCAAAACTGTGAGAAAATAAATTTGTTATGTCACCTAGTCTGTGGTATTATGTTATGATAGCCCTAGTGAATTAATACAGTTTATCTTTAATTATTTCCTAAGAGAAAGCAGACAAGATTAAAATCTAATGAATATAATTGGTTTATGTGATTCATTTTCTTTATCCTGGCTAAGAAGATTAGTTGCTACAGAATATTTTTTCTTGAAATTTTGTGGAGGATTGTGATGCAATCTTATAGCTAAAAGATTAGACTTCTCAGCTTCCATTGGAAACCTATGACTAGATTCTGGTCAGTAAGTTGTAAATAAATGTGTTATACAAGTTTCCTGAGAAGAAGGTTTTGAAAGAGCTGATTCAACCAGGTATACAATTAATTTACCTTCTGCACTTCCTTCTTCCTGCTACATGAATTTAATTGTAATTATTGAGAGTTCGGTAGCCATTTTGAGCACAAGTGAATTTAAGAATAATAGCAACATGTTAAGAATAAACTAGGAATAGAGGAGTCTATGTTTCTAGTGACTGATGAAACAGAATTGAATAGAATTGTAAATTTACTGTATAAAATTAATACAAAGAGGAAAGCATTCTCCTACATAAAGATCTTTTAATATAGATTTAGATTCAAAAAATAAATATAATTGATGTAAATAGTCATTTTCTATGTCAAAATTTTATTCTATCAATAGTATTTTTTAAATGTTGTTCTTATTTGATACCGTTTTATCAAAATAAACTTCCATCAAAGATAGAAAAAGTTTTAATTTCAATGCATACCCACATACACACATAAACACACACCAACAATGAGTAAGAAATGACCATCATGGATTCTTATTTTTACATGTATATTATTCCATTCATTTTAATAAATTTTCTCCAAATATTTTAAGATTATTTATGCATACAAAATGTCTTGGAAGGACATTTGCTAGATTACCTTATAACAAAAAATGTAAAACCCACTGAAAGAGAGAAAGTGAGAAGGCCATTTTGAATAAACAAAGATAGAAGCACATGCATATTGTTCAAAAAGGTACAGGCAATTATTACCTATAAGGGCTATCTTTGGTGTGAGTGCAGTGGTCTTGACTTCTACAGAGACCTTTGGTAAAAATGTATTATTTAACTCCACTCTGCTATTGTTTCTTATTAACAGATTTTTTTTTCTACTACAATCAGCTGTTATATATAATGTAAAACATAAACTACTATTTCTATGTCTATATATTTTTAAAGTTTCTGTATATCATTTCCTCACCATAAAATCTTTACTATCATGGTAAGGTTAATTATGCAAGAACAGTTTTCAGTCCAGGTTACTTGAGGCTAACCCAAGTAAATAAGCTTTGGTAAAGAGCCAGAATGGTTAAAAGCACAGATTTGGCAGTAATAAAAATGTGGATTTAGATCCTGATTCCAGGTCATCTACAACTCTATTTTTTTTGTGAATACTGAATAACGCTAAATATAATATGTTAAAAAATCAATAGCAAATATTTTATAAAATTAATTATTGTTTTGAGTCAAAAGTTTAAACTATTTAGTAACTAACTTAGGAAGCTATGTAATAACTGTTATTGGTTCACATTTAGTCAAAGTAATAAAGATTAGTTTTATTTGGACTCTATTGCCTGTGTGTGCAGTCCCTAAAATTAAGATGTTGATTAGACATGTGGCATGATAATAAAAGAAAAATGTGGAAATAAGAAGTGTTCAAATCTAGACTATTCAACAACACTGCACTGTTCTACAGTGCAAAAATCCATACAATATTTGTAGATATGTATGCCATCAGATAAAATCTGTCTATGGTTAAAAAAGAAATGTTCGTGACCCCAGGAACTTTGTTTTGTGGTTATTTCTAATAAAGATATTGACATTATATGTTAAAGATAAAATATGTTCACCTGAAGCTCTTCCAATTGTCCAGGTCCAGTCATTGAGGAGATGATGGATTTGATATGGTGGTGTCTCCCAGAGGATAATGCCCTCACAGTCAGTGAGCACAATTGATTCTATTATTTTGTCTGTCTCTCTCAGCTCTCTGAGGCTTTCCACATGTTTTGTGTTGGTCTTAGTAATTGATTTAGAGCAGCATCACAGGCTAGATCACATCTTCTTAAAATGACCAGGCAAGGAAAGTCACCCATCATAGCCGGAAAGCAACTGACAAAAATTGTTTTTACAGTCAGTGAACTCGAGGGCAAACCTTGTCTGGACAAGTTTCTGAAATGTGTAACATTGGCCACCTGTATCATCTGTTTAACTCTTTTCTTCCATTCTTCCATTTTACTAACTCCTCCCCATTTTCCTTTTGGTCTATTAAAACATTTTGTCAGAGAAGCGTAGAATGAAAAGTCTGAATGACGAGTGCAAAAGAAATTTTAGACTTATCAAGACTTTTTGCTTCTGAATTATGTTCTACCTATAGACAAATCTCATTTTGAGGAGAACAACAATAACAACAACAAAATAGATGGCAGGTTTTACTTCTAGTTCTGCACCCGATTAAATAAGTGACTTTGGATTTGTTGACTTGTCTTTGTTTATATCAGTTTCTCAATTGGAAAATGAATTGAACTCTATCAAAAGCATAGAAAGTAGCTATAGGGAGCCATTACTGAATAAGAAGTCAGGGGCTATCCATTAAATATAATTTCAGAACAAAGTACTATCCACCTCAAAATTGAATGTGTGACTCAATATCTTGCAGCACTTTTAAACTCTACCATATTGAAAATTGCATCTTATTCTAGAACTTTAATGATTCCCAGACTAAATTTTAGGCAACTTCAATAGCTTGGGCTTCCAGATTTCCCAGGAGAAATTTCAAGCTGATTAATTACTCAGCAGATGACTGAGAATGGGGGAGTTTATCCCTGAGAAGAGGAAGTAGCTTTTTTTTTCTTTCAAAGGGGTCATAACCTTTAACCATTTAATGTAAACCATTTTAACATAAACTTCTACTCCATGTAAATATATCTATTCACACTGTCATTTACGTTCCTGGACGTGATAAACAAGGGTGACTACTTCTTTTAATGACTGAATAAAGGATAAAAAAAGCTAGAAATGACAAGAAAAATAACAGGTTAATGTTTTAAGTTTACATCACATGAGTCTGGTGAAAAAACAGAGTAGAGTGCATTTAAGACTTTTCAAATAGAAGATATGATTTAGAAATAAGAAAGATCAGCATGAACATTGGGTAACAGTTTGTTTTTTTTTAAAGCAAGTAGAAGAACATTTCTGCCATGAAAAGACATCATGCTACACTCCTCATTACTGCATCTTAACATTTCCTGAGCAGAGGGTAACAAACTGTGTTTAATGTGGTTGTGAGGCATGTTTGTAAAACATCATGCTTTGTATGCATGATTTCATTTGCATTTTTATAGCTATATTGACAATATTAGCATCATTTCTTGGTAATAAAACTTTATTTTCTAACATGAAAAATTAAAATCTAAGTTTAAGAAATGCTAATGTTTAATTTCACTTTAATTTTATCACTTAAAATAAAACACAATTTTATTAGGAAACTCTCTAATGCTCTATGATAAAACTAGAAATAATTTTCAGGGTGTGAATTTGATTTGGACATATTTCAGAAGCATACAAAGACTAATAATAATAATAAAAACTAATTTTTATTCTCTGTCTATTTTTCTATCTTTCTCTTCTTTATGTTAGAAAAATCAAAACTGGTAGATCTCTCTATCTATGAGAAAAATAGTAGAAAGCTCTTATCCAAGTGCAGAAGCTAAATCCTGACTTTGACTTTAACAGCTTTATTTAGATGCAGAGTCCAACTGGAGACGATGACAGTTCATGTACATCCTTTTAGTGGATGACAAAAGCAGTCATTCAAGCTTTCTGAAGATAACAGTCTGGGTTAACACACCATCAATTGATTGTCACTCATTTTACTTCTCATATTAGAAGTAAGATAAAATTATTTTGCCCATTGTATGGCCTGTGATTTAGAAATTAAAAGGATATGATAAGAAAAATTACTAGTAAACAAATATACTTCTATTTTCGATTCACAAAATAATTACTCTTCCCAAGTAAAATGCACCTGGCTGCCAGCTTAAACAATTTATCTCACAAATTTTTACTAACAAGAAGCCAATAATACTGTTTTTTTTCTAGTTTTTTTTTATGTATAATTATAATAATCCATCACTGACCGACAAAAAATGCATATGCCTTTTCTTGAAACCTTGTACCTCAAGTAATCTATGATGATATGGTATTTACTTGTAAATCTCAAGAGAATAACTTAAAAGAACTATTAAAACAAACAAATAAAGTGAGTTGTCATTTAAAAAATTAGCAATTTTTAGACAGTATTTCTTTTCTATCAGATCAACACTTTTAAATGTTAAGGCTGTAAGAAAACAGTCACTCTCAATCATTCAGGGAATTGGACAATTTCTAACTAAACTATCCATGCATTTATGCTTTGGCCCAGAAACCTAAGTTAACAGTTTACTTACACATATATGAAACAACAAGCAGAATTTTACTTACTGTCATATTTGCAATTGCAAAAGATATAGGACAAGTTGAATAAACAAAGACACATCTATTATTTACATCTATAGTATTGTACAGCAATAAAAATGAAAAAAAAATTATGTATGCAGATAGATTTATTTCTAAGATATAGTACTGAATATTTTTAAAATAAAGACAGGAATGGCACCATAAATAATTAGGTATGAAAGAAAGACTTCTTTAAGTAAACTGTTTTATTGTTTTAAATTTTATTCACTCAAAAAATAAGTTAATTCAACAAAGTTAAGAAAACGCAAACGTAAAATTGAATACAAACAGAAACAAATAAGCCCAACTATTAAATAATTGCTAATCAAATCACACTATCAAAAAAGTTAATTCAAGTGATTTGTATCTTTGACTTTGTATCTTTAATGGAATATAATCTAAGAACAAAAAGAACTTTAAAGAAATCTTGAATTTATTTAGTAAAACTGTTCTTGGTAGAAATATTAGTATAATAATTATAATACTATTTTAAATATATTTTAGAATAGAGCAAATATTACCTATGCTGATCTCTCTGAAAACCAGGATTCTCACTGTAGGAGAAGAGAAACATAAATATGAAACGAGAAGAGATCAAGAATTGCCCAGCGATGGGGATTTGAATTAGAGGCATTAGTGTGGATGCATGATATTTTAAATATTTTATTTTCTACCTCTGTTCATTGAAAAGATCTAGAGCCACTGGGCCCAGAATCAATGAATATATCCAACATGCCCAGATCTTACATCCTAAATTCCATCCTCATTTTAAAAGATACAGGTTCTTTTAAAGAAATACTTGATACCAGAGCTGAGGCAGGAAATAATCTCACCCTAGTACATATTTTTTGTATTACAAACAAGAATGCACCTGGAAACCAATGGAGATACACCAAAAGAAACAAGATGCCTTGATAGGCTTCCTTTGGAAATTTTGAACATCAAAAGAATCATGTTGATAATGAATTATCACATATCCAAGGAAAACAGCAAAATAATCTGTAGTTCTTAGGGGTCTCAAAATTATAAAGAGGAAAAAACTTCTCTCTATAAAAGTCAGCTATTAAATATAGAGAAGTTATTTAATTTAGAAAAATTAAGCTTTTATAATCACCAGTGTATTAATTGATAGAGATATTATTTACAGATGCAGAAAATGCTCAAAAAAAAAGAAAAGAAAAGAAAAAAGAACTGAAAAACTTGGTAATGAGATCTTCCAATAGTTTCAAATGGTCATTCCACAGGTTACATGCTAATTACAAGAAAAAGTATTTTTACAATAGAAACATATGTTGAACACCAAGTTAAACAAGTGACCAAATAGCATCACCAAAAATGGATCAGAAATTATATACTTTCTGATATGCAATAAATGAATACATCAACTATGTAGTATTGCAAAAATATTTAAGCTGAACCTAATCATAAAAATTTAATCATAAAATTGCAGATCATGGAAAATTTTATAAATTTAATAGATAATTGGAGTATATTTTTTAATTGAAGAAACTATTCAAAGTAAAAAGAGAAATTTCTATCAAGGTATCAAAGTGAATAAACACTGTGCTCACCTCTTCCCACCTCAAAATTACTTAAAATTACAACTAAACTAAAGGGCATCTATCATTGAGAACAGCCTGGAATATAGCTGAACAGAAGTCCTATAACTAGGATGTACAGAAGACGCAACTCCAAGGCTGGCAAAAGAAGCAGTGGTAAAAGGAGAAGAGACATGAAACAGCATGCATCAACATCCACATGTGGTGGTTAAAAATTGGGAGTGATATCTCAACAGAGGAAGAACCCCCTGAGGAACAAGAGGTCCCAGCTTCACATCAGGCTCCCTGGCTTAGGGTTCCTGTGCCAGGAAAAGAAATCCTCATACTTTCTGGCTGTTAAAACCAGTGTGGATTCTGTCCAAGTGAGATGGAGGGATGCTGGAGATCCAAGCATTCCTCTTAAAAGGCCCATGCATGGACTTACTTCCTGATAAACTCACTCAATCTGAGCTCTAGCACTGGAGCAGAAGCTTGATCTTGAAAGGCACCAGGGACAAACAAGGAGAGACTGAATCATCTGGCTTCAGAGTGAGGGCTGGAGGGGCAGCTTTCTCCCAGACAGAGCGGTGGCAGCAGCTGTCTTTTCTTTGTTGAGTCCTCCCCACACACGGCCTGTATGTGCAACTTGGTGGGCACCATAGCTGAGTCACCATTAACCTGAATAACACAGTTCACCCACCCTGGTGACTCCCTGAGACCTCATCCCACTCAACTTGAAGACACACACAATTTTCCATACAAACTCTTTGTCTTGGCTTATAAACAGCCTGTCTTGGCTTATGCTGCAGACTTTTCTAGAATCATTCCAAGGTTCAAAAACCCCAATCAAGCAGTATCCAGCCTCAGCATTCCCTGTATCACTTACTAAGCAGCCACAAGCCTGGCACTAGCAGCAGCTGACCTCAGTTTACAGCTTAGCATCTCCCAGCACCTCCAAGCCCAACACAGTGGCAACCATTACCATATCACTTTGTAGCTCATACCAAGTAACCCTGGGCAGGGCACAGGCAGTGGCTAAGTTTGAAATGCACCAGAGCCCCTCACAAGAGGCTTCAGAAATAATATATCTAATGACCAGCATAAGGTCACACCAGAGTATTGTCCAACCACTTCCACAAATGACACCCTCAAAGGGCATACTGGGTAGGCACCAGAGCCCTGTTAAAGCAAATCTCACTCTGTAGGGTCAGATCCTGCACAACAACTTCTCCACTATACTCATGGACAGTCTTCTCAACCAATCAGCCTGAGGGGCAATCCCTGTCCTTGATGTGTTAACAACAATCAAGGCTCAACTACAACAAGAAGGCACACACAACTACCACAAAAGTTACACTTGGAGCACCTGGCTCAGGTGACCAAGGAGACCGTGCCACTGGGCCCCAGAGAACACCTTCTATATGAGGCCACTCTACTAAGACTGGGAGACATAGCAGCTCTACCTAATACATAGAAACAAACACAAGGAGGCAGTTAAAATGAGGAGAAAAAGGAACATGTCACAAATGAAAGATCAGAATAAAGTTCCAGAAAAAGAACTAAAAATGGAAATAAGCAATCTACCAGATGGATAGTTAAAATACAGGTTATAAGGATACTCAATAATATTAGTGAGAACTTCAACAAAGAAATAGAAAACATAAAAATAGCGATAGAAAACATAAGAAAGAACCAGTCAGAGATGAGGAATACAATAACTGAAATAAATAAATTAGAGAGAATCAATAGTAAATTAGATAAAGCAGAGGATCAGATCAGCAATTTGGAAGGTAAAGTAATAGAAAACAACTGATCAGAACAGCTAAAAGAAAAAAAAAATCAAAAAAAATTGATAATAGTTTAAGGGGCCTCTGAGACACATTAAGTGTACCAACATTTGTATCATAGAAGTATAAGAAGGAGAGAGAGCAAAAAATTGAAAACCTGTTTCAAGAAATAATGATGAAAACTTCCCTAACCTGTTGGAGAAAACAGACATATAAGCCCAGGAAGGGAAGAGATTCCAAATAAGATGAATTCAAATAGGCCCACATCAAGACACACAATAATTAAAATGCCAAAGGTTAAAGACAAAGAGAGAGTCTTAAAAGCAGCAAGAGAAAAGTAGTTAGTTACGTACAAGGGAGTTCCCATAAGACTGTTAGCTGATTTCTCAATAGAAACTTTGCAAGCCAGAAAAAATTGTCATGAAATATTCAGAGTGATAAAAAGCAAGGACCTACAACTAGGATTACGCAGCAAAGCTATCATTTAGAATCCAAGGTCTCATAAAGAGCTCCACAGACAAGAAAAAACTAAAGGAATTCATCAACAACAAACCAGTATTATAAGAAATGTAAAAGGAACTTCTTTAAGAAGAAAAAAGGGTTTAAAAATATGAATAATAAAATGGCACTAACCACATAATTATCAACAATTACTTTAAATGTAAATGGATAATATGCTCCAATCAAAAGATATAAGTTGGTTGACTAGATAAGAAAACAAGACCCGTTCATATGCTGCCTAAAAGAGACTCACTTCACATCGAAAGATATACACAGACTAAAAGTAAAGAGATGAAGGAAGATATTTAATAAAAATGGAAATAAACAAAAAAGAAATGGGGTAGCAATACTTATATCAGACAAAATAGACTTTTAAACAAAGGCTACACCAAGAGTCAAAGAGATAATTCTACTTCAGTAACTCTATTTCTAAGTATTTATCCTAAAAAAAACAAAACACTAATTTGAAAAGATATATGCATCTATATATTCATTGCAGCATTATTTACAATATCCAAGATATGGAAGCAATCTAAGTGTTTATCAATAGGTGACTGGATAAAGAAGTGGTAAATATATACAATGAAACATTACTCAATCTTTAAAAGTAATGAAATCTTGTTATCTGCAACAACATGATATGGATGGACCTAGAGGGTTTTACGCTGAAATAAAACAGATAAAGACAAATACCATATGATTTCACTTATATGTAGAATCTAAAATAAACAAACAAACAAACAAACAAACAAAACAGAAATTTACTCATAAATAGAGAACATTTTAATGGTTACCAGATGAGAGGGGACTTGGGGGGATCGGCGAAGAGTGAAGGGATTAAGAGGTATAAATTGGTAGTTATAAAATAGTCATAGGGATGTAAGATACAGCATAAGGAATATAGTCAATAATATTGTAATAAATATGTATGGTGCCAGGTGGGTACTCGATTTATCAAGATGATCACTTCATAAATTATATAAATGTCCAATCACTATGTTCTATACCTAAAACTAATATAATATCGCATGTCAAGTGTAAGTTTGAAAAATATTAAAACATAAGAATGAAGAGACTAAAGGTTACTAAAAAGTCATAACAACAAGTGGATTACATTGTTCTTTATTCTCTCTCTCTTTTTTTAACTTTTTAAAAATTAAGTTTATTGGATGGGAGACTACCTAGGAATACCAGGTGCTGTAGGCATGAAAGAAAAAGAAAGGAAAGGAAAGGAAAAAGGAAAGGAAAGGAAAGGAAAGGAAAGGAGAGAAGGAAGGAAAAGGGAAGAGGGAAGGAAGGGAAGGGAAGGAGGAAAGAGAGGAAGGAAGGGAAGGGAAGGAAGGAAGGGAGAAGGAAGGAAGGGAAGGAAGGAAGGAAAGGAAGGAAGGAAGGAAGGAAGGAAGGTTAAATTGTGGGGTAACACTGGGACAATACAATTATATAATTTTCAAGTGCATATTATGAATTTGGCATTTGTATATTCTATTGTGTGTGTGTTCCTACAAAGTCAGTTTCAGCCAGCTACCATATTTCATCCCTTTACTCCTTCCCTCCCCCCTAAATCCTATATTCTGACTCCTTACTCCTCTACTTTCCCCCTCCTCCCACCTGCAAAGTAACCACTAGTCTATAGTCCATGTCCATGAGTCTCTGTTTGTCCTGTTCATCTGTTGCTTTTAGGTTTATATCCCACATATGTGATATCATGTGGTTTTCAACTTTTTCTGTCTGGCTTATTTCACTTAGCATGATTATCTCAAGGTCCATCCATGTTGTCGCCAATGGCAGTATTTCATCTCTTCTTATGGCTGAGTAATATTCCATTGTATATATGTACCACAGCTTCTTTAGCCAATCATCTATTGTAGGGCACTTCGATTGCTTCCATGTCCTGCCCACTGTGAATAATGCTGCTATGAACATCGGTGTGCAAATGTCTTTTCAGATATGGGTTTTCAAGTCTTTGAGGTAAATACCCAGTAGAGGGATTGCTGGATCATATGTAGATCAGTTCTTATTTTTTTGAGGAAACTCCATACTGTTTTCCATAGTGGTTGTACCAATTTGCAGTCCCACAAGCAGAGTATGAGGGTTCCTTTTTCTCTGCATCCTCTCCAGCATTTGTTATTACTTGTCCTATTGATTATAGCTATTCTAACAGGTGTGAGATGGAATCTCATTGTGGTTTTGATTTGCATTTCCCTAGTAGCTAATGATGTTGAGCATCTTTTCATACATTTGTTGGCCATTTGTATGTCCTCTAGGGAGAAATGTCTGTACAGGTCCTCTGCCCATTTTTTGATTGGATCATTTGCTTTCTGAATCACATTATTCTTGATAGCATTGTGGATAATTTTTAAAAGGATATTTTAAATAATTAAAAATTATAATATGGTCTCTATTTTAAAATGATGATAAATATTAGGTTATAATAATAGGGACGGATGTAAATATATGTTTTGCTTTAGGTGATACGTTCTAAATTACATTAACTATTTTAAACTTGAAAACATATCGCTGCAAAAAATCAAAAATAAATTTTAAGTTATCAATAAAAATATGCAATTAAAATATTTATATAATAAATAAAAATAAAACATCAGAATATAAATCAATAGAAACATTAAAAGTGATACAGGAGGAAAACCAAAAAATCTGTAGAGGAAGAAATAAAGGGGTTTCTATCTTGCAGATATACCATGATGTAAAATGAGATTGTTACTGAACTCTGGTTCAACTGCTTGCTGCTCATAGGTTTATTCAAGAGCCAGCACCCTGAAAAGACAGCCAACTGCTGTCACAAAGGTTGTCTTTCCTCTTCAGTACAACCAGGGGTTATTCTAGGGAGAGGGCTGAGTAAGGGATAAGAGAGAAATTCTCGGGCTGCATCCTGGAGGGGAGGGTGAACAAAGACCATCTATTCTGTCTTCTTGGCCTTGGTTTATTTCTCAGGCCACTTGGAGGGGAGGCAAGTGGAACAAAGGAATTAACAAAGAGGGGGTGAGGAGCTTCTATTTTCTGGTTCAGTTCAGCACAATAAACTATCCATTGCAGCCTGCTCTGATAAACAATCTGGAACTGGTCAAGCAAGATCTGATTTGCTTCATCTAGGGGAGGATTTTACCTGAAACTGAAAGGTAACCAAGTCAACTTCCTTTGAAGTCTGTTCCTAGGATTTTTAAGCAAGCAAGATACACATTAGTTAACAAGACATATTTAAGTATATAAAAATGAGAAAGAAATTGTAAGGACAAAAAAATGGTTAGGTTATAAGGTTACATTCTAAGATTACAATTATAAAGCTACAATAATCAGAGTTACAAGATTCTTAGTGCTGTTGAAATGGCATACATGCCCCAATAAAGATTAGTTTATATTATATTGTACAATTTACAACCCTAATGAGATTATTGTTTTGCATACATGCAAACATACACATGCACACATGCATACTTACAGTCAAACAATTATTTGAAAATTAGATTAAATAAGGTTTGATATAGGTATTCAATTTTAATAATTCTCTGGATGAAAGAAAATAAAGTGGTCGTGTATAGCTTAAGAAAAAAATAATAATTTATTTGCAGGATCCTGCAATTCAAATTTTGAATAGACATATCTTACAACAGCTTGGAAACAGAAGCTCCAGGTTACCCAAGAAACAGGGGCACATGAACTTTCTTTCCTAAAGGCTAAAATAAAAATGACACAAAGCTTGGGGTATAATAATATTTATAAAGTTAGCATCTTTTCCTTTTTGGAAATATAACTAAAGAAACAAAGATAATTTTTTTAAAGAAACAAAATTTATTTCTCACTGCAAAGGGCAACAGAAATTAATCCATAGACAAAAATTAGGTAAGGAATACCAAATCTTCTGTGATTGGCTAAAAGCCCCACATAGGTTCCAAAAAGAAAATGCAGAAAGTCTTGAGCAAACAGCAGTGACTATCTAGAAAATACAGCAAAACCCCACTTTCTGAAGGAAAATAGAACACACTTTAGAACAGAATCAATATCCTACATATTAAAGATGGCTACAGGAATCGTTGTGTGTAATATCTATTGGATTCAATTGAAGCAGCAGAAGAATTAGAAATGCCCATGGGAGCCCACTGGTCAACGATATCTGCAGAAACAGTTGTCTCCCTGTCAATAAAGGAAAAAAAAAATCCTTGTGAAATGTGTTCTA
Source organism: Pteropus medius (assembly GCF_902729225.1). Taxonomy (NCBI): domain Eukaryota; kingdom Metazoa; phylum Chordata; class Mammalia; order Chiroptera; family Pteropodidae; genus Pteropus; species Pteropus medius. The sequence goes on from NW_024354499.1 coordinate 8,990,312, forward strand.
GAAATGCCCTAGACCCGCTCAGGGAGTAATATTTCCTGTATAAAACATGTGCAGGAAATCCACTACCATAATACCAGTACTAAAAACACTCTAGTGGGAAGCTATATATTAAAACATACCAATATATAAAAATCAATTATCAGAAAAAATTGTCATGGATCAAATACAGTTTTTGACCAACTATTTCACAATTAATTAAAATCAATAGTAATAAAGCAATCTGCTCCCGTGTTAGAAACCTACAACTCAGTCATGAAAAAAAACATGGAATAAATGTAAGACAATGAAATACAATTTAGCAAAGTTCAGCAAAGAAATAAGACAGTCAAGGAAACATCATAGAAATGAAAATGAAAATATAATAGATACTGTGGAAGAAATAATAGACACTGTGAGAGAAATAGTTAATATATATAGAGTATAGCAATTAGCAAAGCAAACAAAGTAAAACAAAAAGAGACATTTTTAAAAGACCAGGAAATAAAGATAGATATAATAGATGTGAAAAGTAGATCAAATAAACACATAGATATACCTAGTAGAACAGAATAGTAGATATGCTTAATTAGACCACGTGAATAAGAAAGTCTAAACAATAAAACATTAACAATTAGTTATATAACTTAAGACTGCTTTCAGTACATGAAAAAAAAATATATATATATATATATGTTGAACACCATATGCAAAGGATAACAGACACAGAAGAGTCAACACCGCAATATAATCTAGTAAAACATTTAGTTTTCAAATAGACTCCTTTCATGGTCAGGATAAAATACCAAGTAACTTATAAGAGAAAAAGTGAAGTTTGCCTCAGATTTTTTGACAGCAAAATTCAGTGTTATAGGAGTATAGCAAGTCCTAAACACGTGCAAAGGAAGACATTGTGAAAAAAAAGTTGTTTAGTCAATCAGTCCTTCAAATTTAAAAGCTATAGAAAAACAATTTTAAATGTGTAACAGTTTTAGAAACATTTTTTTCCTTAAGACCATCTTAAGCATGTCAAGAGTTCACTTGGAGAACTATGACAAAAGAGTTGGCAACAAGCTAAAACTTTTAACCTTGGACTAAACCAAATGCTGTTATTAGGGTGACAAAATAGAATGCCTCAATAACAGGGAAATAATTTAATTATAAAAAATGGGGAGAAGGAAGAGGAAAAAAATGAGAAATGAATTTAATTTACTTTTGCCTCATCTGTTGTATCTGTGAATTGAAGGACATGATTTTATTCTTATAAATCAAATAAGAAAGCAGATAGTTTTCACAAAAATTTCTTGTGTTCTTAAAAAGAATGGGCATTATAGAGTTGTTCAATGAAGTGTTCTATATGCATACAGTAGATAAAGTTTGTTAATTATGTTCAACTCTTACATATCTTTACTGAGTTTTTGTTGCATTTTTTTATTATTTAATAAGTTTTGGGAAGAAGTGTGTTAAAATCTTTCCCTTCACTCATTTGCAAAAAAAAAATCAGTTGTTTTAGAACATTTTGTTAAACAGATTATTCTTTTCCCATGAATGGTCATGGCACCCTTATTGAAAATCAGTTAGTAATAGGTGTTTGTGTTTATTTCTGGACCCTCAATTCTATTCCAATTCTAAGATTTGAAAATTTTTTATAGTTGTTTTGGATATCAGGCACCTTGCAATTCCATATGAATTTGAGGATTGGCTCTTATATTTCTGCAAATAAAGGTTATTGAAATTTTGATAAGGGTTGCATTGAAACTATAGATCATTTTTGGTAATATTGATATCTTAATATTATCTTCCAATCTATGGGTATTTGATGTGTTTCCATTTATTTAGGTCTTCTTTTATTTATTACAGCAGGGTTTTATAGTTTTCAGTGTATAAGCCTTTAACTTCCTTGTTTGACATTATTCATAAGGATTTTATTCTTCTGGACTGCACTATATAGGTAATTATTTTCTTAATTTCCTTTGATATTATTAATTATTAGCATATAGAAACAAAAATAATTTTGTGTATTAAAATTTTGTATGCTTCCATTTTTCTTTATTTTGTAATTTAGGTATTATTTAAAATTTTAGTAGTTATTTGAGAACAATATGAAATATTAAATTACAAAATTCAATGTTAAATATTTTCATTTTTTCCTGAATTATTTATATACTTTTAAATATTTAAATTTGCTTACCTCTCTCTACGTTATATCCTTTACAATTTTATATATATTTCCTTAAAACTTAGTAATGCTTCTTAGTATTTCCTTTAGTGTGGGCCTGCCAGTGACAAATTATCACCTTCTTAAATATACCTGAATATGCTTTTGTTTAACCTTCATTCCTGAGGGATATTTTTATTGTACAGGATTGTACATTGGCGTTTATAACCTTTAAGTACATAAAGCATATTATGTTTTCTTCTAACATTCATTAATTCTTTTGAGAGATTCTGTTCAATTGTTTTTGTTGTTATTGTAGTTACTGTTTTATACTTTTAAATTTTTTATAGCTTTATTAAGATATGAATCACAAAACTTGTGTATGTATGTGTACATATACATGTGTTGTACAATGTGATGCTTTAAGGCATAGTCTGTGATGCTTTAATATCTTTTAATCACTTTGTAAAATGATTACCACAATTAAGTTAACTAAGACATCTATCTCTTCACATAGTTACCATTTTTTTGTTAAATGGCTTTTTTGGAAGCATTTCTCACTCTCTGTCACTCTGTGTCTCTGTCTCTGTCTCTCTCTTATTTCCTTTCTTATTTCTGCTTCTATTTTTCAATTACAGTTGAAATTCAATATTATTTTATATTAGTTTCAGGTGTACAGTGTAGTGGTTAGACATTTATATGAATTATGAAGTAATCTCCCTGATTAATTTAGTACCTACCTGGCACTAGACATAGTTATTATTTATTATTATTATGTGAGCTTGTCAGTGTTGTAAAGCAGATGATATTAATATTGTTTCATGTTGTTCTCAGTGTGTGGATTCTGAATTGCCTAGTATTTCTCACTTAAGAGGAACTATTCAATCATTAGGCTAATATGTTCTGGATAGCTGGAGATAAAATGAAGTCCCTCACCTTAAGCATGTTACTGTCTATGTTTTTTTATTTACCTAGTAAAGTTATTTGATAAGAATACATTTTTGCTAAATATTCATCAAATAAACAATTTGAGTTTTTTTACTTAACTTTTTGTTTATTTTATTTTAAATAACTTTTTGGCATTTATTGTGCATCTCAAGTATAATATTTCATTGATCATTTATATAATAGCAGAAGTTCATTAGTAATAAAATATAATTCCTACCTGACACTATATAGTTTTATTGCACTGAGTGAATTATTACATGATTAAATGAGTATTGTTATATTATTTAAAAATCCTTCAAAATTGTCGTATTAGTTATTAATAATCTTTTACTTATATTTTACAAAATAAGTGAAGGTTTTTGGATAAGCTAGGAAGGCATTATTATTTTTTCTATTTAAAATAATTAAATATGGTTTTCTGTTGTATTAAAATTTGCTACCAAACGCACTTTCATCAATGCCTCCATTCACACACACACACACACACACACACTGTTAAATAATAATGCAGGACCTCATAGAATTTAAGAATAAATTGACCTAAGGCTTTTTAAGGAATAGTAATAGGACCACTCTGTGGAACTAAATAATGGGTGCAAATCATAAATTATAAAATCAATAAAAGGTTCAATATAAAAACTGTTTTAATGTACCTCAAGAAAAACAATATGTCTATCCCATCTTGATTCAGGGTCTCACTCTGATACTAATGAACAATGGCACAATTAGCCACATACATGTGTGCTATTTAAGTATCCATCCTTATAGAGAGAGAGCAATTATTGTTGAAGAGTTAACTGATATTAGCTAGAGGAACTTAATCTAGCCTCTTTCATTTCTTTATAATAAGCATGTTTTCCTCAGAGTCAACAAACCTGAAATAAGAGAAAATGGGATAGACACATAGCCACTGAAACAAAAAATATAGTCTAAATATTATTTTTGTACTAGCTGTGGTACAATGTACAAGTTATTTAGTGCCATCGTTCCTTGGTTTCCTTGGTTTCCTCATTTTTAAATAAGAATCATTTTATTAGGTTTATTGTTAGATGAACAAATGGATAAAAATTCTTGATATTGTATTAGCTATATATCTATAAGTTGTGTTATTACTACTATTATTATTATCATTACTATTTTCTCTATGATGTGGATCAGTCTTGTTGTAGGTAGAATGTCAGTTTCATCATTATGAACTACAATGGAATCTTTACTGGTTCGACCCACTAAGGAAATTTTGTGCTCATCACAAGGTGATTCGTTTGCTCCAAAAACCATTTAAAAAATCTCAGTATTAACCATTATTGATTAACTACTTTATTTTATTTAGTATAACAAAGTAACCAACATATACACATTTAAATAACTGTCTGGAAATGTCAATGGACTAGTTCAAAAGACAGTTGTAAACACAACATGGAAAAAAACTGCTATAGGGAAAGTATTTGAGAAAATTATAGGAAAAAAATGAAGAAATTAGTTTATCTTATAGATTTAAAATGTGTTCTAACAGCCTGATTGTTACATTAGTGTTGTGGTTGTCTTTCTAAGTAGGCAGATAAATGAAAACAAATACAATGTTAAAAAATTGCGACACATAAAACATTTAATGTAGGTTAAAATTCCTACCTTTAATGGATAAGTATGCATTTTTCAATAAATAGAATCAGAAAAACTAACTTAACTTTTAGATTAATGTTGATTTAAATACAAACATATAAATGAACGATTTTATTATAAAATGTAAAATTATAAAATAACAAAAACCTACACAATTAATGACCAAAACGCAGACATTCTTGACCCATCTCTCCCTCTCAACTTTTAGCTTGAAATGAAATAGTTATAAATATACTTATGATCCACTTAGTATGTCTAAGTAAAGTAAATTACTATGTCAATATCCTTAATTGGACAGTCTGGCAATTCATTTTGGAAGAGCCAAAATGAAAACTGAGACAATAGAGAGACATGGGGCAATGCTTGCTAACCATTAAAGCATGAACTCAATTATCATTTTTTTTTCCTTTCCAGTGGGGGTCAGGCTAAGGGATCCACCAAAAAAAAAAAAAAAAAAAAAATGTGATCTGCTGGTTTACCAACTATAATCCTTGGACGGATTGCCCAAATCTTCCAACAGTAGCACACCTGGCATGTGCCTTGCACAGGTGGATTAAATAACCCCAAATATGAGTGATTGGAAGAAGATAATTCTTATAATGGCAACAATGTGTGAGCAAAGAGACTTCATTTTGGTAGGTCAGCAGAAGGTGACAGATGTCCAAGTCATTAGATTCCAGCTGATAAGAAACAAATCTTTCCAAGATTCCACTGCCCATCTGTTTATCCCTGCCTAGCTTAGCTCACAAACCTGGATACTGGGTTATCATAGAAATACGATCAGGTGAAGACAAATTATAGTTCATTTATAGTGAATCAGTAACATGAACAGTAAAGACTGAGCAAAACAAGAAAAATAATTTGACCTCTGCCTTATTGAGGTTAATTTATTGAAGTAGCAGAAAATTTTCATAAAATGTATCAGGAAACTCATGGATATTTGATATTCAACACCAACAATCCTTTCTAACTGGAACCACAGCATCATTTTGAAAAACTAAATGAAGAGAGAAAATATAATTTCTGAGAACCTCAGAGATAGAAAATATCTAATAACAAGAAGAGAGAGAGAGAGAGAGGTTAAGATACAATAAGACATAGAAAATGTGGAGAGCAAAATACATAAAACCTAAAATTTAACAGCTCTAGAGGAGAAAATTTTAAAAAGATGAAGTAATAATCACAGAAATCATTTTTAACAATCCAAATCTCAAGAATCACTTACATTTTCAGTAAAACTCTCACTCAGGAGAAAAAAATGAAAATAAGATATGCATAATTTAGTAAATTTTCTGAATTCTAAAGATAAAAAGAAACTCTTGAAAAAAGGAAAAGGAAGATGAAATAAAAAGAATAAATATTAAAAATATATGGGAAAAACATATACATTAGCAAAATAAGAGATAAGTGGCTGATTATCCTTTCAAAAAGCATATATTGTAGATCAGAGTAAAGCAAAATCAATGAATTGAAGGGGTAAAAAAGGTTGGATAATACTATATGAGGCAAATGCAAATATTTTATAATAGAAAAGTAGGGTAGTAAATTAAAATTCAAACCTAATGACTTCACTAAAAGAACAATTATTTAATTATAAAATATAAACCCAATGTAAAATTTATAATACACATTAATTCATAAAAATAAAGACAAGGAGAACTTTATAAGTAATTTCATAGATATTTTAATATTCTTTTAATTAAAAAAATTTTCTAGTTTTTGATACACATATTGCTTAAAAGGAATTTTTTCCAAATTTCCAAATAATTATCTTACTAATTTCAGTATCAACATTATTATTGCCTGCAAATTTCAACTTTATTGATTATTATAATCTTAGGTGCCCTATAAAATCTCTACTGATGGAAATAATTATGATTCTGTTTGTTGCATACTACATCAATTTTCATGTGGAAGTTTAAAAATATATATATGTGCCATATGTAAAATATATAATTTTAAATAAAATATATACATAATATTTTTTATTTATAAATAGCTTGCTATTTTTATCAACACATTTTTATAAACACATTTCCATATGTTCTTGAATATTTTGACTATTTGATATGTCATATTTTCAGTGTAGAAATCTTTCATATCTTTCTTTTATATATTTTTAAGATTTTATTTTCTAGTTGTTTCCTGTATGTATAAAAAAAATTACAATTGTTTTTTGTATTCTGACCTTTTATTCAGTGTTCATATTAAATTTATTTATTAATCTAAATTGTAGATACTTTGATATATGTGTAATGATAACAAAAGCATGAATAATGTGATTTCGATATTTTCCTTTCAATATTATTAGATTTTTTTTTTGGCTGTATATTACTTGTTAGGATCTCTAGAACAACAGAAATATATTATTTACGAAAATGCCAAAAACAGATGACGTGACTTAAGTATTTATAAACATCAAGTTTTAAAGAGAAAAATATAAATGAGATGAAACACAGGAAACGAGAGCATTTATAACTTATATGGTAGAGAAAGATTAATATTCTCATCACATAAAAGATTCTTTCAAATTACAACAAAAAATAAATTGGGAAGCCAGGTAAATATTTAACGAAGTTAGTTCACAAAGAAGAAAATCAAATAACCAGTGACCTTGGTCAATCTCAGTAATTGTCAGTGAAATGTGATAAATAAAAATATAAAAGGGAATTCAATTGCTAAGAAGTTATAAAAATTCCCAGTAAGACCACTTGTCTGTGTTGAATATAAAAATATAACATTATTATTTTTTTAAATGGTAGAAGAATGTTTTAATCACAAAATTATTTAGGAGGGATATTGAAATTAAAATTTTGTGTCATCAAAAATTCATATGTCGAAGTCCTAATCCCTAGTTCCTAAGAATGTGACTATTTGCAGGTAAAGCCTTTGAGAGGTAATTAAGGTAAAATGAGGTTGTTTGTGTGGGCCTTAATCCAATACGACTGGTATAATTATAAAAGAAAGAAATAAGGGCACAGACAACACAGTCCAAGGGACAACCAAGCCAAGGAGAGAAGATTTAGACAAAACCAAACCTGTGGACACCTTGATCTTGGACTTCTAACTTACAAAACTGTGAGGAAGTAAACTTCTGTTGTTTTAAATCAATCAATATTTGATATTTTGTTGTGGCAGCCCTACAAACTGTAAATATGCTTGTTCTATTATTCTGCTCAGGTTGCCATAACAAAATGTCATAGACTGGGTAGCTTAAACAACAGAAATTTATTTTCTCATATTTCTGGAGGCTGGAATGTCCAACATCAAGGTTGGTGTCAGCCAATTAAATTTTGGCGAGAGCGCTCTTCCTGGCTTGCAGACAGCCACCTTCTTACTGTGTACTCACATAGCCTCTCCTTAGTGTGTGGGCACAGAGAGGTGAAAAGAAAGCTCTTTCTCTTATAAAGTCACTAACCCTTTTGGATGAGGGCTTTATCTTATGATCTCATTTAAATTTAATTACCTCTCAAAAGCCTACCGTTAAATGACTCTTAACAAATTATGTAACTGCAGTTACATTGGTGGTTTGGGCTTCAACATGTGCAATTTGAGGGCCCACGATTCGCTTGCTAACACATGGTAAGCACTAAAGAATGGGTAGGAGTAGATGTGTCTAGGGATGTGTAAGTAGGTTAGATGAGTACCAGTTAAGAGTTCTACTATAGGTTTTTAATTGTGAAAGTGGAAATAAATATAGGGGGTATTGAATGGAAAGTTTAGAGAACATTTCTATAAGGTATCATTATATTAAAAATACAAAACAACACGGTATTTGTAAAAGCTTCCAAATAGGACATTCTTGTGGTCTGATATCGGTCCTGACCCTAAAAGCCTTGCTTCCTGCTCATTTCCAAGTCTGTTTCTCCAGGATTCCAAATGAGTCTGTGATTCTCTAATTCCATTCTAGTAATTGTACATTTCTTTTAGAATAGCTAAAGTTTGTTTGGTCAGGAAACTTGACTGATATAAAAATTGTTATCATTTGTGTTTCAAAGTAAATAAATCTTGAAAGCAAAGTATAGATGCTGCTTAGAGCAGAGAAAAATCTCAACTGGCTTCTCTGTTGTGTTTCCACCACCTAGTATGTAATTTTGTGTGTTTGCATTGAAGGCAGATGAACATAGGAAGTAGGGTTAGATATTATTTTTATTCACCAGAATATTTTCCTTTTGAATAGGTATGAATGAATTTGTTCCTGAATGACAAAAATAACATTTTTATACACAATATCATTTTCTCTCTTCATAGAGCATTAATATGTTAATTACCAAACACCATTTTATGTATTAAATTTGTTTCTGAACAAGACATTTTTGCAAAGTTAGTTTAAAAATACCTCAGAATAATTGAAACTACTATCACTACAATTTTGTAAAATGTCTATTATTCATATGTTCCAGTAATAGCTTCCTATATATGTCTTATGCACACTTTGCTATTAAGTAAATCAAGATCATTTAACTTCCTCAGCCTTCAAAATAAGTTTATAAAAATACTGTATTGCAATTTAGTTTTAAAGGAAAATCATCTGAGAAAAAATGACTTACAATTAAACTTGTAAGAGAAATGATTATAGGACTTCGAATATCTGTATCAATGTAATTATAGATCACACATGCACATTCAAAAAGTTTGATCTTGAGATAATTTTTTTAATCACTTACAAAACCTATATTTTCTGATTATAGACTCCATAACGAAAAGAATAGCTACCAATCCGAGAATGTTTCTCTGTGCAGAATAAAAAATACAATACAGAAATAATTATGCCCAGGCAGATATCATTAATCTTAGCCTTCAAAATCTATGACTTCTCATCACTTATGTTTCAAATGAAAGTAAATATGCAATAATAACATTGACTGTATAAAATATTAAAGTTTTTTATATGGAGATATCTGCCCTTTGTCATGTCCAAAGGGATAGTGCTTCAGGAATGAATAGTCTATTATTCTTGTATGATTGTGAGCTGCTATAAAATACAAGTACATTTAAAAACATATGGGAGATATTACGCTGTGTGATTATAAATAAAATTAGTTTTATAATTAGTTTCCTCTGTAAATAATATTCTATATTTTGATCACATTAATAAATATAATCAAATAATATGTATTTGGCAAAATCTTTAATGAAGGATATTTGATTTGCATGAGAAACTGAGAGTTAAGTCTATTGGATAAATTATGTAGGGTTATAAAAAACCTTTCGAAACTAATACTATAATGAGAATACAGTGATATATCTTAATGATTTAAAAACGAAATACTACTTGAGACTGTTAACAAAGTGATTGTAAATGTAATATTAATTCGATAATAAAAACAAATGAATTAGTTACAGAAAACAAATACTTCCTACTTAACGTTTTTTTAATTTTCTGGTATCAGAGACACTACAGTGATTATTTCACATTGTATACGTTTCTTAGGATGATAAATATTCTGCCTCTAGTGAAGTATAACAAATAAAGGGCAATTTTGATACATTAAGATGCTGAATCTCATACCCAGTTGTGTCCCCCAAATCTGTCCAAAATAACTGATTTAAGATCTGTAACTCTATTTTTGAGCCTAGGGTTCTTTTGTAAAGTTTATTTTATAACTACATAATATCTACAAAATGTCCTATAACTCAAAAATACTTGTGTGAAAGAAAGGTTTACAGAGCTTGAGAATTATAATGAAAATAAAATTGCTTCTACCGAGTGTTGTTAGGAAGATTTTTCTCAATATTTTAATGGACGTTTTCTTTAAGATGGTGTAACATGTTAGGATTGATTCCCAGAGCCATCAGCTAAGGATAAAAAGAATCTAGTTAGGACAATGTAATAATTTACAAAAGTTTAAGATCCTCTCATTTTGTTTACAGTATGGGAGAAAAACATATTGGAAAAGACGATAGAAAATTAGAATGGAAGAGGTTATATTTGGGAGAATTTTCTGAATTATATTAAAAATATTTTATAAAATTATTTCGTGAAGTAATATCAAAATAATTTATTAAAAGTTGGAAAGGAAGTAAATTGTGTTTTCAAAACAATTTTAATAAGTTGATGATCTTAATTATGCAAGCAAAAGCAGATACATGCACATGCACATGTACCATTATAACTTATGATTCAGTAAAAAAAAAAAATAAGTTTATACAGAAGAACCTAAAATTGATTTGCTTCCAAATACTTACTGATAAATAATAATAATAATAATAATTAAAATCTTTTACATTTTCATAAAAATCCCTTAGAAATCTTAATAGAGAATGATTGCTCCAAGATCTGCGTAATGAACTTGTTTTGTGTATTTTCATATCAGATAATTTTATTATTAAAATCCACAGATAATTTTTGGAAATTACTTCTTGGAGCCAATTTAAAAAAGAATATACCAGTGTAGTATTGTACCCACACTCTAGTCAGGATTTCTCGCGATGACTGTTCTTCCCTCATTATGTATTCACTGTATACTGCAATAACAAGGCTATATGGCTTAAAAATTACTAAAAATGATGTAAACAATTTTAAGATATGATTGTAAACCTAAAAATTTCAACATAATCAATGGAAAATTATTTAAAACCTATGGGAAAACGAATATATTGATGAAATTAGTAATTGTTAAAATTATGCCTTACTTGAATCTTCTGATTTTCTACTCTTTAATCTTTCCATTGTTAAAACAACTGTTATTTTTATCACAACCAATATATTTATTTCCGCTGATTAGTTTACTTGGATTATATTTTTTAAGGATCAGAGGACATAGCTTGATCATTCTCATAAGTATGCAATTGGCACTTTAGTTTTCCTCTATATTTCCTCTATATTTAGTTTTCCTCTATAGAAGCATATACCTCATTAAAAGTTGATTTCTGCTAAGATTTTTATTTTCCCTTCTTTTCCCCAAGGTAGACTGTTTCTGACACATTCACAAAATATGTTAAATATATATGCTCAATATTTTATATTATACATATACCAGAAGAATCTGCCTACCAAACATAAACTATCATGTACATTTATTATATGTTTTTAGATCCATTCTAAGGTTTTATTTATCACTTAAAGTGAAATTTAATATTATGCCATTTCTTTTAAAAATTATCTTTAAAATATTCTAGGCTTTTATTACAGCAATTTATAAATCAATTAAATTTAATAAAATGGGTAGTCAATTCCTTTACTCTCCAAAATGAGTGTTAGACATCACAATGCTTTTTTCACTTTCTAATAACATTGAAGTACTTATAAGAAAGCTATTTTTTTAAAAAAAAAAGGAAAACAAAAACTAAGTCAAAAATATAAACTTTAAAAACATCAAAAACAATTAGAAATAAGGAATAAATTGAAAGTTCATAATATAAAACTTAAAATAAAATTTCACTACAGCGCAAATATTTATAAAACATCTCCAACGAACTAGACTTAAGAAAAAAATGTAAATGTAATATATCTGCTTGTCCTCCAAAAAGATCAAAGCATTTTCCTGGATTTCTTTTTTCTTCATAATGACATAAATAAATAAATAAATGAAAATTCAATGCTGTACTGGGTTAGCTCTAATGGCCTCAGGGCTGTGTACAGTGTTTGACAGGGGATTAAAAGAAATGATTTTGGCAGAACCAAATTTTGTTTTAGGATACTATATTTGAAAACACAGCTCTGCTTTGTCTCCATTATCTTCTGTTTTTATTATGAAAAAAAAGTGATAGTATGACCTAATACATCTTTATCCCATCACTTAATACCTATTAAATTTATTTTTTAATAAAAATAAATTAGCTTACTATCTCCAGGCAACAGTATCCTTGGCAGTAGGGAGCTGAAGCAGCACTAGCAAGTCAAAGATGGTTGAGTCTGTTCTCATAATTCTATGAGATTGCTTTTGCTTTTATATAGCAATGACTCAATCTGATCTAATTTAGCCTAAATAGAAAAATTCTTTGGCCCAGGAAATAAAACTATCTGAAGAGTTTAGTTGGAGTCTAAGGACAGAGACTAAAGGGAACAATGCCAGCAATTTTCCTATCTAAATATCAACTACCTCTGCATGCTGAGTTTTATTTGTTCCATCTAGCCCACATCTTCACAGCCTCACCAGCAAATAGGACTCACTTTTGTGGTTGCAATTTTAAAACCCTCAGGAAAGGATTGCATTGATCTGGAAGTGGAGGAGATAACATTCCCACTTATAATGGCGTGGAAGCTGAAGATAGTCATTGTTCTCACCTAGAACCAGATGACATAGAGTCAGACAAAACATCCTCCTTAAAAAAAAGGAAAGCAGCTGGGCAAAATCAATTAATTACTTTAAAAATAACACATTCATATCAAATAGAATATTTTACAAAGTGACTTCACTTTCCACAGCACTAAAAGATCTTAATAATTTGTAATAAAATATTTTGGAAATGGTAAGCCATAAAAGACTTAAATGATTTACAAAGTTAACACACATAGTAAATGCCAGAGCTTAGACTAGAAGTCAGAGCTTAAACATTGATATCCATACTGTCTACATTTCAGACTTGGTGCTCACATCACATATTCATAATTATTCAAAGTCATAGATTCACAAATCTCTTAATATCAGGGGCTTAATACTAATCACACAAAGGAATATTGTTCAAAGAAAAATAGAGTAACTTGAGTTGAATGACAAAAGTTTTAAATATCCACTCTTCTGCTTATAACTTTCACTTCCCTCTAACCAGGAAGAATTTCTTTTGTATTCCAACTAGCATTTTCTAATGTTTAATGCTTTGGTTTCTCATAGTGAACTCCCTCTCTTACAAGAGAGAACATTTATAGTAGAGAACACTTGTCTAGATGTAAACATTCAATAAGCATTATTTCCTGGTATAAGATGAAGGTGTTTTTAAGGAAGTAGATGTAAACACATTGTATGTCCTTCATATAGTATAGAAAATCACATACTTTATAATTATTAATGTCTAGAATGGTCACAAAGGAGTTTGGCTACAGAGGTATCGGTGATTACAATGAGTTCTGGAATGAGTCAAACATTGCCAGACTTCCTGTTTACTTACTTACTAATATAACCTTTCATAAGCTCCAATGTCTAAAAATTTTTAGTTTGGACCCTGGCCCAAATACAAATTAGGGTTAGTCAGTCATAAATATACAGAAAATGAACACCAGAGATGATGTAAAACCTATTGCAATCTGACTTTTTTCTTTCTTAATTCTCTCTTTATTTTTTCTTCTTCCCACTGCCCTTGCCTCCTTCTCGTTCTCAAGATTTTTCATAATTTTTCCTTCACTTCTACTGAAAGTACTATTTAGATTTCTTACCTGCCTTTTATTTGAAGGTTTAAATTTCCTAATTATTTTCTAACACTAATTATCAGAAATAACTTGTTTCTCATCATGGAATTTTGATATATTAGTATATTGATAATGTCTCCTTCGCTGTATTCTGTTCACAGTACTCCCTCTCCACTAGGGGAAAGGGGAAAAATCATCCCATGCTTGTTCTATTACAAATGTTATGGAATGTATGTTGTCTGTTTCCACTAAGTTACCAGGTGAAGCTGTAGTCGAACAGAGAAGAAGTCTAGTATAGTACCAATAACACTTTTGTCGAGTTGTTCATTTGAGGTGGTATGTTTCAGGCACATGTGTTACTTAAGCTACAATAACACAAAGAATCAGCACTTGCAAGTGCTATTCCTTTTGCTTATCTGCCTTATATTTCCTAAAATTCCATCCCATTGATCATGGAAGAAATTGAAATTCAACCATCAGTGAAATACATATCACCCTTCTTGCCAGCAAAAACTAAAAGAAGTGATTATGCCCAGTGAGTCTGAACTCTCATACCTCTCTCACTCTTCTGTAAATTTATAATAGGGGAATCATTAGATGGATAAACCACTGTGGCTAAACAATAATGCTTATACCTAACATAGTGATTAATTGATAAAGCATGTGTCATCTGTAATTTATCAATAAAAGTAATTGTGCCAAATGGTTGCTGAGTGTTCATCATGTTGGGCTCTGTGCTAGGTATTGGAAATACGATTATGAACAATATAGCCATATTCTTTAATTTATGATCTACAAGAGGAGAAATGCATAAAAGCAAAAAAGCGGTGGATAAACCTGAGAATATTTGTTTGTTTAGATTTAGATACAGTCAAGCACTATTATGGAAAGACTGATGATCTGTCTCAAAATAAAAATTACTCTGAATTTTCAGGATTGGTGATCATAAGTTTAACTTCAGGTAAGAAAAAAATTCCAAGTGCCTTATAAATTTAGCTATATTTAAAGTGGTTAAACAAATGTATAATTTATGAGTTATTAAGTCTTGCCAGTCTAAACATGTGTATTAGCCTTCTATTGATGCTATAACACATTACTACAAACTTAGTGACTAAAAACAACATAAAGTTATTACCTTGTAGTTCTGGAGATCAGAAGGCCAGAATGGGCCTAACTGAGATAAATTCATTATTATATCCCTTCTGCATTTTTTTGTTTTTTTTTTTTTTGGTTTGCTTTGCTCTGGTTTTTAATTTAATTTTATTTTAGTTTTGTAGGTTCTTAAAGTAGAAGTCAAGGTTACTAATTTGAGAACTTTATTGTTTTCTAATGCAAGCATTTAGTTTTATAAATTTACATCAAAACACCATTTTAGATGACTTTACAAATTTAGATGTTGTGTTTCCATTTGTTTTTAACTTAAAATATTTTTAAATTCCCCTTGAGACCTCTCTTTGACCCAAGGGTTATTTAGAAGTGTTTTAATTTCTAATTATTTGGATATTTTCTACATATCTTTCTTATACGAATTTCTGGTTTAATTACATTATAGTCCAAGAATATATTTTGGATAATTTTATTATTTTAAATTGTTGATTTTAATTTAATGGCTCATAATATAGACTAATTGGAGAGTTTTCCACATATATGTGAAAGAAAGTGTAATTTGCTCTCACTGTGTAGAATGTTCTATACATGATAGTTATGCTTAATTTAATAGTACTGTTAAGGTTTTTCACTATATTACTGATTTTTTATCACTTGTATTTTAAATGTCTAAAAGAGAAATTTTAAAGTCTATTGTTGTTTATAATTGATCTACTCAGCTATTTTGACTGTTAAATGCATATACGATTAAGATTTTTCAGTCTAATAATCTCTGCTTATTAAGTCTTATGTTTAGACAATTCACATGCAATGTGATTATTAATATACTCTATTAATTTCAATCATCTTAGCTAAACTATGCTTGTACCATCTATTTTTTGCTTTTTTCCTCCTCTTTAACTGCTTTTGCTTGGCTTAATTCAAAACTTTTTGTGTTCTGTTTTCTCTCATCTATTTGTGTATTATTTATAACCTTATAAAAAATTACAAATTTTTAATGAAACATAGTTTACATTAAAATATTACCACTTAACATAAAGTTTAAGAACCTTTTAATAGTGTATTTCCAAAAATCACCCTCCCATCATTTGGACTATGTTGTCATATTGTTTAATTTTACATATGCTATAAACACTACAAAATATCTCTATTTCTGCTTGAGATAGCCGTTTATCTTTTACAGTAATTAATCAAAGAGAAAAAGAAATTGCATTTTAATTTTGCTTATTTTATTTTCATTATTTCTTTATTTCTTTGAGTCAGGTTATGGTCTGACAGTGTATGGTTTCTGTTTGAAGAATTTCCTTTAATATTTCTTTTAGAGCAGTTCTGAGAGCAATGAATTCCTTTTTTTCTATTTGTCTGGAAAATATTTCTTCTTCAATTTTGAAAGTGACAGAATTTATCCTACTTAGTCTTTTCTGTGATTTTGAATATGTATTTTTTAATCAAATTGTCATTAATTTCAGAAAAATTTTCAGCCATTATTTCAATGATTTCTTCTGCTCCTTTTTCTCTTTTTTTCTTCTGAGATTCCTGTTATTGTATGTTAGACTGCGTCATATTATCTAATAGTTACTGAATACTTCCCTTTTGTTCTCCTTCTTTCTTACTTCCTCTTCCCTTCCTTCTCTGTTTCAATTTGAGTAATGTCTCTGATCTATCTTCAAGTTCTTTGACTCTTTTCTCATCTGTCAAGTTTATTGATGAGGTCACTAGAGGCATTCTTCATTTCAGATAGTAAATTATAGTAATCCTTTCCACTTTTAGCATTTCTCTTTGATTCTTTCTTATGGCCTACAGTTTTTACTCTGATATACATTACTCACGTGCATTTGCATGTTGTCCGGCTTTTCTTTTGAGCCTTTCATACATTAATCATAATTATTTTAAAATCCATGTCAGACTGTTCTAATATCTGTTTATATTTGAGTGCTCTGGGAATCATTTTGTCTCTTCAAAGTGTGTTTTATCCTCCTTTTTAATTTATTTTAAAAGCCAGGTATTTTGTGTGCAAATATACAGATTGAGGTAAATAATCTTAAAGCGTAGGATTGGAACAATCTTTGTACAAGGCTCTGTTAGGATTGTTTGAACTAATCTAGTTAGGAGTTGTAATGGTTTTGAGTTTTTCTATTGCTGTGGTTATCTTAGTACACCATGCATTTCAAATACTGTAGCAATATTTTATTTATAGGGTGGAGTAGATTTGCCTGAGCATGTCTGTTAGATTCTGAATTTAAACCATTCTCATGCCCTTGTTCCACTCCTTCCTCTCTCCTAGTAATATAATGTTGTTATTTGTTATTTAAGGCTTTTTAGCCTGGTAGCAGAGGTCTCTCATGATTAGTGTAAGTTTTTGGCAAACACCGTGTCCAGCGAATTCATTGGTATGAGCCTCTTATTTCTTCTATCTTTTCTTTAGCCAATTATGAATCAAGTGTATAAACTGGCTTCTCTACCAAAAATAGGATGTTTCCGTTCTTTGTTCCCTTTCTCAGCTGCCGTGAATTGTACTGATGCCCAAGAAATACATTGTTTTCCTTTTCCCCTCCCAAAAACATGATCTAGGCAGTTTCTCACCCTTCATATGGAGCTGCTTTTCACTTCCCCAAGGTCACCATAGTGCATAATTTTTAGTACTATCTTTGGTATTTTGAGTGAGAATTCAGTGGTTCACAGAGAAAGAATAAGCAAAAGGTTTTGCGATTCCCATTAATTGAGCAACCCCTGAGGTCACACAGTGTCTCACTGGCTTGATTTCCATGTTCAGCAAGGTCATCAACAATTCTAGGTGAACTTTGCTTACATGTGTTCAGTTGCATCAACCTACCATAGGTGAGCAAGTACTTCAATTTCATCTCTTCCTGTAGGGCTCTGTCTTTATTTAACTTGAGGCTAGTTGTTGCTCTGTGACCTTAAATCTCAATAAGTTAAAAAAAAAATGAATTTAAAGTTAATCTTTTCTATTGCAGGGTGAGAGCAACATTCCTTTTAGCTGATTGTATCATTCAGTGGAAGCCAGACTTACTCACCATTTATTTTTAATATAATAATACAGATTCTATAAATGATTTGGAGATTAGGCTGTTTTGAAGAGACTTCCAGGTTTCTTAGTCAAGCATACAATTCTTTACCCCCGTGATCTTAGTTCCTATGAATTTAAATATATCTCTACTCCTATATGTACATTTTGTCTTCCTATTAAACACTTGAATTTTTTTCATGGATTTACACCACATGCAAGAACTTAAAATGGGTATACTAAAATGTCTTCATTCTTTTGTCCCTGAACTGAGGCACCTCACAGTGTTTGCACTCCTGTCAATATGCTTGAATAATACAAACGTTGTTATAATTTAATATAAACACATCTAATGGAAGAGTAACATTAACTGAACATTAATGCAAATAAACAAGTAATTATAAACTTTGTTGGTTGCTTTCAAGAAAAGTTACAGAGATAAAAGGTGAAGAATGTCATGGAGTGCCTTGTTTGGGAAGCAGGACATGTCCTAAAAACCAAGAGAAGTCCCACGGAGCCTTTTTCAGAAAATAGGGCAACTGAGTGAAGAAGCGTGTGAGCAATGAGTAAAGAAAGATTATTGAAATATATATATTTTGACATTTTACAATAAAAGGCCTCTAGTGGTAGTCTAAATGTGTGGTATTTGTATAACTTGTACAATTTTAACATGTTTATAACTTACTACTTCATTATTATAGACAAGTCTTCTATTCTTGTGGGTTCAATTTTAATATAGTGAAGTTTTAGACAATTAAATCATTATTAATAAGACTTAAAAATTTTTCCATGATTTTGAACATTTGTCCACCAGCTGACATGTAAATATCTCAAGCACAAACAAAGTAGCTCAGTACGACAATTAACTTTATTTTTGGCATCATTATCTTTGGCTTTAAAATACCTTTTGTAATTACTGCTGTTGCATTAGATCTTACTGTTTTAAAAATTAAAGAGTTGATAAATGATAAGAATTTTAGTTGTCAAAAATGAAATACAATTAAGAGGCATGCTTAGGTACCAAATTTATATCTTTGTTCTCAAACCAATATTTATTCTCAGGCTACATGTGTTTCATTGTAAAGAAAAAAAAAAAAACAAAGAAATCGGCAAATTTTACAAAATAATCTGTGTAAACAAATCTAAACTAAGTAATTATATAAACAAAATCTCTATCTTATTATGAGAAGAAACTGAGCTACTTTCACACTGCAAAATTAAAATGTATGGGTTTTTTGAGCAGGAGATTTGAAAAGTAAAAAGTGAAATTCAAACATGTTTTAATATGAGTTTGGAGCTCCCTACATTCTCAGGAGGTTTAATAATCTGTGAAGGATTGAGGGTTGAAATTTAGACTGGTTTCACTCTAGATGTTAAGGAGAATGTCCCCTTTATTTCCTTGATACATTTTTGAGTGTTTCTCTTTTGTAGTTGTCTGAACCATTAGAATGGTAACAGCTAAAGTACAGTACTTCAGTTATCAGTCCAAGAAATTCTCATACTGTGCTTGAGATAAATAGGTTTATTTTGTTTTTGTTTGTTTGTTTGTTTGTTTGTTTTAAGCAACACTAATGACAATGATGTCAATGAAAAGTTACAATTCTAGACTGTCCAGAATAGGATGGAAACTCAGTAAAAAGTACAATAAAAGTAGACCATTGTCTTTTTACATATTACTAACTTAAAGAGAGTTTCTGTAATTTATCAGATTAATTAATTTGAGTTCAAAATCCAGCTAGTAATAAAGACAATATTCCTTTTTGACTTTATTCCAGATTTAGGGTTGAGCTAAGACAAGATTCAGAGATGCTAATTCTTCACTCTAAATATGAACGATGTGACACCTAAGGACCTAGTTCTTCCAGGAAACATAATGAAACATGTTCACTTGACTTGGAGAGTTCTATACCTATGTGGATTTATAAGCCAACAGGATTTTAAAATTATGAATCAATCAAATCTAGAAACTATTAATAACAACTCTAAATCCCAAGGTTGAGAGACAAATGAATTTTAGCTGTCTAACCTGTTTCTGAACCAAACATCAGACAATTGTTAGCTAATCTGTAATAGAAAAGTGGTGAGTTTGATCTCATTCACACACATACACACACACACACACACACACACACACACACACAGTCACACTCACACACATACGCACCTATCCCACTGTTAATGAGATCTTTCATTTTGACTATTTAACAAGAGCTTTTATGTGGATCAAAGCTTCTAAAGCAATTCTAAGGTTATCCCACTTAGCAGCTGGCCAATTGATAACTGCCTTCAGGGACCTCTGAGTCTACTCTCATTTAAAATGTTGTTTATGAAACATGTTCTGCATACTTCATGTTAACAGAGACTGTGTTTTCTGTAATTATAATAGGGATACTAGGAATTCTGAAACATCCAAGAGGTTTCATAACTTCTTGCAGCATGAAAAATTAAAAGTAAAGTCTTTAGATAATCAGAAAGATTATTGGATTACATTTCACTTGAGGAATGTAGTAAGATAATAAATGTCATTAATAATTGTATTAATTAATATTTAAATTATATATTAATCATAGTTCATATTTTGAGAATTTTCTATGTTTTTACAGCTTTTCTCATATAATGTTTATAAAAATCTAATAATATAGATACTGATGCTATTTTGCGAGTAAGAAAATAGAAGCTTAGACATGATTTTGAGAAAAGACACACAGCTAGCAAATGGTATAGCTAAAACTTTATTCCTAGTGTATCTGATTCCTAAGCCAATATTTTGCACTAAAGAAAACCCAGAGTACAAATTCCTTGTCATTGTTTCACACGTTGTCTTTCTTCTGTGCTCAGGGACTCATTTATTATGGAGCTATCTTGCCTTTTTGCTAATATTCATGCTCAGAATTTTTTTTGTTTGAACTTGTGGGGGCTTATAACCATTTCCTTGCTACCCTGAAGTTAATCAAGAGAAGTTGAATTTGTGTGTTGGTATTTTAAATTCTAAAAAATGTTTTTGTGTGTTTTAAACAATATTAGCCTATTTTTTTTTCATTTAGAAACTCTTATTAAAACAAGCATGTACATAAAAGTCAATTTTATTGTAGAATAGTTTGAAAATACAATTAAGAATAAAACTATACAAAACAAATTCTGCATATTCTCATAACTGAGAAAAAATCTCACTGTTGGTAGCCAGCACACACCTTTTAGAGCGTGGACTGTCACCCACACAGCAGTTGTTGCCCTGCTCAGGGGCCATGATTTCTCCTCTATACCAATTGGGGACCTGATATCACAGGTGCTCAGTTCCAGGGCAAGAACTAATTTTCTACTCATGCCATATTCTTTTAAAATATCAGCCCACTCTGCTGATAAATGATGTTTACTTCTCCACCATAAAATAAATAGAGAAATGTGTTTCTCTTGATTTCAACACTCCTGAAAAGCTCTCATAGCTGAATTACTTGGGACTCAGTGTTGACTTTTTTATATATTTCACCTACAGGTTTTGTTTCCCTGGCTTCAATTAATTCTGCTAATGGGTCTGTACTGGTAGTATACATTAGTAACGATCACCAAATTGTACCTGAATGTGCCACTTGAATGTTACTCTCCAGGCAATAACTGAGGCTAGCAAAATTTGTCAAATTATTTCTTTTCCCAGAGCCATTCTGACAGCATGGAATCCCTAATCTATGCTGAATTCCATTGGTTTTCATGCCTTAATTACCCAAATATGCACATATAAGTCATTGAATTTTAAACAGTTAATTTATAAACAATGACACAAAACTTTTATGAAACATATCTTTTAAACATAGAGTTAAAATTTAATGCTGACTAATTAAAAAGAAAAAAATACACAAATATACACTCATATAGCTAAAAATATAACTCTAAATACTCAAGAGATTAGAAAAAGAAAATAATTGTATATTATAGCCTATGCTAAAATTTTTGGAAACATTGATAATATATTGGTAGACTATCATATTTATAGGATGCCTAATGTGATCAATTACACTGAAAGAAATAAGAGCTATTAAAGAGCTCCCTCTTTACTGATCTAAGACTGTGGACTAAAATTTGTATTTCATAAAAAAGAAAAGTTTTAAGTTATTTTTATTTTCCTGCATGTAAATTAATGTTTTTTTTTTATTTTAAATTGTTCTTTAGTTTAAATATATCATATATGTGTTTTTTGAAAGCTAATGTGATTATTTTCAAGCATCATTTAACTTTCTATCCATTTTATAGATATAAAAGCATTTAAATAGTACTTTTTAAGTATTTTCCTGATTTTTAATATTGTAATAACACAGTAGAAAACTTACTATAATTGTTTTTGCTCATCTATATAATTGATTATATCCTTAGAATACAAATTTAGAATCCAGGAGTCACCACACTTTACACTCTCATCAACATACCATGAAGAGCATATGCACAAGGAGTTTCAACAATCTTGGTCTTACTTTTTTTAAGTTTTAGTTATTCATTCTGTATATGATTTATATTCTTGTTCTTCCCTGCTATTTCACTTATTATTTGTAAAATGAACTTCTTATATTTGAGTTAACGAGTAAGATTGTTTTTGATCTCCCAAAAATGCCTAAATTGAAAAAAAAATTGCAATTTATTTAAGGTATGGAGTAATAGATTGAAAAATCTCAAAATGTGATCCTATATGGAAATTGTGTGTGTGTGTGTGTTTCTGTGTGCATGTATGTAACTAGTTGAGAATCTTGAGATAAATCATTTGAGATTTAAGGTGGGTTCTAAATTCAATGACTGATGTCCTTATAAAAAGAAGAGAGGACACAGAGAGACAACTGAGAAGAATGTCATGTGAATACAGAGGCAGAGATTTGAGCGAGAATGCCATAAGCCATAGAAGAGCTCAGACCATGAGAAGCTGGAAGATGCAAGGAAAAATTTATACTTAGAAACTTCAGAGATAGTATGGCCCACTGACAACTTGATTCAGATTTCTAGCCTCTAGGATTATAAGAAAATAATTTTCTGCTATTTTAACACTGAAAGTCTGTGGTAATTTGTTATGGTGTCTCTATGAAACTACTACATACGGAATGAATTAGTTTTCTTAGT
Organism: Pteropus medius; assembly: GCF_902729225.1. NCBI lineage: Eukaryota > Metazoa > Chordata > Mammalia > Chiroptera > Pteropodidae > Pteropus > Pteropus medius. Next base: position 9,013,532 of record NW_024354499.1, read on the forward strand.
TACTCCCCACTCAAATTGTTAGCCAGTTTTGCATACAGCATAATAGAATAAATAATCTTATTTTCATTGATTTGAAATGCTAATCATCATCTTCAAGAAAATTGGGTTAGCTTCTGAAATTTCTAGTAGAAATACTATTTTAAATATACAGAATCATTCAAGTTCTATTATATGATTAAAGATCTTCCTAATTGTGCTAGTTCTTTCTTAAAACTTTTGAAACCTATTTTAGAATTTTCATTTTTTCAATTAACTTTAGAATTCTTTGTAATTTTTTAAAAACTTACCATTGGCTTTTCACTACAGATGTATTCAATATATGGAAAATTTCGTGGAAATGAAAAATTGTACATGGCTTATAATTCCTACCCCAGAAGGTTCTATCTTTACCATGAATCAAGTCTTATTTATGCTTTTCAGTAAAGTTATATTTATATATTTTACATGAGTCATGTCCTTTGATAGGAAGTTGTATCTTAAGTCTTGACATATATTCTTTATTATGTAAATTATTCCTACTTATCTAAGAGGTTCGATTAGAAATATTTGTAGATTTTATTAAATGTCTTCCTGGCATCTATCAAATTAATATTTAAACATTACATTATTGACTTATATTGTGGGAAAATGTAAAGTAGTGATTTTTTATTGCTTACCTCTGATTACAGAGGAAAAACAATTGGGCAGAATTCAATAACAAAGGATTATCATACCTATTTCTTTTAATGCATCAATATTTTAGTTCTTTTACTGCATTAATACAAACAGAGCCTCTCTGAGAATTGCCTTATGATCAGCCTTAACGAGGTATATCTTATATCATTAGGTGATTGAACTTTGTGCTATTTAAAGGATGATATAAGAAACATGATTATCATAAATTAGCAATTTCAAAAACAATTCCTAAGTGATGCTGAGAAAACAGCCAAGAGAGGGGTCAATTATTTCTTCACTGAAATATTGAAAGTCAAATTCTACTTTCTGTCATGACTGAGAAACAGGAACTGAAATTAACCTCCCTCCTTAAACAATTAGAAAATTGAACTAATTAAAAGACAAAGAGTTAAATTTTAGAGAGGCAGTTAGAATTTGCAAGTCAAAATACATTAGAGGAAAGAGATGCACAGAGAGGAAAAAGACCTCTAGATGGATCCTCTCAAGCCTTCTTGAGTATACTCACCATGTACGTTAGAGAAAGAATCACCAAAAGCAATGGGCAAAACATTCCTGGAATTCACACAAGATGGGAAGAATTGGAGTCCCAGAACCCAGAGTAAACGGAACTCAATAAATGGGAGATTCTGTAGAGTAGCAGTCCGCAATCTTTTTGGCTCCAGGGACCAGTGCTCCTATGAGAATCTAATGCCTGATGATTTGAGGTGGAGCCGAAGTGGTGATGCTAGTGCTGGGAGCAGCTGCAAATATAGATGAAGCTTTGCTGGCTTGCCCACTGCTCACTAACTGCTGGGTAGCCAGTTCCTAACAGGTACTGGTCTGTGTGTCATGTGTGTGTGTGTGTGTGTGTGTGTGTGTGTGTCGTCTTGTAGCGATACAAGGAGTGGGGGGGGAGGAGGGAGGGAGGTCAATGTAGAATACTGAGAGGTGATCGCCTTAGTAGTGGGTTAAATTAGCCTCAAACTAAAGGCTGCTATAGACATTTCCTAAAATAGTTTAAATAAGTTGGAAAGAAATTGATTCAAGTAACTTATCTGTGTATCAGAACCAAGTTCAACACAACCCCTTTTGAACACAAATAATATAACCACATGAATTTAAAGTAGTGATTGTCAAAAAAGGGGGGAAAACACCAAACTAAATACTGTATATAAGGAAACCTTAAATATAACGACACGCAATAAAAGTAAAGGTACACTGATAAAAACAAAAAGATTTACCACACAAGTTTTAATCAAAAGAAAATTGAAGTTATTAACATTAGGAAAATTAGACTTCAAAACAAGGATTATAACCAAAGAAAAGGAGGAACTATCACAATAATTCACGTTAAATGAATGTTTTAAATGACAATTTTTTTCTAAAGTGCTTTCAACATTTTACAGTTCTAGCATTAACATATGAATTCTACTTACTCCATAGCCTAACATTACTTGTATCATCAAAGTCTTTGATTTTAATCATTCTTGTTGTTATGTATTATTTCATTGTGGTTTTCATTTGCATCTTCCTAATGAATAATGATGTTGAGTGTATTTTCATATGCTTTTTAGCCATTTATATTATGTATGTGATGATATATATGTTCATATATCATGCTCATTTTTAAACTACATTGTTTTCATTTTTAATATTGAGTTGTCACAATTCTTTATATATTTTGTATACCAGGTACTTATAGATATAATTAGCAACAATTTCCTCCAACTGTGTTAGCCTTTTCATTCGCTTAACATCGATTTTAGAAGTGGACGTTCACTTTTTTAGGAAGTCATTTTTTAAAATATTTTTCTGTTTATGTTTTGTCATTTTTGTACTATTAAAAATATTTTCTAACCCCAAATTATTAATTTTTGTATGCTTTCTGTAAGAAATATCTTACTTTGGGGTTTAATATCTATTCAGTATTTATTTTGGGGGTATGTGAGATAAAATTGTCTTTCCTTATTTTTCCACATTCAGATCTGTGTATCTTATTACCATTTTTTGAAAGTATCTTTTCTCATTATACTAATTTGTCATCTTTTGAATTTTTGTTAAAGACCAATGGATCATGTATGAATAGATCTATCTAGTCAGTTCCATTGATCTCTATAATCATTCTTATATTAAGACCAAAATGTATTTTTCACTGTATTGTCTTGAAATCACATAGTGTCATTCTTTCAACTTTGTTATTTTTCAAAATTAATTTGACTACTCTATGTTCTTTGTATGTCATATAAGTGAATTCTCAACTTCTCAAATTGTCAAGCTATTTTCTGTTCCTCTTACTGCAACATAGCTTAGGAATTTCCTCTAAGCAGAAAAACTAGGCTATGGTAAGGCTCACCTTACGTGTTTTCCTTTTCTCAGAAATTACATTCCTCTACTGTTCGTCCAATAATTGAAAAAATAAATTGTCTGTTTTTTTTTCTTTTTTCTAATTGTTTATAATCAAGAGTTGTTCTAGACCATCTAACCATTTCAAAGCCAGCCAAAATATTAATAAGAATTAATATTTTTATGTATTGATAGTGTCAAAATACATCATTTTTCGCTGTTTTGTTTAGGTTTTGAATCTTTGTATGATAATTTAGCTCTCGATTCTAGCTAAGATATTTTATGGTTATTGCCTCAAGGAACAGATGAATGATCAGAGTGTAGGCAGAAGGGAAGATGGGGCCAGATCTTGGCTTTTTTATTTCCCAAATTCAAGATCTGGTAAAATGAAATTGATAACACAATGCATAACCAATAAGAAAAAGGTTTCTCCAAACCATATCATACCCAAACTAAAAAAAAAAAAAAAAAGATTTTACATGTTCCAGAGAAAAAATAATTTATAAGACGAAATAAAAGATATCAGGAACAGTTGAGGCCCTGAGAAAAGGCTGCATGTCCCACATTAATCTAAACGGTGATAGATATCCCCAGTTAGTTTTGGAAGTTCGAAAGTAGAGGTGGCTATAACCCTAATCTAGGAAAACTCTCAAGAAGGCAGTGAGACTGCTGCTATGAGAGAGGAGCCACAAAATCTTTGCAATTTTTTTTCAATAAATTGATCTGTCATAATCTCATTGACTTCATTATTTGTGTCATACTAAAGTAGTAGAATGCTTGCAGTATGCTTGAAGGTAACATAAACAAAACATAAAACCAAGATTACTGTAAAAGTCTTGAGAAAGAAAAGAAATATGAAATATTGACAGCTTCCAGGTGAAATCGAAGCAGCAATTGTAGATAAACAAGGACAGAAAGATTAGACCCGTTTCTACACTGAGCAAGATCTATGCCTGTTTTTAAAAACATGAAAAGTCTTTTCTGATATCTTCTATTATACTAATTGCATTATTGAATAATTACACATTCTAAATTACAACCAAAAACAGGTACTCTAGAAACAATGCTCATGTACCATAACATAATACATATGCATATCTAAATTGGACTCTCAAAGATTTCCCATGGATTGCAAAGAATGTTACGACAGAATTTAGATATTCAACATGTGATAGTTGTCAGAGAGCAGACAAGCTAGCAAATGCGTCTTTTTTGGGAGTATGTTGATAAGATAAGTGTTGAAATCTGGATTTTCTAAATTATTACAAAGTTTTCAGGCAAGGGAACCGCACATTTAGTGCTGTCAACCCTGGGCACAAATGAAAAAGCATACTCTTATCTCTGACAAACTGGCACAGCATTTATTTAGCCTTAAAGTTGGAGCTGGAGGCTCAACGGAACTTAAATAGATAGAAATATATACCATGATCACAAGAAAATTCTAATTCTCAGTGCCTACTTAGAGAAATTCTTGGACACATATTCATATCTAAGAAAATATATCCCAAAGTGTTCATTACACACTTTTTCCAATAGCTAAGCAACACAAATCAGAACAATTGCACTCACAGATAATAAATTAATAAATGCTTTATTTACACAATGAAAACCCTACAACAGTTACAATGAATAAACTAAAGCTACATATTTATCAAGGTGGAATGTCTGCAAAAACATAATATGAAAGCATCAAGCTATAATGTGAAAATATTTATTCAAATTTTGGAAATGCTACATTTTTCCTAAAATAAAAACAAAAAACAGAGGTAGGTCTAAAAGTCAAAAAAGACAGAGAATGACATATCTCTCTTTGCTTTGAAATATTAAAATGGTATGTGATTGTGAATTTCAGTTAACACACTCCAGTGTTCAAATTATCCCATTTCTTTCTGTCTTCATTTACTTAGTTTCTATGAAATTTCTTACCTTTTATCTTCAGAATTCAGCAAAATTTTTGAAATTTAAAAGATGGCAAAGTTTTTTTTTAAATATTGCAAAATTAACAAATATTTTCACATGTAACTGTCTTTCCAAATGCTATGTATATGCTTTTTTATAAAAATAAATGACAGAGAATATATTTCTTGGAAGGAAAAAAAAAAGTAATTAAAGGATAAGCTGTTTAACAAAGGATAAATCTGTTTGTAACATAAGGCAACATTCCATAATAAAAACATAATAAAAGACAAATATATTTTGCAATTTTTATGCTACAAAGTACTGATTTTTGCTCATCCTAACACACATTTACAAACAAATCTAAGTTTGTTCTATTTAAATCTATAGACATAATAAATAAAAGTGTCTGTGACCAGGTAATGGTTTCATTATTAAAAAGCTAGTTCTCTTATCTTTTTAAAATGATAAATTAAAGGATATTTTCTTTCATAATTGTGATCTCATAGTCAGAAAAGAAGTGGACACTTTCTAAACACTGGGTTTTCATAATTTACTGAAGGTTAAGTGAAATAATATATTCATATATTCATGTATTCATATTTAGATCGAAGTCCTGAATTGTAATAAAGCATTTCTCACAATAATTTTAAAATTTATAAACCTTCATATTCTAGGCGGAAGTCTCTTTATTCTTCTTGACTGAAGAAATGCTCTTTCAAGTAGATTTTTACCTTTCTTAAACAAATATGTATTCTTAGCAGATTTCATTTTCTTTTCCTCTGTTAATATTATATTAATATTCAAAAAAATAACCTTTTTAATGAATTTAAAATCTTTTAAATTTTATAAGCTGTTGAATCCAGGATTACATGGAATTGTATTCTTATAAAATCAAACTCACTTTAACATATTCTCTGTTTATGAAATTTGTTTGTATAAATAAATACAATATAAACTTACAAACTGCACACATTATTTTAATTAAGAATAATCTTATGACCCTATTTTTCCTTCACTTTCAAGTTTATTTTGCTGGTAATATAAAATTGAATTGTTCTTTATTTTTCTATTAATTCGAATGTTACCATTTCCAAAAACAACTAATTTTTCCTCATTTATTACACTATTACTATTAACTGTCATCAATAATCTTTATCTGATATGTAGTTATATAATGTAGCACATTTTGCATATCATTTAGTGGTTTTCTTAATGATTTAATGCATTAATTCTAATACTAATGTATTATATATTTTATATAGATTACATATGCGTGTTTATACTGATATTAAATATTAAATTATATATAATTGTCTAAAGTGAATAATCATGATATTTTTTTTATATATACATATATAAATACGACAAGAACAAAGCATTTAATCTTATCTCCTACAGTAAACGAAGATGAAGTAGGGAAAGGTAGTCTGAATATTTAAAAGATAAATGCAAGAAACAATAATAGAGGAATATTTACTTAAAATAAAACATCATTGCAAGAAATTTTATGCAATGCAAACAAGTATGTTAGAAAGAGAAGGGTATTGTATTACTAACCATGAGCATAGATTGAGAAATTATTCCTGAACTTAGAGGAAATAGACAAATAGTAATGTAATGGTTATAATATAATATGATGGTTAATATAAAAGTAGTAATAGAAAAAAACACCAGAAAAGGATTTTATAGAGAATTATTTAAAATGAGAAAGAATTATAAAACAAGGAAAAATAATACAGTAATTGAGAGAAAACATACATCTTCAAGTTGAAAGGGTTAATTACAATCAATCACAAGTCATTTATCTAAAAAAAAACAAAAACATGGTCACTTCAATGTCATGGAGCTTAATTTGTTAATTCTTCTCTGTCGAAGTTCTCCACTCCTTATTCTCATGGGCCTTCCAGGGACTTGCTCATACTCCTATACTCAAATATTGCCTTTGTGAGTCCCCCTTTTTCTGTACATCACTTCCATCTTTCCATATCACTCTGTTACTCCCAAACTAACAATTCTCTTGCTTACAAGAACAGACAAATTATTGATCCAACAACTTTTAACCAAGTAGTACTTTTTTTTGTATCTTTGCTTCTCACCTAACCAGTTTAAATTCATTGCTCTGTCATTCGAATATTTAATTATATACTAATTTAACTTCCTTGCCCATTAATTGTTCCTCCACACTTTCTTGAGAATAACCAATATTGTGCCCACACTGTGACTAGACCTATGTTATTGTGTTTGATACTAGAGAAAACACTTTTAAAATCATGATAGACTTATCATCCATAAGTTTGTTTTCTGCCCATTCAGTTCCACTCCAGGGTACCTTACTTACAACCTACCACTCAGCATAAAGATTTAGTCCACTGTTTGATGTTACCATTTCAATAGATGACTTCCATTATACTTGAGCTCTGAAGTTACATATGCATTTTCTCTTATTGTCAGAAAGCATTACATGGACTCATCTGCTTACAAAGTAGCCTAGCGGAGTAATCTTCCTTTAACTCAGGAAGAAGAGGAGAGTTGACCATGGATTCACTCAGAAATAGTTTACACAACATTAGCCTGTACTCACACTCCATGTCCTTAGTCCAAACATTCTCTCCATGATAGTATTTCATACTTTCTTCTCTCTTTTTAAATGACCAACAAATATATTCCAATCCTTACTCTCAACCACACTTTTCTTTCAGGAAAATATAAAGTCAACTTAGAAACTCCCAAACCCCATAACCATGTCTCCTTTTTTTTCATTCTTTATATATACATTACATTCATTTCTGTTACCATGACCGAAACCCCCAAATCTAATCATACATACCATCAACTATAATATATAAGCACTAGAACCTTTCTCTTGCTAACTCAAGAAACTCAGTTCAGGAACGTCCCTTTCTTTCTTTGTAACTCCATTTCTTTCTTTCTTGTGGATTATACCTAACAGTAAAGAAATATTCTGTAACATCTTTCATAAAGAAAACATCTTCTTGAGCCCACACTATACTCCAGCTATCAGACCACCTCTCTTCACTTTTTATCACAATGTTTTCAACATAATTTCTAATCTCCCTTTTCCAATTGCTTTTTCACATTTTTCTTGATCTCATTCTAGATGTACTAAAGTAAAAATTCATAAAAACCTATTAAAAGTATTCTTCAAATATATAACTAGCTAGTTGAACATATTTATTCATTTTGCCAAGTAATTCTCTCTGTCCTAAGGAAATTAATCAAAATATTTATAAATAAACAATAAAAAACATTGTGAGAAATTTTGTACTACTGTATAGTCATTGATGTGCACAGCTTGGATAAATTCTCAATAGCAAAACTAGAGAAAATGTAAAATTCTTTTGAACAGAATGATTTAGCAATTAAGTAAAGGTTTTATTTCTCCTGATGATAGAAAAAATAATGCAATCAAATTGAGGTAAACACAGCCACTCCTATATAGTTTACAGTTACTTAAATAATTTGGAATTTTTCTTCTTGAGCTTTTCAGTTTTCTTCCATGAAAAATATAGTTTCATAGGGTTTGAGAAAATCTTATTTGTCTTCTTGGTGTTGGAGGTTCTGCCTCTTTGTTAATAATAACTGTTATTCATTTATATTAGCTCATTGCTAAAATATCCAACAAACAGAATAAACATCACTTTGTGAGACTGTCTTCAAGCACACTGACCTAGACACCTTGTACTGCCTTCGAAAATATAGTCACAGAATTCAGACACAAGTAATTCAGACATGTAAGGTGTGGTGCTTTGTTCCAAGACTTTAGAAACTTTTCGTGAGGAAAAATTATCTAAGAATCACTCACATTTCTGAACATCTTCAAAAGCATTCATAGCTTATTTTCTTTAGAGTGACTTTTCAAGGATGTTTGCATAGCAGGTAGCCGTGGAAATATAGACATGTCTCTTTCTGAAGCATATATACTTATATTTCAGGATAAAAAAAGTTAGAGATGTCTCATTCTCTGAATCAGATTTATTTATATTCTACGATGATAAAGATAAAGATGTCACTTCCCTAGTGTAGATTTGTATGACATTTCAGAGTAATAAAGCTAACATGTCTTTCTGTTGTACAAGAACAGAATGGGAAATACACACTATATAAGGGCTTCCTAATATAAATTTTCTTTCCCCTGCCCTTTAACATTCTCTACTATATATTTAAGCAATACTTGGTCTTCGTTGTATCTTCTTTTGGGAATTGAGGCAGTGGTTACAGTAGCATAGAATAAGAAAGATTTTTTTAACTGATCTATATTTTCATCTAACCAATTGAAAATGAAATATGGTAGATGATATGTCTATTCAGTGAATGTAAGTAATTAAAACTATAAAAAAAAAGGTGTGAGAGAAAGTCATGCAATCAAGGTATTCAGATCAAATTTCAAGAAAAACAATAATTTAATTAAAAAATTTGAAATGAATTTTTTATACCTGAGATTTAAAGGAAAAAATTATATATAGCATCCCAAAGCTTACTGGCCTCCATGGTTTCTAATGGGAAGTATTAACAACCTGATTAGCTCCACAAGCAGCACACCCAAAGGGTGACCTCAACAGGCACATGAGCCTGCCGGAGTAAATCTCACACAACAGCTTATGGAATGTGGACGTGGCCAGTTCTCACAGCCAGTCAGCCTGAGAGTCACTCTCACCTGTGGATGTGTCAACAGAAATAAAAGCTCAATGACAACTGGAGGGCACATACAACCCACATAAGAAACATTCTTGGAGCACCCAGCACAAGTGATCAGAGAGACTGTGCCATTAGGCTACACAGAGAACATACTATATGGAGGCCACCCAGCCAAGACTGAGAAACGTAGCAGATCTACCTAATACATAGAAACAAACACAGAGAGGCAGCCAAAATGAGAAAACAAAGAAACATGTCCCAAATGAAAGAACAGAAGAAAACTTCAGAAAAAAAATATTGAATAAAATGGAGGCAAGCTGCCTACCAAATAGAGTTAAAGACACTTGTTATAAGGATGCTCAATGAAATTAGGGGAAGCGTAAATGATCTCAGTGAGAACCTCAAAAAAGAAATAGTAAGCATAAAAAAGACATAGAAAGCATAAAAAGGAACCAGTCAGAAATGAAGAAAAAAATAATTAAAATGAAAAACACACTGGAAAGAATCAATAGTAGATCAGATGAGCAGAGGACTGAATCAGCAATTTGGAAGACAAGGTAGAGAAAACACCCAATTAGAACAGCAATAAGAAAAAATAATTTAAAAAATAAGTATCATTTAAGGGACTTCTGGGACATCAAGCATAGCAATATTCACATCATAGAGATACCAGAAAGAGAAGAGAAAAAAACAAGAGATTGGAAATCTATTTGAAGAAATAATAATGAAAAACTTCTCTAACATAGTGAAGGAAATAGACATACAAGTCCAGAAAGTATAGAGAGTCCCAAACAAGATGAATCCGAATAAGCTCACACCAAGACACATCATAATTAAAATGCCAAAACTTAAAAACAAAAAGAGCAGCAGAAAAAGGCAGCTAGTTGCTTACAAGGGTACTTCCATAAGAATGTTAGCTGATTTCTCCACAGAAACTTTGCAGGCCAGAAGGGATTAGCATGAAATATTTAGTGATGAAAAGTAAGAACCTGAAACGAAGACTACTCTACCCAGCAAGGCTATCAATTAAAATGAGAGATGAGATAAAGAACTTCCCAGACAGGAAAAAGCTAAAGGAATTCATCACCGCCACCCCAGTATTAAGAGATTTGTTAAAGGGACTTCTTTAAGAAGAAGAAGAAGAAGAGGGGAAAAAAGCATAAATATGAATAATAAAATGACAATAATAATGTCCTGTCAATAATTATTTGACATGTAAATGGCTCAAATGCTTCAATAAAAGATGTAGGGTAGCTGAATGAATAAGAAAACAAGACCCATACATATGCTGTCAACAAAAGATAAACTTCAGATTGAAAGACACACACGGACTGAAAGTAAAGGAATGGAAAAAGGTATTTCATGAAAATGGAAACAAACAATAAAAAAATGGAGTAGCAATACTTATGTCAGACAAAATGCACTTTAAAACAATAAGAAGCAAAAATAGGCATTACATAATAATAAAGGGATCAATTCAACAAGAGGAGATAGCCCTAGTAAACATTTATGCATCCAACATAAGAGCACCTAACTATATAAAGCAAATACTGACTATATGAAGAAAGAGATTGACAGTAATACAGTCATATAGGAGATTTTAACACACCACTTGCACCAATAGGCAGATATTCCAGACAGAAAATCAACAAGGAAACAGCGGGATTAAATAACACACTAGCCCAGATGGATTTAATAGATATTTGCAGAGCATTTCACCTCAAAGCAGCAAAATATACATTCTTCTCAAGTGCACCTGGGACATTATCTAAGATAAACCACATGTTAGGCCACAAAACAGGTCTCAAGAAATTTAAGAAGATTGAAATCATATCAATCATCTTCTAAGACCACAGTGATATGAAACTAGAAATCAATTACAAGAAAAAAGCTGAAAAAATATGTGAACACACAAAAACTAAATAACATGCTGCTAAACAATGAATGGGTTAACAATGAGATCAAGAAAGAAATCATAAGATACCTTGAGATCGATGAAAAAGGAAACACAACGCAAAATCTGTGAGACACAGTGAAAGCCGTCATGAAGGGGAAATTCATAGCAATATAGGCTTACCTCAGGAAACAGGAAAAACCTCAAATTAACAATCTAATGTTACAGCTAAAGGAACTAGGTAAAGAACAACAAATAAAGCTCAAAGTAGAAGGAAAGAAATAATAAAGATTAGAGCAGAAATAAACAAAATAGAGTCTTAAAAAAAGTACAAAAGATCAATGAAATCAAGAGCTGGTTCTTTGAAAAGATAAAGTGATAAATCTTTAAGTGAACTTATGACCAAAAAGAGAGAGGATCCAAATAAATAAAATCAGAAATGAAAGAGAAGTGACATCTGACTCCACAAAAATATAAAGAATTATAAGAAAATACTACGAGCAATTATATGCCAACAAATTGGACAGTTTGGAAGAAATAGGTACATGTCTAGAAACAAACAATTTTCCAAGATTGAGTCAAGAACAGAAAATCTGAACAGACCAATCACTACTAACAGCGTCAAATCAGTAATCAAAAACTCCCAACAAACAAAAATCAGGGACCAGATGGCTTCATAGATGAGCTTAACCAAACTTTCAAAACAGGATTACCACCTATTCTTTTCAAACTATTCGGAGAAGCTCAATAGGAGGGAAGGCTCCTAAGCTCATTTTATGAGGCCAACATTACTCTGATTCCAAAATCAGACAAAGACATTATTAAAAAAAAAAAAAATTACAGGCCAATATTCCTGATGAACATAGATGCAAAAATCTTCAACAAAATATTAGCAAACCAAATTCAGCAAGATGTGAAAAAGATCATACACCATGATAAAATTGAATTTATTTCTGAGAAGTAAGATTGGTTTAATATCTGCCAATCAATTAGCACATTAATAAACTGAAAAATAAAAATCATATGATTATATCAGTAGATGCAGAAAAAGCATTTCACAAAATATAGCATCCATTAATGATAAAATCTCTCAGTAAAGTGGGAATAGAAGGAACATATCTCAACGTAATAAAGGCCATTTATGACAAACGCACAATTACCATTATACTCAATGGGGAAAACTGAAAGAGTTTTCCATAAAATCAGGAACAAGAGAAGGATGTCCAGTTTCACCACTTTTATTACACATAATATTTAAAGTCTTAGCTTTAGCAATCAGACAAGAAAATTAAATAAAAGATACCTAAGTTGGAAAGGAAAAAAGTAAAACTCATTATTTGCAGATGACATGATAATTAATATATATAGAAAACCCCAAAGAGTCCACCAAAAATCTATTAGAAATGATAAATGAACTTAGCAAAGTAGCAGGATACAAAATTAATATTCAGAGGCTACTTGCATTTTTATACACCAATAATGAACTATCAGAAAGAGAAATTAATAAACAATCCCATTTATAATTACATTAAAAAATACCTAGACTGCATTTAACCAAAACCGTATACTCAGAAAAAAATGTCATTGAAGAAAGAAATTGAAGAAGATACAAATAATGGATGCATATACCACACTCATGGATAGGAAGAATTAACGCTAAAATGTCCACACTACCTAAAGCAATATGTAGATTCAATGTAATCCTTATCAAATTATCAATGTCATTTTTCACAGAACTAGAACAAATAATTCTAAAATTTATATGGAGCCATAAAAGACTCTGAATAGCCACAGCGATCTTGCAAAAAATGAACAAAATTGGAGGTAGCACATTACCTGATATCAAATTATGCTACAAGGCTATAATAATCCAAACAGCATGATACTGGCATAAATACAGACACGTAAATCAATAGAACAGAATAGAGAGTCTCAAAATAAACCCAGGCCTTTATAGTCAATTAACATATGACCAAGGAGGCAAGATTATGCAATGGAGTAAAGACAGTCTCTTCAATAAATGATGTCGGGAAAACTGAACAGATACATGCAAAAAAGTAAAACGACCACCTTCTTATACCATAAACAAGAATAAACTTTAAACTGGATTAAAGTCTTAAACTTTAAATGTAAGACCCAAAATAATATAACTTCTAGTAGAAAACATAGGCAGTAAACTCTCTGACATTGTTCTTAGTAATACTTTCTCTGATACATCTTCTTGGGCAAGAAATCAAAGGAAAAAATAAACAAGTGGAACTAAATCAAACTAAAAAGTTTTTGCACAGGATAGGAAACCATCAATAAGACAAAAAGACAAGTTACCGATTGGAAGAAGACACTTGCCAATGATAGATTTGATAAGGAGTGAATCTCCAAAATCTACAAAGAACTCATACAACTTAACAACAATAAAAAACAAACAATGTAGTTAAAAAAATGAGCAAAGGACCTGAATAGGCATTTCTCCAAACAGGACATACAGATGACCATTAGACATATGAAAATATGCTCAACATCTCCAATCATCAGGGAAATGAAAATTAAAACTACAGTGAGGTATCATCTCACACCTGTCAGAATGGTTATCATCAATAAATTTAAAAAAATGTTGGCAAGGATGTGGAGAAAAGGGAACCCTTGTGCACTGTTGGGATTTTAAATTGGTGCAGCCACTGTGGAAACCAGTTTGGCGGTTCCTCAGAAAATTAAAAATAAAACTACCTTATGACCCAGCAATTCTACTTCTGGGTATTTATCCGAAAAAACAAACAAACAAACAAACAAACAAACAAAACCAATGCAATGTAAAAAGATATGTGCATTCCTATATTCACTATGGTTCTATTTACAATAGGTAAGATTATGGAAGCAACCTAAGTGCCCATCAATAGATGACCGGTTAAAGAAGAAGTGCTATATATTATACAATGGAATATTACTCAGCCATAAAAAGTGAAATCTTACCTTTTGCAATGACATGGACAGACCTAAAAAATATTATGCTAAGTGAAATAAGTCAGAGAATTAACACCTGTTCTTTTACAACTATATTAAGTCAGACAGATGAAGACAAATACCATGATTTCACTTAGATGTGAAATCTAAAGAACAAAATAAACTAACAAACAAAATGAAAGCAGACTCATAGATACAGAAAACAAACTAGTAATTGCCAGATGGAAGGTGGGTTGGGCTGCTGAGTGAAAAAGATGAAATTAAATGCAAATTAGTAGTTACAAAATAGGGAGATGTGAATTGAAGCATAGGGAACATAAGCAATATTATTGAAATAACTATGTATAATGCGAGGTGGATATAGATTAATAAGGGAATTACTTTGTAAATTACATAGATGCCTAACTACTATGCTCTAGACCTGAAACTAACATATAATAATATTGAATGTCAACTTTAATTGAAAAATAAAACTTAAAAAAAAGTTTAAAAAAACAAAGTACTTTTGAGAACAATTTGGTGTCCTTTTAAATTTCAAGATAAACAAAACCATTTACCCATCTATTGGAACTCCTAGATATTTCTTAAATAAATTTTACATATATACAAATAGATGTATGCAAAATATTAAAGAAATAATTGATTATATTATTAAAATTTGGGAATCAACACAATGCTCACTATTTGAAGAAAACATAAGTAAAATATAGTATATTCGTTCAAAGGAATCAGTATAGTAGCCACAACTTATAAATTATATTTCTCTATATATCAAAACAAACAATTCCAAAATATTTTCTCATATAAAAGTAAGCCAAAACCATTATGAATACTATAATAAATTTATGTAAATTTAAGAATCATAAACAATACTACATATAGATGCTTAAAATGCACAGAAATTTCAAGAAACAGTTCCCTTTAGAAATGGAGAAATGAATGTGAATGTATTCAAAGCATGTTATAAATGGGGCTATTAATGTATTTGTACCATTAACTAATAGAAACTTTAAAGTAAATAAAGCATAATTCTAAAAATGGATGGTGAGTGTCTATCATATTGTTTAAATTCTTTATGATTTTAAATACAAAACATTTTTTTAAAAAATTGCTAGCCAATACTTATTCAGAAGTTTAAAATAAATTTAGGAGACAGAAGTTAATATTGGGGAGAAGTGAAGAAACAAAAAAACTCTTGTTAGGCTTCAATAAAAAATAATGTTTTTTTAACTCCCCCTGTCCCTTCCCTCAATTAGAGAAACAACCTCTACTAATTAGATAAACAGGTAAATTGCTAATTCTATCTGTTCTACTCCTACACACTTTTGCTAATCACAGTATTTTCTATATTCAGGAAGAGGGTGATATTTTAGGAAAATAAGTTAATATAAAACAATGAAAGTGGAGAATAAATGGCAATGATATGTACAATATTTAACATCTTCAGTTTTTTGTATACCATCTTATTTTGGGGGGTATATCGGCATACTTCTATTATTATTACCTATTTAAATCAAATTCTTAAATTTAAATAACTTGTTTAAGAATTTAATTCTATTCAATTTTCTTTGAAGGGAACCCATATCACTTGCCAAATTAGAAGCACCATAACAAATTAATGCAATAAAAAGATCAAATCATGTCATGAAAACAGAAGAGAAGCAAATTCTGTAACTAATTTTTAAAAATTACAATAATATTAATTACAAAAAGAAATACTCGACGTAATTTACAAAAAATATATACCTGAAATTAATTTTAAAGAAAAGAAAGAGGCTGATTCTGATCAGTAGTTAAAATTGATATTCTGCTTGATGTCACTTAATTAAAAATAAAAATATATATAATTCTAACACAAGATTTAATTTCTATTTCATAGTTATAATGCTGCTTTCTTTGAGATTTTCAACTCATAGATGTACAAGCATAAAAGGACAAAAGCTGATTACCTGTGTTTTATGATTTGATATGTTATTGTACATTAATTTAAGAAAATAATAGAAATTTTGTTCAACTAACTCACCTCAAAAAGTTTTCTGAACAAGTTCCAAATTCTATTTTGCTTCTGATTAGTTCAAATTATCCGGTAATTCTCACAGAGTAATGGCAAAGTTTCTCAACCACACACCAACACTAATTCATTTGGGACAGTAAGGGTAAGCCATTAAAAAATATCTTTGTAACATTCAAACTATTATTAATGAGTCCTTTAGATGATACTATGAAACCAATTATATAAATCTAGGCATGTCTCTCCATTTTTTTTTTTGGATCAGGTTAAATTTTCTAATATAACTGTGCCTCTAAAGATAACTGAAATAATTAAACGTGCTAACATTCAAAGCTAAAGCAAGCATATATGCATTGCCTCTGAAATGAAGTCTTATCTGGAAGATATTCTATTCTTTTCTCAATGTAGGCAGATTACTTTCATACATAAAGTTCAGCAAGCAAGCATCACTAAAGAATAAAGAGGAGAGAGAGAGACAGAGACAGAGACAGAGACAGAGACAGAGAGACAGAGAGAGAGACAGAGAGAGAGAGAGAGAGAGAATGAAAATGAAAATCTGGTGGCCTGCCCTTAACACAAATAACACATTTCTTCACATGGTTTATCTGGTGAGCTGGGCTTCCATGGATGTGTGTCTATTTCACACCCAAAGTAGCAAAACTGAAGTAACATCCACTGGATTGGAGGAACAATGTTCATGATGGAACAATTAGAGATTTAGCAGCTTTTGCATTTTCCAAAATATAGTTTTTAGGATGTATTTTGTCTGTCTTCACATCAATAATTTGCCAATTAGTTTGAAAATTATCTTTATCAGTTATAGGTGTGGGGATAAATGTACAGATTTTCTTGTATAAAAATTGGTATTTCTTACGTAGCTATAATCAGATAGTTGACTTCACGATATTAATAATATCAATAGAGCTTTCATTCTAGGTCTAATTATTGATAAAGCAAGGTTCTAGTCATATCTATAAGTCCGTAATGAATCATGTTGTTTCACAGAGACAACTAATCAAACATCGTCATGCTTTGCTACTGATTATACTTGTATCATTAAAATTTTTTTAAAGTGTCTTAACAATTACTTTTGTGGCTTTAATATTTTTAATTAAATATAACTCTATAAATGATACCTCTGCTATTTATATCCAGTCATACTGCATAACTTTTTTATGATGCTTGAATATTTTATTATTAAAAAAATAAATTTCCATGGTGGTTTTCTTTCTCATTTTTTTTCGATGGGGAAGGTTCAAAATACCATTGTAACTGAAAATATTTAATATAAGAATTTATAAATGGTTCTTTATAGATAACAGAAAATTAAATAGAGCTATTCTTTTTGCCAACATCCAAAAATCAAATTTATAATTTTTGCATGAATTTTTTTACAGTCAGTAGTTAACTAATTCCAAAATACTATTTAACTGATCAATTTAATTGATTTTCATATCTATACAAAGTCTATATATTTTATTATAATAACATGAGTATTTAAAACGCACCTTTATGCTTGAAAATTCCAATTTTAATTACAGTTTAATGATGCTTCAAAAACTATCACTATCAACAGAACAACAACAAAACAAAGTTCAGTCTCAATAACGTTTAGTTGTAATATATGCTTGTAAAAACTTGATTAGTCAAATAATTATTCCCTTCTATGGTGGTTTTAAATTCATTACTGTAAAAACAAATGCAGAAAGTTTTTGAAATCCAGTTTTCAAAAATCCAATGTGTAATCCATATTATCTACGTAATTAATACTTCCAACAATCTAAAAAGATCTTTACCGCTAGGATTCAATGCCATCTGTGGGTTATGTGGTCTACATAACAGGGATAATTGTGATGATTTCAACGTGGGCCTCATTTTAAACAAAGAAATTAGTAAAATCTTATATTTTTCTAGGATATATATGTTTCTATTACACATTAAAATACATGAAAATTATTAAAATAAGTATATTCATCTTTTGCCAACTAAATGATCATATTTATCATAAGTTAGTTTATGTATTACATTTTGAAAAACATTGATCAACAGTATTTCAGGTGTCATATCATCTCGAATTAAGAATTGGGGCAATGATAATCACATTACTTCCTACTTTTCTAGATTTTGAATAAATTGAGAAATATAATGTATATTATTATTTAATTTTTATTTCCACCTATCTACCTACATAACTTCCTATCTTTGTAACACACGCACGCACACACACACACACACACACACACACACACACACACACACATTATCAGAATGTAGTTCCTTCCAATGGTCTCTTGTTTCTGATAAAGGGACATCCACTAGAGCTGTGGTTTTTATACTCTGTACACATTAAAATCATCTGAAGATCTTAAAAATCTATCTCCTACAGAGATTCTGATTTGAGGTTGTAAAAAAACTGCCCAAGCAATTCTATTATGCCCCCTAGGATTAAAGACCACTGCACCAGAGAAGCCCTTCAAGCTTCTCGAGCTACCCTTTTTGAGCCCTCTTTCCATGGAAGAGACTAACAGGAGAAGACTGTTTTGTATGCCTTTTTGGGGGATGTTATTGTCCTTGCTTAAAGATATTAATTAAAAAATGTTAAAGATAAATGATGAAGTCCAATATAATAATATCACATCAGAATTGTGTTCAAGAGGAATGGCTGATAGCTGAAGAGGTAACACGTATTGGGTTATTTCCACTGTCTTAAAACTGTTTTAAACATAAAAGTAGAACATCCGTGCCAGATACCCAAACAATATGGGAGTGGACCACTCATCAGGCAGAGAGACAGAGAGAGAAAATGAGAAGAAGAAAGAAGAAGAAGGAGAATGAGAAGGAAGAGAGAATGAGACTGAATGGGAGAGAGAGATAATAAATAAAAAATGGAGAGGATGAAGAAAAAGCTTCCATACCAAAAAGTATATTTACAGTGTAATAAATATATAGTCTGTAATACAGCAACCTGTAGATCTTTCCTGCGGACTTTGGCACTGAAGTCATAATTCAAGCTTTAAGAAAGCCATAAAATCCTAAATAACTTCAATTTTGTGCCTGTATTTTATGAGATCATCAAAACACTTCAAGTAAATTACAACTTCAAAATCAATTTCTCTCTTCAGCAGATCATCTATTATCCTATATGATTGAAGCTTGCATCTCTTAACTAGTGTAAAGCAAAGTCAAACCCAAAGTTCTTATTTAATGCCAGTGCTGCAGCACCTTGAAGAAAAAGAAAATAAAAATGCTAATCTTTATACATTGCTTTGTGCCATAGCGCTGGGCTTTTATATTTATGTGGAGAGAGTAATTGGAAAGAAAAGAAAAGAATGAATTTGAAGTAGGGGAAATGGCCTAGGTTTGGAATTTGGGAATTTCCTCTGCCACATACTTGCTACATTATGTCGACAAGTCAATTAACCTTTCTGAACCCCTTTCTTCTCTTGTACCAAATGGAAATAAAATATAATGTCTATGGATGTACTTAACTATAGGTAGATATAGAAAGACAAATATTATGTCACTATGTTCGTTCATTCTATCTATAGAGGATGGACTAGCTTCAATATCCAGAGCAAAGAGATAACAGTGAAATTTATTAGCATATGAAAGTATTTGGTAAAATTATAAGTTAGAATGTTATAAATTGGGAATATGTATGGTAGTTACAGAGGGATATAGAAAAGTCAAGGAGAATGAAAGATTGCAGTGAAGTAAGAATTTTCTGTGGTTGGAATTTGATAGCCATGGAACATCTAGACAGAGGGAACATAAAGTCTAGAATGCCCATGGCTTAACACCTGGGAGAGTTAACAGATGCAGAGCATTTCAGTTTATGTTTTCCCGAATGATGGAAAGTGCCTTGCAAACATAAGCTTTATGATAAATAATCTTTAAGATGATTATTTATATGAGATGATTAAATATAAGAAGATATTGTATAAAACAAGCTATAAAAAGTAGCCTCTTAGCAATCTGTGGCCAATCTGTGGCAGTTTTTTGTTTTTGTTTTTGTTTTTTTTTCCTTTCTGGTGGGATAAAGAAAAGGCATACAGTTCTGGCAATAAGAATGTCAGTAAATAATCATTATAAGAGGTGTTTTAAAGAACCAACATTTTTGTTGCCACTTTCAGATGAGAGACATGGAATTAGAGCTATCATTTGGAAATGAGATCCAGTAACTTGAATAAGATAATGAAAACTACATGTATTGATGTGTTTATTTTCAAATTCAACCTTTGTAGCAAAGAATGCGAGTTAAAGAAATGAGAAGCAAATATTAATGTGAATATAAATATATTAATATGAATGTTATAGATAACATTTTAAAGAATTTTAAGATAAGATTTTACCATTCCGTTATTTTCTGGTTTTTGTTCTTGTCCTGTTCACAATATGACAATCAGGACTAATTATGATTAAGAGCATCGAAAGCATGGTATATTTAGCTCAAAATTTTAATCTTCTCTAATACATATCTAATTTTTGAAACAATTGTCTATATTTGCTGAATACATTTTTCTCTAGCTTATTATATGATGTTCTCTGTTAACATTGTTTAGTAACATATCTCTTGCCTGTTAAAAAAAACCTTTAAATTATCAAATTTTTTTTACAAAGTATTTATACTATTTATTATATGTTTTGACAACTCTACATTAAACTAAAACTTTTTTCCCATGGAATTTCTCATGCTATGAAAATTTCCTATTGCTCCTTTTCTAAAAGCTCTACCTTTTCTTCTTCTTCCTATGCCCAGAGAAAATAGGAATTCCTCATATTTCTGTTGTCAGTATTAATTGGAAAATATTGTTGTGGGGATTACATATTATATCGAGGACATAAGCAATATAAGTTTAAAAAAAACTAATTTCAGTGAACTCAGAAGACAACGTTTGATTTAATTTTTGAATGCTTGCAAGACTATCAAGACAACTGGAATGAGTCAAGGACAGTTTGTTCCAAAGGAACAGAAGGTACAATTGAGTAAGGAAAGGACCTCTTATCCTAATGCTATTATAAATGTTAGAGTATAGTGGAAAAAATAAAGTGGTTAATGCATTCAAAAACCTTAGACAGACTAGCTCCACCCTGAGAGATAATCTAGAAATAAAGTCAAGAGAAGATTTTAATAGTAGATAAATAATGAAATCATGAGAGGAAATCCTGAACTTGTCTATTGAAGGCAAAAATGTATCACTTCATCACTTAGTACAGATCATAGATCGTGTAATGGCTCACATGGTTACCCCGCCACACCTCTGCCTAGCTTTTTATAAGCAACCTGGAATTGAGAATGAAAAGATATGTGATGTCTTACATATCTGTATGATGTATATGTGCTAAAGTTTGGAGCAGTAACTTGTAGAAATTGACAATTTAGATCATTTTTCCTACCTGAATCAGTTGGCTTAGAACTATTTAGAAGAGTTCTTACTTTCTTTCTCAAACCTCTCTTCTTTAAGATTTGTCTTCTCTAATGTCTTAAACTGACACTCAATGTAAATGGTGCCAAAATGTCTCTTTATAGCCCTGAGCTCTCCCTTGAAGTCCATCTTGGTTTAACTGCCATCTTGGAGTTGAATTGCCTTCATTTTCTTAACTTGTAAGCCTTATTATATACCAGTCAAAAAGTGCCATATTTTTTACAGAATTGATTTCTCCAGGTTTTTTTTCCTTAATTTTATTTAGTTCCCACTTGACTTCCTGTTGTTGAGAGAAGTCTTAGTCAACTCAGGTCAGCCTCCTTATTTTCTACATTCTACCCAGAGCCATTGTAGGCAGTTTATACTTTGGTAATCCTCCTGGAATACTTTTTTCCATTACTACAGCTACTCTCTTATAAAGGGTATTATTTCCTTTTCAATGACAACTTTAATAGGCTTCAAAATGGCCTTTCTGCCTATTTTTCCACTGAAGTCCATGACTAATCTTCTTAAAGAAAGGGCCCAATTATATCACTTCAATGCTCAATTAACTTCTGTGACTCATTTTTGTGTGTCACATTAATTATAAATTTATTAACTTGGCACTTAAGCCCCTCCATAAATCCCCAATCTACTTTTCTAGTATTGCCACCTTGTCACTTTCTCCAAATGAGCCGTATGTTCAAAATAAAATTAACTCCTATTGTTTCTCAAAAATGCTTATGCTGTTGTTTCTAGATTTTTGCTCGTATTTGTTTTACTGCAATTGTGCCTCCCCAACTAAGATGTAATAATTATAATTATTACTGTAACAACATTAATAAGAACTAACCTTGATCGAACATGTACTATGTACCAGGGACTGGGCTACATTCTCTATAAATGCTTTATAAAGCATTTTAGCTTCACAGCATCTCTGTGTTAACATGCTATCCTCTCCATCATATACATCATCTGATGGAGGCTTAGAGAGATTATATTGCTTGCTCAAGTTTATCGCACCAATGGTGGATTTAGTAATCCAATTTAGAAATGCAGAGTTCAAGACAACTTCACTTTGCTCTCTCAATACAAATATAGAAGGAGGTTCAAATTCAATTTGCCTTTCCTTTCAAGCGTCATCTCTTTAGTGGAGACTTCCTGTTTTTATTTTTTCAAGCTGTGAATATCCCCTTTTTGAGTGACCAAACCCCAACGAAACATTTTAATGTTCTTTCTATACAACAACAAAACCTTACTGCACTTTGTTAAAAAAAAAAAAAGTGGTTATTTGTCCAATACCTAAGATAAATAGTCTCAGTTGAACAAAAGAGCTGTTTCTGACTGTCTTCTAAGGCACATTACTAATAGGGGAGAAAAAAAATTTCTTCTACTCTTCTAAATTCTTCTGGCTGGTCTAATAATCAAATTGATGTGACATAGATTAATAGAAAAAATAACCAAATTTATTACACAGGTATATATAGGGGTTCTTAAGAATATGGGACACAATGACAAATCAGGCACATGAGGCTTATATGCTTTCCTGAACTAAGAAGCAGAAGGCTGGTGTCTGAGACGTCAAAGGGAAAATAAGCAATTCACAAGTAGATGAGGAAAAGTAAATGCTTAGGTAATGAGTTCGTTCCAGAGGACCCAGAAACAATGGGACACACAGGGGAGTCTGGTAGACTTTGCTAGGTTCTTCTCTGTCTGCTATACTTAGCTCATTTACGCTAAGGTGATCGCTCTCTTCCATTAAACAGGTTTTTCTATCTGAATTCCCTTAGAAGGGTAAAATGAAAGGTTTAAAGTTTCTTTCTTAGTCTTGTTTCTTAAAAAACAGCCAGCTTAAAATAATCAATATCTCATAAGGCATATTTTGGGGTGCCAAACTCTGCTTCTCCTAAATATATATAGAGAGTGCTCAATAAATAATTGTTGAATGGCATTATTTCAAAAGATTCTGCAGGGGTAGAACTGTACTAAGTATAAACTATTTTGTGAATAGTTTTGTAACCCAGATCTACTGCTGATTTATAATTTAAATACTTTTGTGGTTTATTAGGTTAGGCCCATGGATGTTTAAAGGAAATGATTTTATATGTCCCTGAACATTCTGAGAGAAACTCAGCTAGAATAGGAATTTGCACCAATTCTTTTTCCTTTGAGGACCTGATATTTCTGAAGGAAATTAATGAACGCTCCATGCTAGAACCATAGGAAAACACAAAGCTAGAAGCAATAATTATGGATCTAAAGGGTGATTCAAAGTAATAGGAAGCTGGATTGAGCTATAGTTATTTAATGCTGTGGGTACCCTTGCTCAAATACACTGACCTAGAAATTCCTAAGAGATAAAGTTTTTAAAATCTTTTTTATGGACTATGCTATAATGTCTCATAAGTACCTTTAAAGAATTTGACTGAAAGACCAAAGTAGAAATAATACAGAGATGCCAACAAACACACTATATCATGCTAGGTTTGACTTGAATTCTGGAAACTGAGGTTAAGAAATGAAAGCTGTTAATCACTTAATCTTCTAGGACATTTGCAACTTAAGTTATAAGAATAAAATCTAGTAATAGCTAAGGATCTGCACTCTTGAAACATAATCTTAACACATGGATCATTCTAGCACATCATGAAATGTCCCACAGAGAACTCTGGACAATATTATACAAGTTATTTTTTCACAGGTGTCCCTCAGAAGGTAGGTATTTCTATATGGCTATGAGTATCACTTATTAGTGGAATAACTTCTTGAAAAGAAATACTACTCATAATCCCTCTTCGTTTTTTTCTTTTTTATCATGAAACTATATAAATTAGTGACATAATAGAAAATCTATACTATATAAACAACTATTGTTTTCAAATTAATAAAATGATGTTAAAGTTCAGATAATAATGTTTGGAGCTAAACTGAGCTGAAAGGACAAAGACCATAAATTTAAATATAAACAGTCTCTTAAAGGAATAAACAAAGAGATAATTTATATCTTTACAAGGCTGAATTATCTAAACAGAAAATAAGAGGTACCTTACTGTTGCAGAAAAATTGCAAAACTCAGATCAACGAGAAATCAAGCAGCACCCAGAGGGTTGGAGAAACTCAGGTTTATTACGCTGGTGGTCTCAGAAGAGCTAGTGCTCTGAAAATCTGGGCCCCTGGCTTAGGGGAAATTTTGTTTATATATCTGAGCTGTTACAGTTGGCATGGGCCAACTGGTTGATTTGTCCTCAACCAGTTGCAGACTGTGGAGTTGCTATGGGTTACAGATAGTTCAAACAGGTATTTAGTCAATACATCAGTTATCTATACAAAGTATTCTTAAGGGAAGGGTGGATCTGCATGTTTATAGAAATAGGACAAGAAGCTGATTATAACAAGCTAGCATGTTTACAGAAGCAGAACACAGAGCTGATTACAAGGTCAGCCATTTGAGTGGAAAATTCTTTTTCCTTACCATATATTTATGCTTTTTTATACAGTTTTCAGTAGCGTTTTAATGTTTTCTTCATGAGACTGACATTTTATGTTAAATATTTCTGAATATTGGGAGATGAAATTTTTATTTCATTTTTAACTGATTATTGTATAAATATAATAAACTATTTTTTCCATTTTTTCACTTTTGACCAAATGTTTTGAAAATGATTGATTTTCTTACAACTTTTAAGTATTTCAATATTTTTTCTCAGAAACACAGTCACTAAAAAATAGCACTATTTTTGTTTTCTTCATGTGCATATTCTTTTATTTGTTAGATAACTTATTCAATTTGATTTACAACGACATTACGTAATGGTGTGATCAAAGCTATTGTGATTGCTTTCCTGATTTCAATGGAGTTACTTTTGAGCTTGTTTAAAAACGTTTGTATTGTTTCTAAACGTAAAATTATACTTTACATATTTTGTTATTTAAAAAATAAGAATTATTTAGAAAATATATTTGGCATTCAATTAAAATAGTACAGGTATTATATAGGTATATGTAATATATATGTATACATATAATATGTACCTTGGAAATTTGATACCTTTGGTTAATAAAAACAGCATTTCTTTGGATTTTTATACAACTTTATTGAGGTATAAATTGACATATAATAAGCTGCAATATTTATTCATTAACCTGTGAATAGACATTGAGTTTTTTTAGATGTTGGCTATTATACACTTTAGTATTTGATAAATGTTGACAACACACATTTACATACATATATATTTCTCTATGTATATGTGATATGAACAATAATCAGAATAAGGTTAATAAACCTATCCACCACTCTCCAAAGTTTTCTTATGCCACTATGAAATCCCTCCATCCTACCACCAGCTCCTCTCACCTCAGTCCTCAAGCAACAATTGATCTTTTTGTCACTGTAAATTAGTTTGTTTTCTAGAGTTTCACGTAAATGAATCAGTCCATAAGTACTCTTTGTGCCTGATTTCTTTCACTCAGCATAACTACATTGCAATCTACTTATGTTATGTGTATATCAATAGTTCATTTTTTTATACTGTTGAGTAACATTCCATTATATGGATATATCATATTTTGTTTATTCCTTAATTTGTGACTGTATATTTGAGATATTTTCAGGTATGGGGGTATTAAAAACAAAGCTACTATGAACATTTACTTATAAATATTTTTATAGATGCTTTTATTTTGCTTGGGTGTGAAATATACCTAGATCACATGGTAGGAATAAGTCTATTTTTTAAGTAAAATGCTATTTTCTAAAGTGGTTCAATATACAAAAAAAAGTCATATAAATTATTTTGACTGTGTCTGCTCATTCTAATATTTGTGTCAGTTCTTTGTGGTTTCAGATAAATTTAGTTTTTATTATTGGTCAGATTTTCATGCTTCTGCGTGGTAATTTTTTACTGGATACCAGATTTTGTGTGTCAGTCTCAGGCTATTGATAATCAATCCTGTGGATGAACCAGCCATTGTGGTTCTTGTTATGATAGCAAAATGCCTTCAGGAAACTTGGATGGAAACTTGGATGGAAAAAAAAATGGTTTATTACTTTCAAGTCCTTGAACTTATATGACACATTTGAGATTATACAATGAGGTAGTGGAGAGAGAAGGACAGAGAGAAAGCACATGCACATGTGCACACTACAGAGGTAGGGGGAGTGGTGACAGGGAGACAGGGAGGCAAGAGGGAGAGAGAGAAAGAGAGAAAGAGAGAGAGAGAGAGAATACGAATATAGGCCTGGGGGTTGTTTTTATTTGGGTAGTCAAGGATGGGAACCTAGGGTTACATGGACTCACTTGTTATTGGTTAAGAGCAGAACTTAAATATGAGAGAGAAAAAAAAAAAGCAAACCAAGCAATCTAAATTGTCAGTTATCAAAATCAATCGAGATCACTAAAACAAAGGAGCTTGGGTGGAGTGAGAGGGGTCCAGTCTGACTTTATCTAGGCTTGTGCTGGCCATTTGTTTATTGGAGATAGCCATCTTTGAAGTGAATGCCCCTTTGAACTAGGCATCTCAGCAATCAAAGCTTAAATCAGGCACTTATAATACAAAAAGAAAAGATTACCATCAGGACTTAGCTACAACAGACATTGCAAAGTTTGCTTTGTTAGAGCTTTTTTTTTTTGCAATTTACAAATTATCTTGAGCCTTGTTCTTGGAAATGGTTACTTGGAAACAGTTTCATTCTTTTAAATCTAGGACCATTTGTGAATTTTTGTTTTAAGTTCATTTGTCTTTGAATACTTCTTCCTAGAAAAATGTCTGGTTTATAGAAGTCTTTTCTCAGATTTGAATTTACATGTAATTATAAGATGTGTATAACTTTCATACATAAGATAGTGTTTTTTTAATTATTATTCTAAATATTTTGTATACATGGGTTGCAAATTTATCTAAATAAATGTTCATGCACAAGTTTCTTTTCTGGTTTCTGTAGCTTCCAACAGTTAGAAAAAGTTGATAAATGGATGTTTAAAACTTAATTCTTCCATAGGTACATAGATGAACTTGTTTTATATATTCAATAAAATTTCAGCTATTGTCCTTCCGGTTCTCTAGCCAGCAGCATAGCTTGCAATAGAAGCAATTGTAGCAATGTCTAAGGGCAGGATTCAGCTATTAAGTTCCAGATTCATTTTCAAAGTGTATCGACTATTGGGCTCACTAGATCATAAATGCACAGTTCATTCAGATGTAGAATATATCTATATTAGTTTTCCAGCAACTCCATAAATCTAGTTTGCCACTGTTTTCACCAGTAAATAATTTTTTTAGCATTCATTTAGATGATTTAAAAACCTACAACGATGACTGGAGTTAAAAGAAGCTGAAGTATTTTTGATAGCTATTTCTGAATTAAAGTTGTTTGAGCAAATCATAACTAATCATCTCATAAATGTATCCCAATTAAGGCCGATAAAAACTAGCTTATAGGTTATCTCCCTTTCCACACACATACACATTACATTCTCTATATTGAAGTATATTATATTACGAACTACATTTCATAGGTTTTTTTCCTACTTTTCTTCAATAGCCTCACTAGACATTTTTATTGCACAGATTTTATTTTTTTTTATTAATTTTACTTTTTTTCAAAGAATTGGTTTTTAGATTTTTTTTTTTTCAGGCAAAGCAATCCTTAGTTGACCTCACAGTTTGCAAGGACCTTGTCAGTTTACAATCCCTTATTTTTTATTTTTCACACCTACAGCACCTGGTCTTCCTAGGTGGTCTCCCATCCAAATACTAACTAGGCCCAACCCTGCTTAGCTTCCAAGATCAGATGGGATCAGGCTTGTTCAGAGTGGAATGGCCGT
Source organism: Pteropus medius (assembly GCF_902729225.1). NCBI lineage: Eukaryota > Metazoa > Chordata > Mammalia > Chiroptera > Pteropodidae > Pteropus > Pteropus medius. The sequence goes on from NW_024354499.1 coordinate 9,042,179, forward strand.
AGACTAGTTTTTAGATTTTTTAAATTCTTCTTTTTTGTTATATTTTTGTTTTCAGACTCCTAAATATTTGTTTTCTGTTTTATAAATTCATTTCTCCTATGTATCTTTCTTAATTTTCTTAACAGTGAATGCTTAATATCTTTTTTATTCTTTCTTACTTGAAAATAAAAAATATTTTAGTCATAGAATTTTTCTCCAACCACTACTTTGTTCATCTCAAAAAAGTTTAAATATATACTAGGACTACTCTTTTTTGTTTTGGAAATTATAAAATGGATGCTTAACAATTTTGCTTTTCTTTTCTTTATATTTAAAATGGTTATTCTTTCTCTATTAAATTTCTCTTTTAAGTTGCAAAATTAGTTTTAAGATTTTATCTTAATTTTCTAAATTTTTCTCCCTAACAGGAATAAATGACATTTAGACATTGCTTTTATTCTCTTGGAAGCCCCCATGGGTGACCTTGCCTTGATACCGATAACAGTCCAGTTGCATTCCTAAGCTGCAGGTCTGGTTGATATAAATTTTTGTCATTAGTTGAGCAATGAATGAGATTAACTGGGAAGGATGCCAGAGCCATTGGCAGTCCAAAAGGAATTCATCTGTGTATTTGTTGTTGTTCTGTTTAATTAAGCTTCTGCTTTCTGTATCTTAGGCTACTCACTTTGCCACCAGTGTCTATAATAACTCCTCTTTCCTTCGGGTTTCCTGCCCTTTCTGAGCAGTCCTCACATCCTCAGTCTTCCTGCTTGCCATGTCTACTGTGCTGTCCCTATGGTCTATAGGTTACTTGGTCACCGTGTTGATAACATTGAAGGAAGAGTGTGTGTGGTCTGCTGTTTCTGTAAACCATGACTGACGCTTGTCCCCAGTCCTCACCTGCAAATATGGAGATGTTAAAAAGGATTCTTAAACGTATCTCCCTTATTGTTTAAGGATGCTATTGTTTCTCAGGAAGAAAAAGCTGTGGGGAGTCCTTTAGCATGGTCTGTCATCTGATCCATGTTCACTATGATAGCTTTTATTCATAAATTTTCTTGGAACTGGATAACTATGTCCTCTAGTTTTCAGTATTGAACCAGGCATAACTTTATTATTATGTCTTGTATATGGAAATCCTTTATTTCAGGTCATGGAAAATATGTGATAATAGGTATACATGCATACATTGTCCGCATCCCTGAACACAAAATACACTCTGTAAAGTAGTTATAGCTATTCTTTTAAATAATGCAGGCATGCGAAGAAACTTAGAGTAAAAGAGTGAAAAAAAACCCTCTTGATTATTTAATTCTATTATCCAAAAAGTATTACTGAAAAAAATATGTACATTTAAGTATTCAACATAAAACACTTCAATTTTATTCATATGGAGGACCTTATCTTAGAAATATATTCTACTTTTCTCAGTCAATAATATATCATCATATTGCCATGTCATACATACAACACTTTCTAACTTTTTTAAATGGCTGCAAATATTTTATCTTGGTGATATTTCCATATCAGCAGATAGAGGTAAATATCATTCTTCTTAAATAACTACAGGATTGGAGAAAAGCATCAGCCATGGTTCACAGGAGCAGCAGACTATACACCTGAAATTTTATTTTCAAAGAATGACTTAATTTTATGAAAGCATGAATTATTTGTGCACCTTTCAAAACTTTTGTCTAATCCATGACTGACCATAATTTGCATATGACATCTATCATGTCTGGCCAGCTTATAAAAAAATCTCCTCATTCAATGGCTCTGTTTACTTAAGTGTTTAAAAGCACCATGCCGTTTTGAAGAACTGCTGGCAATTTCTAACCTCAGTTTTAAAAGGGTTATTGCATTTGCCTGTTCACCTGGGTGTGTCACTTATAAAATTATTTCCAACTTTATGGATATAGGGATAACAGCTAATGGGAAGTGATGGCCTTTTGCATTTTTATGAACACTAATATGTTTAAACACTGACATAAAATTTTACTTTTGCAAACAGCAATCTCAGAAACAATAAGAAAAATTACCAGTGCTAATTTGGTAGCTCTCTACCCTATAAATGTGGTTCTTGAAATCTTAAGGGCTCTCATGGATTTGTTATTTCAATTACATTTTTAATGATACATGCTATCTGAACTGACAAGTCTGTTTGAATGTCTTGCTGCATAAAACTAAATCAATTCACAGAGAAATGTGAAGAGAATATAGATTTATTAATATTGGGATACATGATATGTAGGAACACAACAAAAGTAAGATGTTTTTACTATTCAAGAACAGAAAATTCATATACTTTGTAATATACAATAATACATAATAGGAAAAGGCAATCACTCTGTTGAATGGCTTGATAACACTATAAAATACAACAGGTATGCATTTTCTTCCCTTCAAATATGGTTTGGAGTCATATCTGAATCATATAAAGGAACAACTACCATTTATAAAATAAATGAAGTCCAAGAGAATCACAAATAACTGATATTTGAAAGTTGAAGGCACTGTCAATATAACACATTAGAATAAGTCATCAATGATTCATTCTAGAATCTATAAATTCCCATATGAATTAGGGACTATCGGCAATACACAAATCTTGTTTTTTTTCCTTTTTAATCTATTTTATGTATCATACACTTATGTGAATCTTAGAGACAAGATTCACTGAAAGAACATAATGCTGTAACGATGTGAAAAACTTCCATGAAAATTCTCACCAACTTGGCATAGAAGCTCTGATCAGACAAAGAATAAAATACTGTGTGGAAATAACCAGATTCAGAGTTGTGGAGCAATGTCTGTCTTAAAGTAGCTGTCCTCAAAACCAGCTGCAGAGTAGATTACTCTGGAGAATTAAAAGAGTCAGGTGCCAAGGAATAACACTGATAAATCCCAATTTCTGGGGCAGAGAATGGAGGTCCATGGCCTGGTCTTGGTATTGTCTAAAGTCTCTTCTAGGTGTTCATATTATTCAGAAAGAATTAAGGATCAACCAACCAGGGTTTCTTAATTCTTAATTTCAGGGTGTTTTATTGCTAAAATGATTAAACATATCTAATACTGCTCCAACATAGTCTGGGAACGAATGATATTTGCATTACCAAATGAAGTTAGGCTATGCCATGCCATTTTGTAGATGTACTGTCTTTTCTTGAATATGTTAAGATGCCAGTATTTTTAAGTTTCTTATTTATACCCTAAATTACCTTTGGTTCAATTGAGATCAGTTTTAATAGTTTATTTATGTATATTTATCTTAATCTTTCTTTTCATGTGATGTTTATCCATGTATGCTAGAAGAACCTTGATTGTCTATTGATATTTAAGAACAAAAGATAATAATGATTACTTATTTAGAATGTTTTTTCTCAGTTGTTGATATACAGGAGTGTTTACCCTATGATGAATTATTCTAGAATTATAAAAGTTGAGGCCCATTTATGTGTATTGGGTTTGCCAAATGGCAGGCTTTGTGTGGTTGGAGAATGTCAGACAGTTGCCAAATATTCCACCCAAGATTAAGAATTGTGAGAATGTAAGGATAAACTCAAAGACAAGTGCTGTCCTGAAAGTAAAAGTTAGCCATGTGGGAAAACAGATTAAAAACGGTGAATGATATTCTTTTTTTACGTAAGTTTATTGAAACATAGTTGACATGTAACATCATGTAAGTTTAAGGTAAACTACATGATGATTTGATACACATATTTGCAAAATCATTACCACAATAAGATGGGTTAACATCTCCAACAAGACACATTAACCCATTTTTTGTGAGGCGAGACTATTGAAGATGTACTCTCAGAATATTTCAAGTATACAATACAGTATAATTAACTATATCAACATGCTAAACATTAAAGCCCCGCAACTTATTTGTCTTTTAACTGCAAGTTTGTACCCTTTACCAATATCTTCCCAATTTCCCCATCTCCAGCCCTTGATAACCACCATTCTAGTATATTTCTATGAGTTCGGCTTTTTCAGAATTTACCTATAAGTAGAATCATACAGTATTTGTCTTTTCTGTCTAATTTATTTCACTTAACATAAGGCTCTTAAGGTCCATTATGTTGTCTCGAATATACACATATATGTAAACACACATATGCACACACACACATATATACATCACATTATATATATATATACACACACACACATATATATGTATATATACACATATATATACATATCACATACATATATATATGTACATATATATGTGTATATATACATATATATATGTATGTGATACACATATATCACATTTTTAAATCCATTTATCTGTCAATGGACACTTAAATTGTTTCCATGTCCTAGCTATTGTGAATAATGCTGCAATGACTGTGGGGGTATAGATATCACTTTGAGATAAAAATTTTTTTTTCTTTGAATATATACTCAGAAGTAGGATTCCTGAATCATATGGTGGTTCAATTTTTTAGTTTTTAAAGAAAACTCCATACTGGCTGCACGAATTTACATTCCCATCAACAGTACAGAAGTGCTCCTTTTTCTCCACATCATTGCCAGTCAGCACTTACTGTTTCTCGGCTTTTTTTATAATAGCCATTCTAAGAGGTGTAAGAGCATAGACTTTATAATCATATCTTTCCTGAGTTTACATCACAGCTCCACTCCATTTATAGGGTGTGCAACCTTTGGGAAGTTACTCGCCATCTCTTATCCTGTTTTTCTCATACGTAAAATGGGGATTAAAAAATTACTACACAGGCAAAGAAGTAGAAAAATACAACCCATAATAATGAGTAAACAAAACAAATCACAATCAGTTGGAACCCATGCCAAATCAATACAAATGTTAAAATTAACATATAGAGTATAAAAATATTTGTATAAACATAGTCTGTATGTTTAATAGGTTAAGTAGAGATATGGAAGAAGTTTAATAGACACAAATTGAACTTTTCAATCAAAAACTATAATGTACAGGTACTGAATAGAATTAATAACATATTAGACATAAAAGAAGACAAAAAAAATCTGTGATCTCGAACATATAACTACCAATAAAAACTACCAAATTTGAAACACGGAGAGAAATAATTTTTAAAATAAAATGACCATCAATGAGTTGGGAAGATAACTTTAAGTGGCCTGATATATGTAGCAGTATTGTGCCCAAGAAAAATAGAAAGAAGGGTACAGAAAAATAGATGTTTATAGAAATAAACATGGCTGAAATATTTGAAGAAATAAGGTGTGACCATTTTCAAAACATGACGAAAATTATAAATCAAAGCTCAAGAAGCCAACACAACCTAAGAAAATAGAAAAAAAAAAAGCATGAATAATATCAAAACTAGTGATAAAGAGTAAATGCTAAAAGGAAACAGAGGAAGGGATAGTATTACATACAGATGACCAGATTTCCCATAGAAAAAAAATGCAAATATAAACACAGTGAGGAAACATTTTTAAGGCAATAAAAAAGTAATCTCTATCAACCTATTCTTCTAAACCTTGTAAAAATATTTTTTCTAACATGAAGACAAAATATAGACTTTTTCAAACATACCAAAATTGAAAATACTCATCACCGGCAGACCTATAAGAAAAATAAATGAAGTCTTTCAGGCCAAAGAAAAATGATATCACATAGGTTTATAATCAAAACAAGGGAATAAAGAGCACCTGAAATAATGACTAAATGGGTAAATATATGATTGTTTTATTATTATTGAAACATTTAAATATATAACTGATTTTACAGGAAAATTTTTAAAACATGTTTTGGTATTATAATGTATGTGTGACTAAAATGTATGCCAATAATAGTGTAAGGATAGAAAGGGAAAAATGCAAGAATTTTAAGTTTCTTAAACTATACATGAAATAGCATAATGACATCTGCGATAAGTTCAATGCCTGTTGTAAGTTAAAGTTATATAATGTACTATAAACTCTAATTAACCACTAAAATAACAAAACTAACTATAGCTAATCAACTAACAAAGGAGATAAAATGAAATCATAAAAAATACTCAACTGAAACAAGGCAGAATAAGAAGAAAACTAAACAAAAAAAGATGAGGTACATAGAAAAATATTGAGATGATAGATTTTAACCTAACCATGGTCATAATCACATATAAATGATTTACACATTCTAATTAAATATCAGAGAATATTATATTGAGTTTAAATGCAAGACCTTATTATTTGCTGCTTATAAGAAACACGCATTTGATGTAGAGATGCTAATTAGTTAAAAGTTTAAAAAACAGACAAAAATATACTGTGCAAATGCTAAATTAAGAGTGCTGAGATTCTCAAGAAAAAAAAAAGTAAAATATGATTTGTTGACAAGTAAATAACTAACTGTAGGACACCGAGTTGTTTAATTTTCACAGAATGACCTCATCTGAACACTGAAGCTATAAATGCTTAGTCCAAGAATTGTGACAAGACTTAAATAAACATTTTAAAAGTTATAAAGTTATAAACTGCCATACAAATGCAATACTAGATGGAGTGATTGGAAACATCTCACTACCAATTTAGAGGCTACTTGATTGTCCAAGGGAAAGAGAAGAAAGGCCAGAATTAATGTACTAACATTAGAGATGATCTGATGGATGTGGGCATCATTTCAGGTGTAGGGTGGATCAAATTTGAGGGCTAATTAGGTAAGTAAAAGTCAAGGAGAAGGAAAAGGTAGACATGACTAAACTTTGAACCCATGTGACTAGGCAAATGCTGATGATAGTAGAGCCAGGAAAAACTGAAATAAGTTTCATTTTGAACACTAGTACAGTATTCATAGGACATGTCTAGGAGAAAAGATCAGCTTGTAGTCTAAGGGAATAGAATAGGCAGATTCCTAAATTGCGCCTACCCCCACTCCCAATTTCTTGCTCTAATCCCTGGGAATATGACTGTGATAAGATATTATGCTCTAGTTCTATTATGTTTTATAGCAAAGGTCCCTTGTTAGTCAACTTTAAAATTAACAAAAGAAGATTGGAGTGATTTTAAGCTAATCACAAAAGCCCTTAAAAGCAGTTTTCTTTGACTGATAGCAGAAAGCAGTCATAGAGATTCAAAGCATAAGAAGGACTAAAACCACTGCTGCTGCCTATGATGCACTGTGGTTGGTTTGTTGATGGAAGAGGCCAAGCATAAGAACCAGAGTGATTTCTATGAACTGAGAATAATCCCCAGGCAACAGCTATCAAGGACACAGGAAACTTCATCCTAAAACTACAAGGACCTGGATTCTTTCATCTACCCAAATGAGCTAGAAGGTAATTCTTCCCAGAAACCTTCAGATGATATCCCAGTCCAGCTAACATCTTGCTTTCAGCTTTTTTGACTCTAAGAAGAGATTTAGTTAAGCTTATCAATATTCCTGACTTACATAACTGTGAGATAACAAATAGGTGTTGTTAAGAAAAAGAAAGAAGAGAAGGAGGAGGAGGAAGAAGAGGAGGTGAAGAAGGAAGAGAAGAGGAAAAAAAATGGAGGAGAAATAAGAAAGCATTAATAGCTATATTAACCTTGGACAAAGAAGTTTTGAAAGCAAAGAATATTTCTAGGAGTACAGGCCATTTGATAATGTTTCAGGGTTAAAACATCAAGTGGTCATAACAACTCTAAATGTTTATTGCCCTAATAACAGAGTTTCAAAACACACAAAGCAATGACTGATAGAACTGCAAGGGGAACAAGACAAATTCACAATTGTAGTTGAAGATTTTAATACCACTCTCAATAATTGAGAGGATAAGTAGACAGAAAATCAGTAAGGATATAGAAAGACGTTATCATTCAATTTTATCTAATTGACATTTATAGACCTCTCAACCCAAAGCTAGGAGAATATAAGCTCTTTTCAAGTACACACGGAACATTTAGCAAGATAGATCATAAAACATGGCTCAATACATTTTAAAGGAGTCAAGTGATACAAAATATATTCTCTGTTAATGATGAATTAAATTAATACTCAAAAACCAGAACTCTCAACAATTTTCAAATATTTGGAAACTAAATTTAAAAAATCTCAATAATCCATGGGTCAAAAAACTAAAAAAAAGTGAAATGAAAATGTATATTGAGGTAAACAAAAATGAAAATACAATATATAAAAATCATAAAATTCTGCTAAAGCAGTATTTAGCATGAATTTTTAATGCCAAATGGCTATATTAGAGAAGAAAAGTCTCAAGTTAATGACTTCATTTCTATCATAAGTAACTAGAAAAGATAAATAATGAAAATAAAAATATAAAAGTATAGAAAAATAATCAATGAATTAAAAAATTAGTTATTTGGGGGAAAAAAGGTAAACTTCTAGTCAGGCTGGTCACAAAAAAAGAAAAAGTGAAGACACAAATATTTCAATATCACAAATAAGAGAAGTGACATTATTATAGATTTTACAGTGACTCACAGGATAATATGACTATGTTATGAAGAAATGTAAGCCATTAAAGGCGACAAACTACATATAATGGACAAATTCATTGAAAGACACAAATTATCTACCAAAGCACACTTAAGAAAAAATAGGTAACCTGAATGGTCTTGTATTGAAGCAATATAATTCGAAGTTAAAAGCTTTCCCGAAAGAGTACTTTAGGGACAAATGCATTCTTTGATGAATTCTACAAAAATTTTAAAAATAAATATTATTAATTCAAAACAAACTTGGAATATTTCTTAATTTATTCTATGAACCCAAAATAATGTTTATAACAAAACCAGACAAAATCATTGCAAGGAAAAAGAAAAATCTAGAAACAGATATTCTTTATAAACATAGGTGCAAAAGTGTTAAACAAAATTTTGGTAAATAAAATCCAACAATATATAAACAAGTTAACCCATCAAAACCAAGTAAGATTTATTCCTTTTAGACTTATCCCAAGATTGATTTGACATTCAAATCTCAATCAGTGTAATTCATCATATTAACAAACTATAAAACAACACCAAATAATTGTTACAATAAGGTAGAAAAAGAATTTGACCAGATCCAATACCCATTCTTGATAGAACTCTTCAGTAAGTTAAGAAGAAAAGGAAACTTCTTCCACCTAAAAAAGGGCATCCATAGAGCTGACATACTTAATATTGAAAGAATGAAAGCTTTCACTCTAATATCAGGAAGAAAACAGCCTGTCCCTTTTCACCTTCATTCACATTTTAGTGGAGATTCTAGCAAGGTGAGAAAAAGAGATAAAAGTCATTTCTATTGGTAAGGTAAAAGTAATACTGCCTTCTTTTACAGAAAAGATCACTGTATAGAATCTACATACACTGGAATTGATGAGTGAGTTTAGCAAGGCCATAGGAACAATATCAATATACTAAATCCATAATATTATTATATACTAGCAATAAACAGCTGGAAATTGAAATTCAAAATACACTTTACAACAACATCAAAAAGATATAAACCACTTAGAGATAAATTTGCAAAATATAGTTTTCAGTGCAGACTTTACACTGAAAACTATAAAATATTGCTGAAAGAAATTAAAAAAGACAAACTAATGGAGAAATATACCTTGATCCTGGGTGAGAAGTCTCAATATTGATAAGATCCTCCTCGAATTTAGCTATAGATTCAATGCAACCCCAATCAAAATGCCAGCAATATCTTATGTGGAAATTGATAAGATGATTATAAAGTTCATAAGAAAATGCAAAATCCTCAAAAAAAATAGTTTTTGAAAAATTTTTTTAAAAGAACAAATGTGAAATGCTAATATTACCTAATTTCAATATTTATTAATAAGTTATAGTAATCAAGACATAAGATATTGACATTAAGATAGACAAATATCTTGATGAAATAGAACAGAAAGTCTAGATATAGGTCCAGACGTGACTTTTCACAAAGATCCAAAAGATATTCAGTGGAGAAATTATAGACTTTTCAAAGAATGATGCAAAAACAATTGGATAGCTATATGCAAAATAAAATAAAAATAATAGTAATAATAATGAGATATAAACTTCAATGCATACTGTATATGAAAATATTAAATCTCACTGGATTATACTTAAATGTAAAACCTGAAGTTGTGTAAATTTTACCATATACCATATATAAGAATAAATTCAAAATGGATTAAAGACTTAAATGTAAGACCTGAAATCATAAAACTTCTAGAACAAAACATAGGCAACAAACTCTCTGATATTTTCTGATATATCTCCTCAAACAAGAAACAAAAGAAAAAATAAACAAATGGGACTACACCAAACTAAAAATTTTGTACAACAAAGGGAACCACCAACACAACAAAAAGGCAACCTACTGAATGGGAAAAGATATTTGTCTATGATACATCTGACAAGTGGTTAATACCCAAATTTTATAAATAACTCATACAACAACAACGAACAAATAATCCAATTGAAAAATGGGCAGATTCGAATAGGTATTTCTCTAAAGAGAACATAAAGATGACCAATAGACATATGAAAAGATGTTCAAGGTCACTAATTTTCAGATAAATGCAAATTAAAACCACAATGAGATATATCACCTGACACCTGCCATATTGGCTATCATCGACAAATCAAAAAATAACAAATGTTGGCAAGGATGTGGGAAAAGGGAACCCTTGTTCATTGTTGGTGAAATTGTAGATTGGAATAGTCACTCTGGAAAACAGTTTGAAGTTCCTGAAAAAATTAAAAATAGAACTATCTTTTGATCCAGCAATTGCACTTCTGGGTATTTATCCAAGGAAAATTAAAACACTAGTTCATAAATATCTATGCACCCCTACGTTCACAGTAGCACTACTCACAATAGTGAAGATATGGAAGCAACCTAAGTGCCTATCGATAGATGACTGAGTAAAGAAGTTATGTACATATATACAATGGAAGATTATCCAGCTATTTTAAAAAAATGAAATCTTACCATTTGCAAGGACATGGATGGACCTAGAAGGTGTTATGCTGAGTGAAGTAAGTCAGACAAAGACAAATACTATATGATTTTACTTATATGTGAAATCTAAGGAACAAAAAAACCAAACAAACTAAACAAAAACAGACTCACAGATAGAGAACAAATTGTTTATTGTCAAAAAGGAGAGGAGTTAGGGAATGAGGTGAAAAAGGTGAAGAGATGAATATGCACAAATTAGTAGTTACAAAACAGTCATGGGGATTTAGAGCATAGCATAGGGTATATAGTCAATATTATTGTAATGGTTGTGTGAAGTGCCAAATCACTTCATGGTTTGTATAAATGTCTAACTTTTAAACATTTTTTAAATAAATAAATAAATAAAAAGTAAATGCATAATAAGAAAAATAAAACTGTACAAATTCTAGAGGAAAACATTGAAGAAAATTGTCATCTTGTGTTAGAGAATTTTTAGAGATTATGTCAAAAGCACAATCCATAAAAAAACAAATTAGCAAATTTGACTTCATCAAAATTAAAAATTCTGCTCTTCAAAAGAAACTATTAAGAACATGAAAAAAGTAAGCCACAGGCTAGCAGAAAATATTTGTAAAAAAATATATCTGATAAAAGACTTCTGTCCAGAACATGTAAAGAGTTCTCAGAACACAGTCGTCATCATCATCATCATCATCATCATCATCATCATCATGAAATAATACCAAAATTTAGGCAAATGATGTGAAGAGATTCTTCACTCAAAAGATGTTCAGATGATAAATGAACACAAGAAAAGATGCTCCTCGACATTATTAGTCATTTAGGAAATTCAAGTTAATACCACAATGATATACTACTACACACCTATTAGAATGGCTAAAATTAAAAAGCTGAGCATACCAAGTGTTCAAAAGGAAAAGGAAAAACTGGATTTTTCATACATTCGAGTAGAAATGTAAAATTATTCAACCACTTTGGAAAGCAGTTTAGCAGTTTATTAAAAAGTTAAACACGACATAATCCAGCCATTCTACTCCTAAGAATTTGTTGAGGAGAATGTATATGTCAATACAAGGACTTGTACACAAAATTCTATAACAGTTTTATTTTTTATGTCCCAAAACTCTACTCAAATGTCCACCAACAGGTAAACGAATGAACAAATTGTGGTATATCCATACAATGGGATACTTCTCAAGATTAACTTTAAAAGCATTACACTAAGTGAAGAACTCAAAAAAAAAAAAGAAAAAGAGTACATTCTCTATGATTCAATGTATATAATTATATTAATGCAAGAAAGTCGAAAAGGACAAATATCAGATTAACAGTTACCTGTATATGAGGATAGATGGGGCATGAAGAAGCTATAAGGTACACAAGGAAACTTTTGGAGGTAAAAGATATGTTCACTATCTTGATAGTTGTGATGTTTTCATAGGTGTACATACATGAAAACTTACCAACTAGCATATTTTAAATATGTGCAGTTGATTTTATGCTAATTATATCTTAATAAAACATAATATAGCTTGATTTTATGCCAATTATATCTTAATAAAACATAAACAATACAACTATTTTTTTTTCTTTTAAATGGTCAATTCTCTGAATGTGTGAAACAAATGTTGAGATTGAAAATCATTAGTAACTTTGATGTTCAGCATACCTTTCATACTTTTATTTGTTTTCCATACATTGGAATTTGTGAACTTGTAAGAGCATATTCACATCACATCAGTTTCCAGTGGGAAATCTCTCCCTTCCCTCTGTTGGTTCTGTGGGGGAAATAAAAGATTAGTGCATCCAAGGTTTTTATACTATAGCTTTATTTTGGATCATAATCTATGCATCAAATTACAGCTAAGGAAAATATGACTTGTCTTCCATCAGACAACTTAGTCCACATGTATTTCCTTCAAATCTCCTTAGCCTTGCAGTCTTCGTGAGGAGGTAATTTTCCTGTACGTCCTCAATTAATTTCAAATCAAGACCTTGGGTTGACAATTGGACTCATTCAACTGGGATAGAAATTTCTGAGCATTATAGGATACAACTACTCCATCATTTTAATCAAAACTGTGAGTTTTTATCAGCTTTAACACTCCCTTCCAAAGGAAGCTCATTTCTCTCCCTTTGAAGAGTAGGGGCACACAGGAGAATGGAGAGGCCCAGCAGGGGATGTTACACTACAGTTGGCATTTCCATAGATGAGCTCATGAGACCTTTGTCTTTAGTCAACACAGTGTTTAGTAATGCTGCTCTTAATTTTAATAAACTAACTTCATAAACTTAAAAATATGAAGGAGAGAATAATTTTATTTTATTGTATGGAATTTAATTTTTTAAAGCAGTTTTGGAGTCAAATTTCTCAAAAAATACGTTTCTACTTTTGCACCTACTGATTTTATTTGTATTTTATGTATGCAGATGGTACTAATAAACATTTAAAACATTGTAAGTATAGGGATTCTATACAGCATTATCATCATTTATATTTATTCATATTTATTAAACAAAAAATACTGTGAGACTACATTGTACTAGGCACCAAACTTGGCATATTAAAGTGTCTAATAAATGATTGTCGAATGAAAAGTAAATGAATGAAGTTTCATGCCTTTATAGATTTGATGACATGTGTGCTTATAATCAGAGAAATTGCTTTTGCTGCCTTTCATTGGGGATTATTTTATAATGATGTACATATCTTTAAAAGTGAATTAAATCTTCTATTGTTTTTAACTTCATTTACCCAATGTTTTCTCAAATGTGAATCCTCCATAAAAAGAGATTCTAAAGAATGTTTATTTCTTCTGTATGTACTATAATGGTTTGCAATTAAATTATTAAGAATATTTTTATTATGTTCAGTGATAAGTAACTTATAGGTTTTTCTATGCTACAATGGTTTTTTGTCTGCTCAGTGTACCACAAAATGTCATGGAAACATTATAACTCAAGCATTTCATTTTTCGATTCTTATAGTTATTTAGACTGAATTTTCCTTGAGTTCTTCCTAACTTTCTCCGGGCTTATAATTCAGATAAAGATTATAATTTCATTTATATTTAATAGTATGTCTTCCACTCTCTAGTCCGAACATATTGACCTCAATTATTCTTACAAATCAGATTAGCCTTGTTAACTTCAATCATTTCAGTTATTATTAAACATTAAAAAAGACTACATATTCTAAGCAGCTGCTTTCAAAGTGGCAATAATCAGCAGGACTAGTGTGTTTGGAGAGACAAATGTACTTTCTCCTATTGAGATTTAAGGTATAGATTATAGAATTAAGCTCATCTACCTTCCCAGACTAGTGAAGGGGATAGAGAGTGGCCTTCATCATCACCCTAGACTATAATAGTTCTCTTCAGGACTATTCAAAGTGGTAAAATAAGAATTTAAATGGTCCCTTATATCCCCATATTTGTGGTCCAATAGGAATTTCATGCTAAGTAATTAATACAAACATCAAATTGAATTAAGCAGACGACCACAGTACAGCAGAGATACTTTCTCCATCTCAGGTCCTCCTCTGTAATGCCAAATCAGAATTTTCTTTCTAATTGAATTATCTGTAGATGTTCTAAGTGACCAAATAAAAAGGCAAGATTTGTGGTCAATTACTTGATAATCATTTGTTAATTATGTATCCTTAACTATGGCTGGCATTCCAAGAATCATCTAAAATCTTAGATATTTGAATGGTAGAATGAATAAATGGAATTTAATGGAATAATAAATAGGATTAAGTGAAGGTCCATTGTCTTTTTCATTTTGATAGGGTATTTACATTTATCAGCAAGACTTTCTGAAAAAAAGCTGCTTTCGATGTGTTTCATTGGTCATTATTCTATAATTATGTACAAATCTTTGTATGATGTGAAAATTACAGCATTTATGATTGTCTATTGAGGCAACAATTTCCTAAATTCTCTTATTGCTCTTTTGATGAACCTATATGTTTGTCATATCTGACGTTTTGTAACCTTACAACAAATAGTTCAACTAATAGTTCCATCTGTATGAAAATTGACAGATTGGTTGTGGATCTGCTTAAATCTAGACTGGCTTGAGTCTCAAAGGGATCCAACGCTTCTGGATTCCCACTCATAGTTCTACAACAATATTTCTTGCCACGAAAAATGGATGTGGTGGGCAGCAATGCCTGGCCCGAGTGCATTGCCACACCTAAGGCTTTGTAACTTCTAAAATCACTTCATCATGTTTGAAATCATAAATGTTCAATTGCTGTTCTCCAAGGACGGCTATGAAATGTCTTGCGAACTCCCTTTTAATAATTCAGTATAATTTTTATGCTTAATCTGAACCCACAATCTATTATTTTATGATACTCTTGTCTCCACTCTCCACTTCTTATATTTCCTTTGTTCCTTTTATTTTCCTCTAACATCTGAGATATGTCATTCTTGTCTTTATTTACCAACTCAATGCTGATTTATCTACATATCATCTCTTGTTTCATGTAGGGGAATCCAAAAGAAGCAAAGGGTGATGATGCCCACTCAGCACTGTCCAGGTAAGTGCTGGGATTCAAGTATAATGCCTAAACAGCCTTAACGCAGTCTGCAGTGGTATGAACTTTACTTTGAGGAGATGCCACTTAAAATTCAAATTAGATATCTTAAACCTCTTATTATGAAATTATCATCACAAAAATGATTATAATTTGGCTTTCCAAATAATATGCCCACAAGGAGAGAATGTGCTGCCTGAAGAATGTGCCTGTTTGCTTTGGAAGTTTTCTCCTCAGAGAAAAATAATAAGCTGGCCCTAACATTATAATTGTTTTTATGCAGCAGTTCTTCCAAGTCAAGTATTTTGGTCCACTTGACAGTTGTATTTATCATTATGAATTAATAATATCATGGAGTTTTCCCCTAATATTTGTTCTGCAGACAGGCCTAGTTTAGAGAGTGAGGGCAGAAGTCGAAAGTTGAGAGGGACAAAAAGTTGGAGAGGATAAAGTTGCAAATCTGAGCCAACTCAAAGATGATTTTCAAAAAAGAGATGGGAATATTTTCTTTACTGCAGATCTCTAAGGCTGAACTACAGTAGAGTCTCTGGAAAGGCTTTTTAAAGCTACCAGCTGTAGCTTTAAGGAAAGTATGATTAACAGTTTCCCAGCCAATGTTTTTCAGCTACTGGGAGAAAAGCAAAGGGAACAGTGGGGATAGGGCTTTAGGTGATAGGTAAAGACCATTCGGTAAAGAGAGTGAATATCATATTAGTCCAAGCTAAAGAGAGAGAAGTCTAGCTGCAAACGATTAGGGGATTTGGGGTTATGGATTCTGCTCATCAGAGCCCCAGGGGGAACCCTGCTAAACCTAGCCATGATGAGGGCATAACACTCAAGAAGGCCCAGTGAAATTACTTTATACTGTGGTTGTCACATCTCATGTATGACTGGGTCATATGGGAATAATCATAGTTCTGAACAATAGCCCAGAGTGCCAGGCATTTGTATTGTTTGCTATTTCACAACCCTGAACACCAAAGAAACAAAACCTAACACTCATCAAATGATGCCTAAATTTCTGTCACTTTTTTTCATCATGGTTTTGAGAGTGGAAATGTCTAATGCAAACAATGAAAAAATATTGATGGTAAAAGCAAATTAATTGCAAGTAACAACTATGCTGATATACTACTTATAATGTTTAAAATTGGTAAATTTAAACATTTTATAATATATGTTTTCAATGGAATAGAGAAATTGTAGTCTCATACACTCCTGATAAAACTTAAAAATAAAAATTACAAGTACCTTGGAGAATAATTTAATAGCATTAACTTGTAAGTGTATGGTATGTTACTATGACCATCAATTTTATTACTCATTATCTACCCAGGAGAAATAACATGAACAAGTGAACAAAGTAGTAGGTAAAAACGTGTTCAATGAAAAATGAGTCCTAATGACCAAAATTGGAAAAGACCTAATTGGTTTAAAAAATCATAATAAATTCATACTTCCTTATTATATTGAAACCAAAGTGAAACAAATAGTAATATGAATCATTATTTCATGTGCAATCAAAACAGAAAAAAAATAACTAAAATATGAAAGAATGCCTGTAAAATAGCTATTTATGACCCTTGAATATATCGTATCAGTCACACTCTGTTTACTATAAAATTTATTTCAACAATTATACGGGATTTTTTTGTTTATCTATCCATCTTTCTATCTAAAGTTGCTCTGTGTAGCATGTGAAAGTCAAACTTTCATGCATTTCTAAGTACAGTAGGTGTTATCTACTTGGAGGTCTCTTCCTTTCTTAGTACCTAAAATACAATTTCTATTAAAGAATAGAAATTGTATCCTTAACTACAATGATGAATGGTTATTTTAAATTTACACTTTGCTCTGTTTTTATGCTTGTCTACGTAGAAAATAACATTTAATTTCAATGCCAAATTAGAGTATAAGCTTTTTGAAGTCTATTAAATGTTAATTAAACTCAGCATAGGTAATACCAATTATAGAAGAACTCAGATGAAGTGATGAAAATATGAACAGTTTTCACCAAGTATACCTGGGTATAGATAATGACAAATATGATGCAAATTCCTCAGACTTACAGTAGTATAAGATACCATGAGATGTATAAAAATATATCATCTTAGAATTAGTAAAATCTGGCA
The DNA here is from genome assembly GCF_902729225.1 of Pteropus medius. NCBI lineage: Eukaryota > Metazoa > Chordata > Mammalia > Chiroptera > Pteropodidae > Pteropus > Pteropus medius. Next base: position 9,059,745 of record NW_024354499.1, read on the forward strand.
TTAAATAACATGCAAACAGTAAAATGAGAGAAATCTAGATAATTGACATGGAAAAATTTCTCATATACTGTTTAGTACAAAGTAAAGTTGCAAAGAAATAGCATTAGCGTGAAACACACAGTCAGGAATATAAAATTTTCTATACTTTTATAAATAAATGATTGACTAAGTAAGTACATGAGGGAGAATAGACAGCAGTCCAGTACTGAAGAATTCTATATCATAAATGTAGATACTCCACCCACAAGAAGGTGGAGTACAGCTTCTACCTTCTTTAAGTATGGGCAAGGCATAGTGATTTTTCTCCAAAGAATACAGTATGTAACATGACATCTTAGATAGGTGAATAAAACATGAAGTTTAGCTAATAATAATGTTTCAATATTGGTTCACTAATTGTGACAAATGATTCACATTAACGTTAAGATGTTAATAACATGGGTGCAGGGTATGTGAGCACTTTACACTATCTTCACTTTTCTATAAATCTAAATCCACTGTAAAATGAAAGTTTGTTAAAAATACACACATGTAAAACTATACTATACAATAGAGAGAAAAATGTAAAAAAATAAATGTAAACGATACTATACAATATAGAGAAAATAAATGTGTGAAAATAAATAAATGTAAAATAAATAATGTAAAATAAATGTAAGAGTAGTGAAATAAGACTGTAATGAAATCAACTATGCAATAATAAAATTCATATTACATTTGAAGTAGAAAACTGCACACCAGAACTTTAGGAAAACCATGTAAGTGATGGAGAAGACAATAGTGCTATGTTTGCCCAGGAAAAAGGAAATAGAATAGACTAAAATCATAAGGGTGATTGTAAATTATGGAGAATATTTTTTGGGGAAAAAGCTCCTAAATGTTTTAGCAAAGACTGAAAAAAAATGGCATATACCTGCTGTTATTAGGCAATCTTTCAGATTATAATGGCTGGGTTGATTTTATACTAATATCAAGTAAAATAAAAAAGAAGATGCTTACTGAAATATACATAATTATCAACAATTGGAAGATATAGCTGTATTAAAGTACTAGGTGGTTAAATAATTTATAGCTGCTTAAATATATATTTAGCTGTTATTATAAAGCAGTTATGAAAACTTTATAGTAACATGAAATAATTGATATAATGATCTACGCAAGCAAAAAGAATGTGTTTGTGATATTATTGTAACTGTAGAATCACATAATTGTGATTTTAAACACTTTTGCTAACACTTCACATGTACTAATGTTTCTTGTTATAAATACAACTTAGATATTAAGACAGTATACGGGTAACTTAAAGTAGAAAAAAATAAAATTTTAATAGTTGAGTAATGCACAACAACTAATATATAGGTTCCTTTTCATTTCAAGACACTTTCCTTTCATTTCTCCCTCTACAGAAAAAGTTTTGTAAACAAATTTCAGGACATATCATGGAATGCATTATAAAATTAATATTAGCCTAGATCTAATGGACTAATACAGACTACAAAGACTCAATGATACCTTTTCCTTTCTTTCATGTCATAATACATATGAGGAATAAAATTTCTATTTTCTATTAAGAAAATTTGTGGGGACTTGCAATGCTGCATTTAGTATGTATATAAAATGTCATCTGTTTTATAAAACTAGGACTTTTGTTACCTCGGGTAACTAAACAATAAGTATAATCCTAGTTTCTAAAAAACAAAAATATTCAAACATGGAAATCAGAATGACTAATAGTTCTCTCTTTTTTCCTGAATTATCTCAGCTTCAAATTTCTGCTGGTTGTATGGTAATATGTTATATTAATATGTTGGGAATATAATTCCCTTGATACCTCCATTGTTTAGACATAACGGTGAGCTTAATGATGCTTACTATGGAAAGCTATAGAGCTCAGTAATCTAATTTAGATAAGAACATTCAACCATTTGCTTCACATAAAACTTGAAAAATATCATTTCAGTAAATCATGTTTTCATTTATATGAGAATTGTCATTTGAAGCAAATTGTATTATAGAAGTTAAATAACTTAAAGAAAACACATTTTAAGAATAAAATATCATACAGTGCATTAAATTCTATTGGCTGAGTTGTTGTTTTTTTTTTCAATTAGATATTTAAGCCAAAATTATATATCTTTTAAATACAAAGGAATGAAACCACTTTGATAGTATAACTGTCATTGAGACAATTTGTACAATTTTAGTTTTAAACTTTTTCATCTCAAGGCTGCAAAGAATATACTGTTGTTATATTTTGTTATTAATTTATCCTTTTATCCAGTGTCATAGCATTTTTAAAAATTTTGGTAAAATACATATAACATAATTTACTGCATTAACTTTTTTAAAAATATACAGTTTCATAGTGTTAAGTATATTTGCATTATTGTGCAACCAATATCTAGAACTTTTTCATTTTGGAAAACTGATACTCTATATCTATGCTTCTCTTAATACTCTCAGAACACTTCACTTCTGATACCAGATATATAGATTTTTTTTTTCCCCCACACTAATCAATTCTCCAGTTCTTTTCAGATACTAAATGGGTGTCCTACAATTCAATTCAATCCTGACATTACCTGGAGTTAGCTTCAGATCCCACGGGTTAAGGGCTTAGTTTCACACCACTCCCTCTCCCACTTCAGATGTTAATCACAAGTCTAGGTGATCATCTGTACTTCTGTCCAACTGGCTAAAAATGAGAGGTTCCTATGACCTTTCCTTAGGTTCAGTAATTTGCTGTATTTTAAAAATATACAACTCAGAAAAAGCAAGATGGAAGAGATGCATAGAGAAAGATATATGGGAAGGGCAAAGGGATCCCATATCCTCACCTGGCATGACAACCTCTCAGCACTTCCTCATGTTCACCAATCTGGAAGTTCACAAATTGCTTACTTTAGAAGTTTTTATGGAGGCTTTATTACAGGGCATTATTGATTAAGCCATTCATTATTGCTGATTAAACTCAGTCTCTAGCCTCCTTCCCTCACCTGAAAGTCAGGGGTGGGGCTGAAAGTTCCAAACCTCTAATCACATGGTCAATTTTCCTTGGCTATTGACTTCTTATCCTTAGGGGTTCCCAACAGTCACCGCATTACCGTAAACTTACATGCAGTTATGAATAACAAAAGATGCTCCTTTAAACTTTATGACTCTGTAGCCATTTCAGAAATAAAGGGCAAAACACCAAATATTATAATAAAAATATATTTCATTGACTTTTATTAGGAAATGACAAAGGTTTTAAGAGCTGTGTGCCTGAAATGGGACAAAGATCAAATATATATTATTATTATAAATCAAAATTTCACACCATTAAAAAACCTGGCAACCACCATTCTACTTTCCGTTTCTGTAAATTTGACCAATTTAGGTATCTTAACGTAGTGGAATCATGCAGTATTTGTTTTTTATAACTGATTTGTTTCACTTAGCAAAGTGTCCTGCCCATCCATGTTGTAACATGTGTTAGAATTTCTTTTCTTTTGAAGTCTGAATAATATTCCACATTTTATTTATCCATTCTTTTATTGATGGACAGTTGAGTTGATTTCACCATTCAGCTATTGTGAATAATGCTGCTATAACACGGGTGTGCAAATATCTCTTTGATATTCTGCTTTAGGATATTTTGGATATATATCAGAAGTAGAATTGCTGGATCATATGGTAATTCTATTTTTGAAGAACTGCTATATATATATATATACACACACACATATATATTTAATATTACCCATTCTAATGGGTAAAAGGTGATATTTTATTGTGGTTTTGATTTACAATTCCCTAATGATTATTTTTTGCTAAGAATTTTTTTACATGTTTGGCCATTTGTATATTTTCTTTAGAGAAAAGCCTATTCGAGTTCTTTGCCCATTTTTTTTGTAATTGGGTTATTTAGGTTATTTATTTTGTTACTGTTGAATTATAGGAGTTCTTTATGTATTCTGGATTATAACCCTTTATCAGATAAACAACTTGTGAATATATCTCCTTAATTTATAAGTTGAATTTTAACTCTGTCGATTGTGTTCTTTGATGCATAGATGTTTTAATTTTGATGTAGTACAATTTATTTTTACTTTTGTTTTCTGTGCTTTTGATATCGTATCCAAGAAATTGTTGCTAAATCCAATGTCATGAAGCTTTCTTCTTTCTTTTTTTATTTAAGAGTTTTATGGTTATAGGTATTACATTTAAGTTTGATGCATTTTGAGTTAATTTTTATATGTGGTGTGAAGTAAAGGTCTAATTTAATTCATTGCATGAAGATATCCAGTTTTTCCAATACCATCTGTAGAAAAAGTGTCACAGTTTTAGAAAGACATACCATCTACATTTTGCACATGAATAAAATGAAGTTAATATTTTAAATGTGTATAAGTTTTAACCATTTAGGTCACGTGGCCAGAAAAAAAAAAGATGAATTCAGGATATGAACTAAGAAATCCTGGCTTCAGTATTGTTACCAATTCAGTTTTTGTATTGTTATTGTAGTTATTCTTTTCACTTTCTGTTCTTCGATTCTAAGAGAGAGTTATTTAGCAAGCTGACACATTGGAATATATGCTTTATGATAATTTTCTTGGCTATTTTCTGATGTAACCAAATTCATCCATAGATTCTTAGGTCACTTCAATTACTTTATTTAGGATCTATTACATCACTTTAAATAAACAGCAGAGCAATTGAAAGGCATTTTCAATTTTTTTTTTTAGGGTGGGAGTAGGGGAATGAGTATTGTTCCACATACAGTACAACTTTGAATAATTGCATAACCTCATTTAATTTAGTAGTAAAATCAATTAGACTTTATTTTTTAAAAATTACTTATATTATCCCATACTCCAAATTATTCCTAGAAGCATAATAATATTATGCTTTAGAAATCACTGAATACATTTAAACTTTTTTTTTGTTTTTGCAATAATTTCGACTTTTGCGTTCATTGACCAATACAGTTAGTAGCAAAAAAACATTAAAATGAATTGAAGTAATTCCTGATCACCATTTTTCCATTGTTTCTGATATTCATTTTCTTATAATTTCATAAGCAAAATGACTTTGTGAAGCACTGTTTTAAGTACTTTGCATATTTTGACATTAATTTTTTAATAAAATGCATAAAATTTTAGATACTATTATTTATATTATTTAAATACTTTTAGATATCCGTTCATACATCAAAAAGCTGAAACACAGAGAATTTTAAAATCTTAAGCCAGATCGCAAAGCTAGAAAATGGCAGAACCAGAATATGGATTTAGAACATCTGGTTACAGAACTCAAACTCAAAACACCTACACTACAATCTATCTCATGTGGCTTAAATTCAAATTTAATGTATGTAATGTTGTCAATTACTGATGAATCTAATGTTTGAAATCTATACACGTTAGAAATTATATCTTCATGGAAAATTAACTTCTTTTTTCGCATGTACAAAATGGAGACAGTATTTCTAAAACACTTTGACTTCAGCCATGCACCACTTAATGACAAATATTCACTCTAAGGAATTAATTGGTAGGTGATTTTGTTGTGCTGCAATCATCACAGAGTGAAGTTACACAAACCTGGATGTTATAGCCTACTACACACCTGGGCTACATGATGTAACCTACTGCCCTTAGACAACAAACTCATACAACATGTTACTGTATAAAACAACACAATATTAAATCAAGCACAAGAGAAAACGATGCAATCCAGAGATGTAGTAAACATGAAATATATGAGGCTGCTGCCAGCATAACAGCATGTGTTTTATAGCAAATTTTTTTATAAGTAGAAAGAGTCCACTCTAAAATAATGATCAAACTTATAGTGTAATAAATACATAAACCAGTGACATAGTTGTTTACTACTATTACTAAGTATTATGTACTGTACATAATCGTATGTGCTATACTTTTACACAACTGACAGTACAGTAGGTTTGTTTATACCACGTCACCATAAACAAGTGAGAAATGTGTTGCACTATGACATGTGACAGCTATGATGTCTCTAGGCAATAGGAATAGGAATTTATCAATTCCATCACAATTGTATGGGACCACCTTCAGGTATGTGATCTGTCATTGACTGAAACATTGTTATATGGCAAATAACTGTATAACGAAAACTGTTGTTAGGGAGAATCATGCCTAAATAGTTTTAAAATTTTGAATAGAAACACAACATGTTCATTTATTCCACATGTAATTGAGTGATAATTTGACTCTCAAAGTTCAAATATGTGATGATAAAGTGAGTTCACATTTCAAACACCACTTATAAAGCAAAACAATTATAATATATATGATATGAAAAAATATAAATCAAAGATTAAATACAAGACAAACATCTTTATAAGGAGAGACAGAACAGAAACATTAAGTGACAAATGGGTTGAATTCATAGGTTTGCTCGCTGAGCTCTGATGAGTGCAGAGGTGGGCAACACCAGTCAAAACTTTTACTTCTGTAGAAAAGAAACATCTGAAAGTCTCCCAGTCAAAATAAAACATTTGAACCAGACTCTCAGATTGCAACCGGCAGCCAGATATAGGCCCCCTATGTTAAAGAATAGAGGTTGAAAACACTGCCAAACACTACCTGGATAAGTAGTCCTCAAACTTTTTGGCACCAGGGACCAGTAAGCCTATGAAAATCAAATGCCTGGTGATCTGAGGTGGAGCTGAGGTGGTGATGCTAACACTGGGGAGTGGCTGCAAATACAGATGAAGCTTCCTCAGCCTACCTGTCTCTCACCTGCTATGCGGCCCCGTCCCTAACAGGACACTGACCAGTACCGGTGAGCGGCTTGGGAGCTGGGGACCTTGACCAAGAGCAATTGCAAGTGCCAAGATTAGAAATGGTGAGTAGAAAGATTTAACGCTGATTTAGTGACTGGATTCACCACATTATCCAGATGACAACAAAGCAGTTACTACTCCAAACACAGAACACTAGATTTTATATTGAAGAGACAAAACAGTGACTACCACAAGACAACTTTTCATCAGATTGAAATAACTGTATGTGCCATTCCAACAAATACTATATTAAATAATTTTGAACATATAAATAATATATCGAATTACGTTTAAAGATAGCATGAAGTTATGAAATGAAATAATATCCCATTACTATAAAAAAGGTTTAGAAATCATGACATAAAATGTACTTCACTTAGAATAAAATATTTTTAAAAAATGTCTCTGTAAATCTCTAGGTTAGATAGAGACAATGAGAAATATGGTAAATGGAAGATAATAAGAGAACCTCAACACACATGCAGAAAAACTTAGATACACAATAGAGGGAACTCTTAAGAACTGTGGAGAATACACTGAAAATTCCCAGCACTCAAATAAGTTACAAAAAGAAAGAAAGAAAGAAAGAAAGAAAGAAAGAAAGAAAGAAAGAAAGAAAGAAAAGAAAGAGAAAGAAAGAAAGAAGAGGGAGAGAGAGAGAATAGGAAAGCAGAGGAGAAACTATATTTGAATAGATAATTTTGATGTTTCCAAATTGTGAGGGGACAATATGTAACCTCTAAAAAGTGCAGTTTTTAGTAATAAAGGAAATAAATAAACTTAATGAAAATGTTTTATATTAAGGATATAATAAATCATAAAAGATACTAACAAAAACACATTTTTAACAATAAAGTTAATTTATTGACTGACAATGAATGTTTTATTTTCAATAGCAGATGCTAAAAGAAAATGGGGTACTATCTTCATACCACTGAAAGAAAATAGCCTTGACATATAATTTTATATCCAATCATAATATCTTTGAAGTGAGGACAATAAAAGTGTTTTTCTCCTACAGACACACAGAATTACAGGAGATCTGACCATCCACAGAAACTGACTAAAAGACTGAGTAAAAGTAAAATACTGAAGGAAAGAATAAAATATAAGAAAACTCTAATAAGAACAGAATTGACATAATGTAGTGATAAATGCATTTAGCAACTTAAGAAAAATACTTTTATTTTAAAAAAATTAAATATTTATATAATGACTAGATGAAAGAAGAATTTTCATATGATTTATTTACTTTAAGGTTACTGTGGAAGGGAAAGATAAAAGAACTTAATGAATGGATTTTCTTAGAAAAAAATCATTCTTAAGTAAATATCATAAAGATATGAAGTGAATCACTAAAATACCATTAGTATAGCCCAAAGTTTCAAAACCAGGAGAGAGCAAACAACCAAAAATGGAATATCTGAGGAAAAACAAAATGCATTAATAGTACACTTGTGGGATTTCACTGTGGAGAAAACACAATGAAACTATTCTAGTTTAGACTTTGGGACATATTAGGATAAATAGTCTCAAACTTGCTCTTCCTCCATAAACAACTAGAAAACTGACAAAATATTGGAAACAATAGCTTTCAAATATTAATCAAAGAGCTAAGATCTTTAGAGGAAAAAAAAAAAACCTATCACTTTAATGTTTTTTCTCTTGAAGTATTTATCTGACTCCAGAAATAGGGAGGTATAATCTAACCAAAGAATGACCTTGTCGATGAGCTGAAATATCAGAAATCAGAGTTTGTGATGGCTAAAGGAGCTGAAATGTGCAGAGTATACTACTGAAAAAGAGACATCAACACTCATTATTCCTTTTGAGCTCTTTTGAATTCTTGGTAGGATATTGAGCTATAATACATAGGGTGAAGGTGTACAACATCAATATGAGGAACAGCTACTGGAATATCTTAATTTATTATTATTGTATTATAAATTACTACACACTTAGCAACTGAAAAAAAATCTCGCAATTTCTGAGAATCAGATTCTGGGTTGATAATACTGGATTCTCTCTCCTTTCAGGGTCTCACCAAAATGAGATCTATGCTCTCATTTTTATCTGGGTTCATGGTCTTTGAAACTCACTGTTGTTGGCAGAATTAATTTATTTGTTCTTGTATGCTAGAAGTGCTCATTTTCCTTGTTGCTCTTAGGCATGGACCATCCTCAGCTCTTAGAGAACATCCACAGTTTCTCACCAAGTTGTTACCATAGGCACTTCAGAGAGTGGATGCTTGCTTTATTCCACACCAGAGAGAACATGTCTCTGTGACTTGGTCTTCTGTGACTAGCTGGAGGAACTTTCTGCTTTTAAAAGATTCGTGTTTATGTCAGCCTGTCTGGATAATCTCAAAATCTTAAGGTTAAACAACTTGGAATTCTAATTACATCTGCAAAATCTCATCTCAGCATTATCTAGATTACTATTTGATTGAACGGCTGAAGAAGGTGTTTATATGACAGGGGCCTATACTCTTTTGGGGCTGTTACACAACTCAACCTGCAATTTGGAAAAGAAAGCCAGGAGACAGCTAAGTTTCAGCCAAGCAGATTGGAGAAAACTTGAAAACCAGGATTTTTTCAGAAGAAATGTAAAGAAAAGCTATACCATTGAAGTAGGGCTAAATTAACCTTAGAGTAAAGGCTATTCTAGATCCACCACAGTAACATAGTTTAAAAATAAGACTCAGAAGAATCATTGATCTGTAAGTAAATTAAACATCTAAAAGAAACAACAGTACTTAAAGGAGTACAAAATGATCTAGCTATTCAACAAAATAACATGCATAGTCTTCATAATCTAATGAAAAAAATCCTAAGGAATCCATAAAACATTCTAAAATCAACAGATGAGTTTTGTAAATTCACGGGTCAATAGACAATAATCATTTGCATGTCTATGTTGCAGCAGTAAACAATTAGAAAAAGTAGTCAAATACAATTTTCAATACTAACAAAATCCATGAGTTTCTTAGACAGAAATTTCACAAATCTATTCCAGACCTATACATTTAAAACTTCATAATGTTGCTGACAATTTATCCATTGAAAGGTGGATTTTTTTTTTTTTTGTCCCCTTTCCATACCCTTCTCTTTGGGAAGAAGTCATTTTGAAGTTTATACTTAAGAAATATAGTTATATTTCACCTTATTGAAGATGAACTATCTACATAATTATTTGAAATTATTCTGCATGGGTGATTTTTCTCTTTTCTCTCATTTATTAATTTATTTAATTATTTATATCTTATAAACTAATTGGTATTTATTTCAAACACTAGATAATAATCCAATATTCTATTTTCTTATTCAATTTTTGCTCATTTTTTTTTTAACTTTGGCTTTTAGGAGCTGTTTCATATGGCTCTATGAGCCTTTTAAATATATACTATCATGTGAACACTTTTTTTTTTTTTTTTGAGTACTTCGTTACTTTCTAGCTCTGTTAAATACTCCAGACTCATCTTGTATATTTACTGACCCAGCTTTGGAATCAGCCATTTCTCCAGATTTCCCAGTACATTTGGTTGGAAAATGATATTAGGAACCAAGATCAGGGTACCAGGTATACTTTTTTATCACTGGGTTTCATTGTTTCTAGGCCCTCTTAGCTAAAAGAGCAATAATATATGTATGTATAATAACCCATATGTATATGTATATACACACACACAACCCAGGTATATACACATATCTGTAAATAATTCTCTATTTAATAACATGTATACAAATTCAGCTAAAGTTAAATTTATACTATCTGCAACTCTAATTTATCACCACGTGGTCATTTAAGAATCCTCCCCTTGCTTATCTGTAACCTCCCACTTCAAAAGTGAGAAACCTGACTTTCACTAACCCGCTAGGGTACTGAATTTTTTAAAAACTTTATATTTTCCTGATGCCTCAACATCCCTAGAAATAGGCCATGAGCTCCCTGCCCAGATGATTAGATCTGCCAGTATGACAAGGCTGGTCCCAGACACAAGGTCCCCTTCTTGCCCCTCTGACATGAATAGTGACATTCAAACACACCAATAAAATCCTCTCATGTTTTGTGTACATCACCACCATGGCTGTCCATAAAGTCACCTGACCTCTGGTCCTCACTCTCTCAGGTCTCCACCTGACTGGTTGCACCTGCTCATTGGGTGTTTCTCCTATATGGCTCCCTGGTGGCATGCCATTCTACATCCTCCAGAAAGTATGAATTATAACAAAACTTTTAATTTAATTTGCTTCTACTAGTGTAATTTCTGTGGCCATGTTGAAATGATCCATAAAGTCCCCACAAGTGAACTTAACCCCTGTGTTACAACACAACGGGCTCCCATCATCTGTCATTTATTGTTCAAATACAATATAAATGTATAGCAGTATCAATCTCGTTAACCGTATCACCTTGGGAAACAACTTTCTGAACTAGAGTACAGTTTTTACATGCAGTTTCTTTTGTCTTTAGTATTATAGACTCCGCTCTTTCCAAAGTTACTTAGTTCAGCATGACCCCCAGCCTTTTTGGTGAGGTCAAACATACATTTGTAATGCATTATATTCTCTTATTGGTGGCCTGCATTCCTTTCAGGAATCCTGAGAACTCTTAAATGATATATTTTTTTTTAGTTTGCATATATTGTTTCAGTTTCATTCTATAAAGTTCTATTCTAATTAATGTCTCCTTTTCAGCATTATAATATTAAATAAAATAGTTTCGCCTTCCAAAAGCCCCTGTGCTTCACTTATTCATTCTACTGCATCTCCATTCAAACCCCTGGCAAACATAAAAAAGTTCTGCTTTTTCAGTACGTTATATAATGGAAATCAAAGAGTATGTTGGCTTTTTCAGACTGGTTTTTTTATTTAGCAATATACATTTAAAGTCCCTCTGTTTTTTGTGTGTGTGTGTGTGGTTTGATAGTTCATTTCTTTTTATTGCTGAATAATATTTCATTGCATGGATTGATTACAAGTTGTTCATCCTTGAGGGGCATCTTAGGCTGCTTCCAGTTTGGGTGAATAAGCTACAATAAACACATAGGTGCAAGGTTTGTGTTGACATAAATTTTAAATTGCCTCAGAACACAACAGCTGTATCATGTGATAAGACTATGTTTAGCTTTGGAAGAAACTGCCATAGTGTTTTCCACAGTGTCTACACCATTTTGCATTCCCACCAGCAATGAATAAGAGTATCTGTGTGTCTGTTGCTCCATATCCTTAGCAGCATTTGATATTGTCAATGTTTTGAATTTTGGACATTCTAATATGTGTGTTGTGATTCTTGATTAATTTGAAAATGCCTAACAACGACTAACTTTGAGCATTTTTTATAGACTTATTTGCCATACGTACATCTTCCTGAGTGAAGTCTCCATTCAAAACTATTGCCATTTATTAAATTGGGTTGTTTATTTTTTTTTTTATTTTTGAGTATTATATTTTAGGTATATCTTTTATCAGAAAGGCACATTTTGTCCTAGCCTCTGGCTTATCTTTCCATTCTCTTAACAATGTCCTTCACAGACAAGAAGTTTTTAATTCTCATAAAGCCAAAAATCATTTTTTCAAGGACAATGCTTTTAGATTTGTATCTCAAAACTCATTGTCAGACCCATAGTCACATAGATTTCTTCAATGTGTTCTTCTAAAAGTTTAATAATGCATTTTTATCTAAGCATATTATCCATTTTGAATTAATTTTTTGTAAAAGGTATAACAACATTGTCTACATTCAAATTTTTAGCATATTGATATCTAATTTTCCCAGTACCAATTGTGGAAATTTAGTCTACTCCTTTAACAAATATCTGTTAACTGCACTTATATGGGTATATTTTTGGGCTCTCTACTTTGTTCCCTTGATAAACGTTCCTATTATTTTGCTATATGCACATTGTTGATTGCTGTAGCTGCATTAAGTCTTGAAGTTATGTAGTGTTAGTCCTTCAGTTTTGTTCTTCAGTATCATGTTGACTATTCTGAGTCTTTTCTCCTTGCATAGAAATGATCAAATCAATTTATCTATATTCACAAAATATTTTGTTGGAATTTTGACTAAGATTACATTTACTCTGTAAGTCAGGTTGAGAATTGACATCTTAACAATACTGAGTTTTACAACCCATGAATATAGAATATCTCTTTATTTATTTAGATCTTTGATTTCTTTCATCTAAGTTTTGTCATTTTCTGCATAAAGATATACTTTTTTTGTTAGATTGACCCTTTATGTCCAAATGATTAATTTTGGTGATATTTTTAATAGATTGCATTTTTATTTCAAAGTATATTATAAATTGCTGATACATAGAAAAATAATTAACTTTTGTATATTACCTTTGTATCCTGTGACCTTGCTATAATTGCTTATTATTTACAAGTTTTTTTGTTTTTGGTTTTGTTTTTTTTGGTTTTGTTGTTTTATTGTTGTTAATTCTTGGAATTTTTTACACAGAAAATTATATCAGGTGAGAACAAGGATAAGTTTGTAAAGTTTTATTTCCTGTTTTTAAGTTCACAAATTTTGTTTGATTTTATTGTCTTCTTATTCTAACTAGGACTTCTGGTACAATGTTAAATAGGAATGATAAAAGAGAACATCCTTGACTTTTCCCAGTCATGGGGTAACATCCTATTTCTCAATGTTAAATACTATCGTAGCTATAGATTTATTTTTTCTTTTTTCTCCTTTTTTTCCTCTTTTAAATAGACTTTATTTTTTGAGCAGTTCTAAGTTTGCAGCAAAATCGAGCAGAAAATACAGAATTTGTAAACATTCTTTGTTACCAGCACTTCTGTTACACTGCCTCCCTCCCACACACACACACATGACACCCCCCATCAACATCCCACTCAAGAGTGGTACATTTCTTACAACTAATGAACCTATACATCATGAACATCTAAATCTCATAGTTTTCATTAGGGTTCAAACTTGGCATTTGTTCTATGGCTTTGGATAAATGTATCTACCATTATAGTATGGTATTCTACAGTGCCATAGAATAGTTTCATGTCCATCAAAATCTGTGTTCCACCCACTGTTTCTTCTCACTACCCTAACTGCTGACAATCACTGATATTTTTACTGTCTCCATATTTGCCTTTTCCAGAGTGTCATATAGTTGGAGTCATTAAGCATGTAGTCCTTGCGGATTAGTTTATTTCATTTACTGTTATGCATTTATATTTCCTCCTTGTCTTTTCATGACTCAACAGTTCATTAGTTTTTAGCACTGAATCATATTCCATTGTCTGGATGTACCACAGTGTATTTATTTATTCACCAACTAAAGGACATTTTGGTTGCTTCTAAATTTTGGCAAATATGAATAAAGCTACTATAAACATCAGCATGTAGATTTTTGTGTGAACATAGTTTTCAGTTCTTTTGAGTAGTAAATACTAATTCCTGGATCATATGGTAAGAGTATGTCCAATTTTGTAAGAAACTACCTAACTGTCTTCCAAAGCAGCTATACCATTTTGCATTCAAGATGAAAGTTTCTGTTGTTCCTTATCATCAGCAGCACTTGGTGGTATCAATGTTCTGGATTTGAGGCATTCTAATTTGCATGTAGAGTTTTCTTACCATTGTTTTAATGTAGGTTGTTTAATACATGTTCGAGGTGAGGAAGTTCCCTTTATTTCTGTTTTGTTGAAAGTTATTGTAATAAATAGGTGTTAGATTTTTCAAAATTTTTTCTTTATCAATTGATATGATCATGTAATTTTTCTTTCTTTAGCTTATTGTTGTGATAGGTTAATTTAATAGATTTTTGAACACTGAACCAGCTTTGCTTCCCTAAAATATGTCTCCCTCTCTTGTAGTGTAAAATTCTTTTAATAAATTTTTGGATTCGATTTGTTAATTTTTGTTTTGTTATAGTTCCATATAGTTTTGGTATTAAAATAATTTGGCCTTATAAAATGAATTAATATTATTCCCTCTGCTTCTACTATCTGTGGAGAAAAAAAGTAGAGCCTTGGTATCGTTTCTCTCTCAAATGTTTGGTAGGATTTACCAGTGAAAGCATCTGGCACCAGATGAGAAAGAAGAACATGAGATTAGGTAGAATATGGGGACCTCGACTATCTCTGTCATACTTTACTTCTTAGAAGAATTGAAATACATATGGCATTGTAATTAGTACTGGAAGAGCCAGGAATATAGAAGAGTGTTTATGTTATTTTTAAACTGTTTCTATATTTTTTGAAATATTTTGTAAAGATTTTTTTTCAATAAAAATGTTTATTTGCATAAATGTTTTGTTATCTTTACTGGGAGAGAAATGTTAAACTGTATTCCAGAAAATAATGCTTGTAAACATTTACACTGACAGATTGCTGTTTTGAAACAATTATATCTGCTACAATGCCAAAAAATATCAATAGCAGATGTATCTGCAGCTGGAACAAGATAGCCACATGTGGTACAGTCACACTTGGCAATGAGAAAGAACTTCAGAGTCTGCGTTGGCTCCATTTTGTTGTCGTTGTTGTTGTTGTTGCTGCTGTTGTTTTGTTCTGTTAGGTTAGCAAGACAGAGAGGCCTATCAATGCAGAGCATGTACAGAAAAGAGAAGCGCTGGGTCTGAAGAAGCAAAAGTTGGTCTCGGAATATTGCTTCAACATCGTAATTTTAAATTTTACACCATGTTTTTTGGCGCTTATTCTATCAGCTAATAATGAATAATGCTTGCTATAGAAAACATCAATGACAACTTCTGTTTTAAAGCCATCTTTTTTCAAAAAATCCTAGGATTGACAGAGAGGAATCTTTATGAAACACATATAAAATTATATCAGTCTTAAAGAAGAAATTGGAAATATTGTGTTTTCCAAAGATGCATACCATATTTAGAAACACAAAGCAGCTGACAATTAGGAAATATAAATTTAAAATTAAAAAAAGAAAAAAAACTAAACAATAGTAGCTCTACATAATTTTAAGGGTGCACCATGTCAACCCAGCAAAAGCATATATATTTTTTCACTTCACACAGCTCCATGACATAAAAAATTTGAAATCTTTAAATGTGTTTAAGCTAGCATAGTTTTAAGTAAAACAAATCAAAGACAAGCATGTGTATGCATACACATTAATAAACAAAAACCAACACAAATTTTTACAAATTTGGTAAAGCTCTAAAATAAAATATTTAAAAAATGAGCTATATATAAAACTAAAAATTATTTTATGTAAGCAGGTTATTTTATTTGTTCTGTGAATGTTGAAATATTTCCTGTTTTGTCTCAAAAAATATAATATTTAAAAAATTTTTCACAATAACATGTAAAAATAAAATAATTATAACACTAAAATGAAATATGTAAGAACTATAAGTAAAAATTTGCAAGACTTTACTAAAGAAAATAATATTGAGATATAGAAAGATTTAAAATAATTAAGGGCACAGTAAAGAGAAGAACTGAGGTCTAAATTTAGACAGCGGAAAAACTGAGGTAAAATTACTACACTCCATTACCTCATGCCATTCTTATTACAGTTATATACTTTGAGACTAAAACAAACAGATAATAAATTCTACTATAAAACAAAAGCTCACTAGAGGCCACAGCAGTGAACAATGTCTAATTATACGTAATAATTTAAACGCTGTTGATTTAGACCCCCTACACACACAGCCATTCCCAATTATAAAGTAACCACTTTGGAAGACAGGGCCAGGAAGATATCAAGAGTGTCCTTAAGAAAACAAAGATGACTGAGAGATACTTAAATTCTTGCTTCCTCTTTTCATGACTGGAAGTCAAAAGATATCTATATTTGATAAATCTAAGATATGATGTGACAGACAATTATTTATAAACATTTTTAGCAATACCAGAGGTGGATAAAAGATGTATAGATTACCTCTGTGAAGTGAATTGGGAATTAGTAGTAGTAGGCTATCAGTTTTGTATAACATTTGGTGCTTTTTTTCTGCTTCCAAATTATTTTACTTTTTAAAGGTATGAAAAAAAGTACATGGTTTGTGGAAAAATTATCAATACATTTGTTAGAAAGAGGTAATTTACAGAGGGAAACAGAAAACACTAGAAGCTCATCTTGCCCTACTCTAAAGACTAAATCATGTTTCCAGAAAAAGAAATATTTTAAGTTGTGGGAACAAGTCACACAGTCAATGGCACACTAACAGCTATAGAGATATGGTATTTAGGTCAGAATTACAAATTTTTAATCTCCTTTATTTCCTATTTTTTATTTACTCCACCCCCGAAATTAGCAATACTTCTGGAAATTAGATTAAGGCTTAATTTACACATGGGAAGTCAATTGAACTCAGTTGGAGGAAGAAGAAAAACACAACGGCTTCCAGATAAAGCTAATAAGAAAAATTGATAAGTAAAATACTGTCTCAGGATACTATGGGGGATATTTTATTTAAGGAGCATGCAGTGACATACTCCAACACAAGTGCCAATAAAATATTCCCACCATTGACTGAGAGAGCTTTAACTTTCAAATACCTAAATACTTATACCAAGGAGGGGGCTCTGAGAAGCACTTTAATTTATTTAGGTATAGTTGCCTACTTTCTAATCTGTGATCCCCACACAATTTAATATAGATAAATGTACTTATGACCCATATGAGCTTTTTGCTTCCTTACTAGTCAAAGACCGAACACTTAAATACGAATATTAGATTGCAACCTCTATGAAACAAGAATTTTTATCTATTTCTATGGATAATTGCCACAGTCAAAACAGATCCTGGCAAAGCAAGTAACAATAAATATTTACACCCAAAAATAGGTTTAGATAAAAATGACGTCTAAAATCAAAATCACAAATAAGATGATTCTTGCTCCTTGAACCATATGTGAAAAGTATCCTAAGAATAGGTTTTCATAGAGTGGAGAATTTTGTCCTCCATAGAGAAGCACTGCTTTGTAAGTCATTTGATGTGGCTTTTCATGAAGCAATCCATACATCACTAGTCTTCCTTCTTTAAGATGATCTCATCTGCAGTTCTTGGGTAAGATCTCTCACCCTTCTACTTTCCAAGGTGATTTCTCCAAAGAAAAATCTCAAAAATGTCCTCTTCTAAATCCTGCTAGTAGAGACTACACAGCTTAAAGCCTTTATGTTTTACTCCAATGTTAAAAACAGCTTCACGTCTTTTTTTTTTTTTTTTTTTTTTTTAGGAAATAATGCCTGTGCCTAATCACTCTATGGAACTTATGTCAAGTTATCCTAATGGTTAGCTTGATTTGGTTATCTTTATTCGGTCAAAATGGCATGATTACTGACACTTACTTTCTCTCTGTAAGCTTCTCTTTTTTTCTCCAGTGATATTTCACAATGGTGTGCTTTTTTTGCATTTCCTTAATCTACTCTATTTTGCTTTGGCACATGGTAAAGTCAAATGAAAATGAAAATCTTTCAATTTGGGGAAATTTTCCTGAACAGTTTATTTGGTAATTTCTTCCCTTCTCCTCTGTGATTTTCTTGAGGATCCCTACTGTTTAGATATTGAGCTCCCAGGACTAATGTCTCAGGGTCCTAATCTGTTCTTGTTTATGATTTCTCTCCCTTTTTTGTTAAAATTTTACTTTAGGAGAGATTTTTAAAAATTATTTCTGCCAAAACATCTAGTGAGTTTTGTTTGTTTGTTTGTTTGTTTGTAACTGCTATCACATTTTTAATTTTCTAGAGCTTTTTTAGGATTTTCTGAATATTTGTTCTTCATAACACCTATTCATGTTTCACAAATGAAAGATCTCTTGTCTTTTGAGAACATTGTGGTATGTTTAGTTTTCCCCTATCCATCGTGTTGTTTCTTTTTTTCCAGTTTTCCTTTAATTCTCTGTTTTTGGCCTTTATCTCATGTTGGTGTTGCTCAAAAACCTGGGTTTTAGTGGCCCATACATAAGAATAGGGCACTAATCAGTTGAATGTTAGTTGGGTTGTGTGGAGAGTCTTGCTGAATGGTGAGCTTTCTCCAAAAAACAGGCTAAGCCATTATTCCAGGTATCCCCAACTGTCAGTGTCCACTTTTCTTTCATTTTAGACTTGTCAGTTTTCTCATAAATAAATTATTTCATCTTTTGTCTGGAAGCTAAAACATTTTGCGTAAACTATTTATGAAGTAGAGAAGGTATATTATGTAGGAATGCCACCATTTAATGTGCATATGTCCCTTACACTCCATTTTCACTATAGATCTTAAGACATTCTGATTTAATTTCTCAAGACTAGCTAATAAACCTGTAGTCTTACACTGAAGTTTAGGGAGACCCAGACATGTAGTCGTGTGGATAGGAAGAGGATCTATGAATCGAACATCTTTATATAGACATTCAACATTTTTTTCAGCCCCATACATATCCTTACTTTTAGAATTATTTATATTTCCAGTCCTAGAGTTGTCTGAGATTGTGATCCTCCTTATGCAGACATGAGGTTCAGATTTCTTCAGTCTTCTAAATAATAAAACTATAGTCTAATTATATTCTAGCTTTCAAAACTTTTGTTGCGGATGTTCTTTTTATGTGTTCTTTGTTCTTATGGTTTTATCCAATTTTATTGTTGCTAAGTTTTCCCTCTACTACTATTTTAAAGGGCTTCTGAGATATGACAACAGCATATGTTCAGTACATACGCCATTTTTTTCAAATTATTTATTTTTCAATTACAGTTAATATGTAAAATTGTATGTTTCAAGTATATAACTTAATAATTAAACATTGATATAACTTACAAAGTGATCACCTTGATAAATCTAGTAACCATCTGACATCATACACAGTTATTATGATATCATTGACTCTATTCCTTATGCTGTATTTTGTATCCCCATGATTATTTTGTAACTATTAATTTGTACTTTTTAATTTTTTTTAATTACAGTTGACAAACAATATTATATTAGTTTCAAGTGTACAACATAGTGATTAGACACTTGTATAACTTACAAAGTGATCACAATAATAAATCTGGTACCCATCTGACACAATGTCATTATTATAATATTATCGACTATATTCTTTATGCTATATTTTACATCCTCATAACTATTTTGTAACTACCAATTAGTATTTCTTAATTCCTTCTCCTTTTTCACCCACCTCTCCAAAATCCTCCCATCTGGAGACTATCAAAATGTTTTCTATATCTTTGGGTTTGTTTCAGTTTTGTTTATTTTGTTCTTTAGACTCCACATGTAAGTGAAATCATATGGCATTTGTCTTTCTCTGTCTGACTTATTCCACTCGACACAATAGCTCTAGGTCTATCCATGTTGTTATAGATAGCAAAATGTCATTCTTTTTTTATGACTGAGTAATATTCCATTGTATATATGTACCACCTCTTTTTTATCCATTCATCTATTGATGGATATCCAGGTTGCCTCCATATCTTAACTATTGTAAATAAGACTACAATGAACATATGGATTCACATGTCCCTTTGAAGTAGTGTTTTGGATTTCTTTAGATAAATACCCAGAAGTGGGATTACTGAGTCCTTCTTTGTCTTGTTATTGCCTTTCTTTTAAAGTCTATTTTGTCTGGTATAGGTATTGCTACCCTGGCATTTTTTTTTTTTTTTGTAGGGAGCTAAAGCTCCCAAAATTCAAAAGAGTGCATGGGTTATCTCGGGAGGCCTGCTTGCATAAAAAAAGGGAAAAGGCTGGTTCTGTGGAATTCCAGGAAGAAGAAGATTAAGTATAGAAAAAGGAAAGGGAGTCAAAGGGAGTGTCAAAGGGAGTGTCAAAGGGAGTGTCGATTGTACCTGATCTTCAGGTCGTTACTTTAATTATGTTATCTTGGGAGACTCAAAGGAACAGATTATGTATAAAAAGGAGCATAAGAAATAAACTCGGAGAGACAGTTGTGAGATCTGTTCTCCCTCCTGCACCCTGTCTGTCTTCTCTTTTTTCTCAGTCCCCGCTCCCCCATTCAGGTACCCGGTTTGACGTGGTCGACTGGTTTCCGACATTATTTTATTTTTTTTTTAGTGTTCCTTTTTTGCTGAAATATCTTTTTTCATCCTTTTACTTCAGTCTGTGTGTGCATTTCAATCTGAAGTCAGTCTATTGTAGGCAGCATACGGGTGTTATTATCTATTCAGCCACCTATCTTTTCATTGGAGCATCTAATCATTTACATTCAAAGTAATTGTTGATAGCTATGTAGTTATCGCCATTTTATTATTCATATTTTCTATCTTTTTTCTTCTTCTTCTCTAACATTTCCTGTAATACTGGCTTGGTGATGATGAACTCCTTTAGCTTTTTCTTGTCTGGGAAGCTCTTTATGTGTCCTTTAAATCTAAATGATAGTAGTCCTGGTTGTAGTTCCTTGCTTTTCACTGCTTTGAATATTTTGTGCCAATCCCTACTGGCCTGCAAAGTTTTTATTGAGAAATTAGCTGACAGTTTTATGGGAGCTCCCTTGTAGGTAACTAACTGCTTTTCTCTTGCCACTTTTAAGAGTCTCTCTTTGTCTTTAAGCTTTGGCATTTTAATTTTGATGTGCCGTGGTATGAGACTCTTTGGGTTCTTATTTGGGAATATCCGTGCTTCTTGGGCTTGTATGTCTATTTTCTTCCCTAAGTAAGGGAAGTTTTTCATCATTATTTCTTGAAATAATTTCTCAATCCCTTTATCACTTTCTTCTAGTATCCTTATGATGTGATGTTGTCCCAAAGGCCCCTCATACTATTCTATTTTTTTTGGATTCTTTTTTCTTGTTGCTGTTCCAAGTGAGTGTTTTCTGCTACTTTATCTTCTAAATCACCGATTCGATCCTCTGCTTTTTCTAATTTGTTGATTCCCTCTAATGTTTTCTTCATTTCAGTTTTTATATTCTTCATTTCTGATTGGTTCTCTTTTACATTTTCTATCTTTTTGTTAAAGTTCACATTGAGTTCATCTATTCTTTCCCTAAGTTCACTAAACATCCTTATAACAAATATTTTGAACTCTGCATCTGGTGGATTACTTGTCTCCATTTTGTTTAGTTTTTCTGGAGCTTTGTTGTGTTCTTTTATTTGCAAAGTTTCTTTTTCTCCCCATTCGGATGACTCCCTATGTTTGTTTCTATGTATTAGGTAGAACTGCTAGGTTTCCTGGTTTAAGTACAGTAGCCTTGTATAGGAAGCATGCTGTGGGAACTAGTGGTGCAATCTCTCTTTCACCTGAGCCGGGTGCTACAGGTGTGTACTTTGTATAGGTTGTATGTGCTCTTCTATTGTCACCGAGCCTTGATTATCATTTCCACATCAATGGGAGGGATTGCTCCTCAGGATGATTGGTTGTGTGAGGACTGGCTGGTGACTACAGTATAGGAACTGTTGTTTAGGGGCTGACCCTATGGAGCAAGATTCGCTTTAGTAGGGTTCTGGTGCCTTCCAAGTCTGTCCTTTGGATGTGTCATCTTGAATATGGCCCCAAGTGCTCAGGTTCAGACTGAAGCCGATTGATCACTGGGTGTCTAGGACAGTGCCTCCTAGGAAAGGCCCCGCTGCAGGCTAAGTTCATTGTGTAGTCTCTACATTACCTCGGGCCACCTGGCACGAGCCATTGAACGATGCTTAGATGGCTGCCACCCACACTGGATTTGGATGTGACTTGAGAAGCCAAGCTATGAATGAGGCCAGGTGCTAAGCTGGAGGCTGCTCAGGAAGAGGTATGTGGCACCCTGAGGTCAGATGCTGCTTGTTTAGGTTTTGTGAACCATTGAGAGATTTTAGGAAAGTTTGCAGATGAGCCAAGACAGACCATTTGTATGGAAAATCCACTGGAAGCAGCTTGAGTGGGCCCAGAAGTTGGGTGGAGCAGGTTCTCAGGGAATCATCAAGGCAGGGTGATCTGGTAGTCAGGTTGATGGAGACTCAGGTATGGTGGCCACTAGCATCTGCCACTTGGTGAGAGGAAAGCTCAACAATAGCACAGTGACTTCTATCAGCACTTCTATTTAATAAAAAGCTGACCTTCCAGCCCTTGCCCTGAAGCCAGACTATTCAGTTACTCTCCATATGTCCATGGAACTTTTGAGCTGCTGCCCCAACACTGAAGCTCAGAATGAGTTCATTAGTGGGTAAGTCCATGCACTGGCCCTTTAAAAGGAATGCCTGGGACTCTTGCAGCCCTCTGTCTCACTCAGTCACAATCTCTGCTGATTTTCACACCCAGAAGTTGTGGGGACTTCTATTCCTGGCACTGAAACTGTAAACCGAGGAGCCATGTATGGGGCTGGGACCCCTCATTCCTCCAGGGGAACATCGCAGCCGAGATATCCCTCCCAATTTTTAGCTGCCAGATGGGCGGCTTCTTTTGTATGTTTTAGTTGTAGGACTTCTGTTCAGCTAGACTTCAGAGAATTTTCAGTGACGGTAGTATTGTAGTTTAGTTGTAATTATGACGTGGTCATGAGTGGAGGCAAGCAGTGTTTACCTACTCTGCCATCTTGAATGGAAATGCACAGTGTACCATTTTTAAACAGAAGTCTTATCCCTTCGATGGAACTAAAAAATGTTAAAATAAATGATCATTTATTAAGTATCTATAATACTGTATGCACTCAGATGTATTATTTAACTTGACTTTCCTAAACCCTGAAAATTACCATTCTAGTACCATTTGACATGAAGAAAACATGAATGATATACAATTGGAACACAAGGCTATCTGACTCAAATGTTTTCTAATATTCACTGATACCTCCCAAGAAGTTTGCAATCTCTAACCTAAAATTCTTTACTACCTACAATGAGATGTATCTCACATTAAAAAAACATATTTTAAAGCTGGAGGTACACATATCCATGGGAAATTATAGGTAAAAATAGGTTAAACTTAAACACAAAAAATGAATTGGGGAGTTCTTTCTAAAAATTATATTGAAAGGACAATGGAGACAATGATATTATTCTCCATTTAACAATAGGCCTAAATTAACCTTCAAGATCTACATTAAATATCATTCCTACGAACTCATCTCCCAAACTGAAATCACTTTCTCACCCTCTGAACATTCACAATGCCTTCTTATATTTTCCTATTAATCAGTATGAATTTGCATTATTTTTCAAAGTAATTAATACTTTGTATGGTGTGCACCTAAATGATGGCCAAATATTTAAACAGCTGTCATATTTGGGTTTTTTGTTGTTGTTGTTATATGAAGGAAATTGACAGAGACTGTAGAGAACTTTATCAGGCAGACTTCAACCTAATGTTTATTAGCAGTATAATTGTCCATCACTTTACGTCAATTGGTGGTCATGACACCAATTCATTGCCAACAGGAATCCTAATTGGGGTGTGGTGAAGAAGGAAAGTTTATTTAGTGCGAACAGCTCAATTGTGATACAGCATGGCTGAGAGTACAGAACAGCTGTGAAACTGCTCAATAGTGTTACAACTCAATTATGAGGCAGCACAGCTGTGAAACAGCAGGGCTGTGAGATGGCCCTGGGGCCAGGCAGCCTTGGGGCTAAACTCATCTTCAGTAGCTAGACAGCTCTGCTCTGCTCTGCCTGTTCTGCTCTGCTTTGCTTTGCACCAGTCTACTACATTCTGGTCTGGTAAGTCATCTTTGGTGATTCAGCTCCAGCTGGGGAAACGTAGCTTTCAATCTTTAGTGGAAAGGGGCAGTTTACTCTCAAAGCCAGAGGGGGTCTGACTTATTTAGAGAGAAGTCCTCACTCCTGGTCCCTGATTGGTCCATCCTCATTCAAATGAGAACTCCAAATCCTTGAAGTTGGTTGGTCCAAAAGGAACTGTCCCGAATGAGAATCAGCCACTTATTGACTGGTGCTGATGGGGCTAAATCTGCACAGCTCCAACTGGACAGGGAAAGCTTCAATCCTATTTGTTGAAATACAATTTCACGCACTTCTTTCTAAGAGCTAGTTCAGATGGCAAGAGCGCAGTACACGCAGGCAGTTCAGTACAGGCTTCTCCCTGAACTGCAGTTTTTGTGAGAAGCCCCTATGTAAAAATGGCTGCTAGGCTCTGTTTATTTTGTTTTGTTTTGTTTAATTTGAGCCCAGTTAGCCACCAGGAGCTCTTCTTAGTAGGTATCTTCTTTCCCAATTACAACACTGTTAAAGATATTAATCTCTCCGGAGGTTAGAAATTTAACAGAAAGTTGTTTTTTTTGGTTTTGTGGGGTTTTTTGTTTGTTTGTTTTTCCGTTTGTTTCTCTTTTTTTATTTATTTCAGAGTACTCTTGAAAACAAGAAATTTTCTGAGTTTTGAAGTGTATAAAACTGTAAGGTAGATAATAATAATATTTGAAACAGGATAAAAAACTAAATGACAACTGTTTATTTAACTTTTGAACCTTAAGCGACTGCAGAATAACAGACTGCAATTAATTTATCAGTTCAGATGCAGAAGGTTAAGCATCTGACAGACCACTGTGAACTTTATAAGGTCAATAGATCATTCATATCTAAAATAAGAAAAATAGAGGACTCGAACCAGAATCAGATACAAGATATTTTTCTTTACCTTGTGCTGACATTGTGGCAATGAGATTTGTACATAAGTTATACTTTATTATATCTGAAATATATATTTTCAAATATACATATATTAGGTAAGTATTACAATGTATAGTATATTTTAGTCATATTTATATATAATTATTTGGTTGTATTTATGAAGTGTTGTTCAAAGACATCACTATCAGTTAAAGAGAAATACTTAAAAAAGCATTGTTGAATATATAATTAAGATTCTTGGGTGCAGGTGAAGGTAGATGTCACCACCTGTAGAATATCGCCTTAGCAAGATCAGTACTTTTATTATTGTTTCCTAAATTATAGTTACAAAAAAAGTATAGTGATATGTATCAAAAGTAGGCAAATGTGTAAACACATATATACATATAATAAGAAAATGTAAGAAAAAATGTTCAGAAAATATTCAGTGTAGAAGATTTACTACATATATTTATCTAACAAGAAATGGCCACACTATCATTCTGTATTAAATTTGATAGGTACCAGACTTTCAAAGATCATCAAGTCCACAAATCAGTCGTATATAGGTGAAAAACCAAGTCAGTCTAATTATGTATACAAAAGCAGTATGTCTGAAGAACTTTCTGTATGAAGGAAATTCATGGTAGCAAGAAATAAAAGATAGTTTTTGTTTACAAATCTGTAAAGCTGGGAGAAAGTCAGACATAGCAGACAATTTGAAGTGAAATAGAAATCTGTCTTTATACACATTAAGCCTGAAGCAATATAAAGACATCTTGTTGGAAATGAACTGGAATGAGAATGATATTAGTTCAAAAATAGGGATGATGTTAGGCTATAGGAAATGTCTAGCATGCTCTATATAAAGCAGAAAGAAAGGCAATGTTATTTAAACAAATATTGATGCATTCACTTCTGCAATATAGAGACGGGCTAAGGCAGATGAGTTGAGTTTAGTACTTGTTGGTTCTTTTACTTAGAGGATTTAAAATCTTTCTGTTTTTTGAAAGGTATCTGCAAGTTGATCTGTATGAAAGATATTTCAATGACATTTAAAACTAACTTTAATAAGGTAATAGACATTTTTGTGCTAGCGTCTGTGAAATAAGACTAGATGTTAGTGGAAGGGTGCATCTGAATTTGAGAAAAAAATAGAATGATGAGAAACTGAAGTGGGCCTGAGCAAAATGTTGGCAGTTTGTGTCCAAAATGAATGAGGGCAAGAGAGAAATTTATCGTGATTCAGTGATCCAAAGAACTTTAAGATTGTTGATGTCATGGGACCACTCGGAGTTCTATCATTTTCTGTGCTGTGCTATATTTCTCCTTCAATATATTTGAAGATCAGATTAAAATCTGTTTTTTATAAGAACCTTGCATAATGGTGCTTCGTGGTTGAATTAAGGAAAAACTGTATTCAAGCACAGTTAACAAAGTCTGAAGACAAGACATCAAATTCAGGATAAAGACTAGAAAGCATTTTTCAAGATTTTAAATTGTCTCAGAGCAGGAATTCATTGTAAGATACTCCTTTATAAAATCCTTGAAAATTTTACGGAGGGGGTTTGAATTTCTTTAATATAGAAAATAAAAATGCTACTAATTAGTGTGTTGTAAATGGGGGAATAAGTCCCCCTTGTGGATTCTTTAAGGATCACTCTAACATATCAGTAGAAATTATAGCAAGAGAAACATATAAAAGGATTTACTATACCTACAGGTACTAGAGAGGGGGCAAGACATGCCCAGATGACCACACAAAGTCATCCAAAAGCCTGAAGTTTGGTCACAGCAGACAAGAAGAGAGCAGGGTAAGGATCATTGCCAAGTGCCCTTGTGAAGGTCATGGGCGCTGTAGCTTGTGGCATGTGGGAAGCATTCTTTTTGGATGATTTGAATGTTCCGTGGATAACATGGAAAGGAAGGACAAAATAAAGAAGTCATCATGAGGCTTATTGTTTAATCACACACTTTGGGGATGAGTATACATATGGGTAATAACTAGGTAACATTTCAAAACAAGCAGAGAGGGTGCTGGCACTCAGGGAGTCATTGAGGCAACAAACAACAGCTTTAAATTATAATAGCTAATATTTATTAAACATTTACTACATGCAAACCACTGTTCTAAGTGTGTTTTTATCCATATTGGCTGACTTAGTCATCATAGCACTCCTATGAGGTAATGCTCTGTTATTTATTTCCATTTTATCAATTAGGAAATTTGGCAGGCAGAGGTTCTCTTACGTTCATTGTATATTGTTAAACTGATGAGTTGGAGATTTGGGTAAAATAAATCATTACCCCCATAATCCTCAAGTCATTAGGACATAGGATTGCTTAGTATACATAGTTCCATATTAGATAGCAGTTACAAATGGCTTGGGAAGAGAAATATGGGTTTCTCAGCATAAGTTCTCAAGGATCAAAATAGTGCTCAGAGAGAAGAAATGTCAAATAAAAAGTTTTAATAAAGTGCCAGATTCTGACAGTTAAATTAGCTGTAAATGAGGTTATACAAAAGTGGACACATTTTAGAATTTGGGCCATGAAAGAAAATAAAGGCAACGATAGGGCGAAGTAAAGAATTACTTCCTCTTGTTTGTTGATTGCTTGTTTGGTTGTCTGGTTTGAACTGTTCTCAACTTCGGAAGGAACACATTTTAAAAGCAAAAAGGAAGAATTCAAATGAAAGGCAAATGATTGAAAAGTCTAGAAAAATAATGTATAATTGATGGAGCAAGTTTCCTGAAGAAGCAATAAAGGGTGGAATCAAGAGACTAAGCAGAAAGTTTAACTTTCGATAGAAAAATATTTTATTAACTAGGGTGTGTGTTGAAGTAGAGAGGGAAATGTTTGCAATGGTAAATAAGGAATATTCAAGATGAATTTCATTTTAGTAAGAATGTATTGAACACATAACTGTTCTTAGCACTGTTGGCACTGTACAAGTTGCAAGGAGGACTTAGGAGAAAGAAGATACTTTTAAACTCTTTAAAGTGTTTTCCAGTTATAGTTTTCAACTTATTGGATATGTGAAAAAGAAAAGCATAGGCCTAAAATGAAGTCATAGTGCTAAAGCTCATATGCTAAAGCTCATGACACCGAACCTAGAATTAATATCTGACCCAATCATAGTTTCAATCTTCAACAAAACTGTAATCTGAATCAGTTAGTCTAGAATTTTTTGGACAGTACCAGTGAGGTAATCTGTCACTTGGGTCCTCATCATCCCCAAAGAAAGCTGAGGAAATCTACCTGAAACAAACCTTTATTTTTTTTTTCTTTTGCTAATAATTTTCTTATCCCACCCAGTTTCTGCTTATAAAAGCCTTCCATAACAAGCCTTACAACGTCTTGGTGTTCTTCTCTATTTGCTATATGGGATGCTGCCCAATTCATGAATTAGTCAATAGCCAAGTAGACCTTCAAACTTATTTTATTGAATTTTTGTTATTTAACAAATTGGTGGCAATGATGGAATCTGAAGCAAATTTCTGAGGAAATTTGGGGACAAGAAGAAACACAGGTATGGTGTCCACCAATGCTTTTGATTTCTCTGTCTTATCTTTTCTGAGGGCCTTTGGTGAGTTCTTTTCAGTCTAAGCTCTACTCTCTTTTAATTGAGCCCCCACTCTAATTGGCTTCCCAAAACAACATATACCTTTAATGCAATTCACATAAAAATTTCAATTGCATTTAAAAAAAAAATAGAACAAAAAATTATCAAATTTGTATGGAAGCATAAAAGACCTCAAATAGCAAAAGTGATCCTGAGAAAAAAGAAGGCTGAAAGTATCATTCTGTCTGACGTCAAATTATACTACAAAGTGACAATAATCAAGAGTATGGTATTGGCAGAAAAACAGACACTTAAACCAGTAGAATAGAGAGTACAGAAATAAACCTTCATATACATGGCAAATAATTTTTGACAAAGTAGCCAAAAACATACAATTAAGAAAGGAAAGCCTCTTCAATAAATGGTGCTAGGAAAATTAGAAACCCATATATAAAAAAGAATGAAACTAGACTGCTATCTTTTATCGTACACCAAAATTAACTCAAAATGGATTAAAGACCTGATTATAAGACCTGAAACAATAAATTGCATAGAAGAAAACATAGGTACTAAACTCATGGACCTTGGACTTAAAGAAGATTTTATGAACTTGACCTCAAAAACAAGGGAAGTAAAAGCAAAAATAAATGAATGAGACTATATCAAACTAAAAAGTTCTTGCCCCACAAAAGAAACCAACAAGGCAAAGAGGCAACCATCTGAATGGGAGAATACATTTGCAAACAATGTGTCCAATAAGGGCCTAATATCTAAATATATAAAGAACTCATACAACTCAACAATTAAAAAAAAAAATCCAATTTAATATTGAGCACAATATCTGAACAGATACTTCTCCCAAGCAGACATACAAATGGCCAACAAACATATGAAAAGATGCTCAACTTCACTAGCTATTAGAGAAATGCAAATCAAAACTACAATAAGATACCACCTCACACCTGTTAGAATGGCTATCACCAAGGACAAGTAATAGCAAGCGTTGAAGGGATTATGGAGGAAATGGAACTGTCATACACTACTGGTGAGAATGTAAATATGTACCACTATGCAAAACACTATGGAGGTTCCTCAAAAAACTAAGAATAAAATTACCATGTTACCCAGTATTCCCTCTTTTGGGTTATTTACTCAAGAAACTTGAAAACGTTTATCCACAAAGATATATATATATATATAATGATATATATATATAAATATATAAAGATATATATATATGTGTATGTATACACACACACACACACACATATATATATGTGTATATATATATATATGTGTGTGTATACATATATATATACACACACATACCTATGTTCTGTTCATAGCAACATTATTCATGGTGGCTGGGACATGAAAGCAGTGAAAGTGTCCTATGATAGATGATTGGGTAAAGAAGAGGTAGTACGTGTATATAATGGAATATTACTCAGCCATAAGAAAAGATGAAACACTGCCATTTGTGACAATGTGGATGGATTTTGAGATTATCATGTTAAGAGAAATAAGTCAGAAAAAGTTGAGAAACATGAGTTCATTCATATGTGGAATATAAAACTGAAAGCAACAAACAAACAAGACAAACAAAGATTCATGGACACGAATAGTGGATTAGTGGTTACCAGAAGGAAAGGAGGGGAGGGAGAAAGTAGATAAGGGTAAAGCGGGGGCGGGTCAAATATTTGGCGATGAAAGGAAATTTAATTTTGGGTGGTGAACAGACAATGCGATATACATATGACATACTGTTGAATTTTACACTTGGCATTTATTTGATTTTATTAACCAATGAACCCCAATAATTTTAATAAAGTTTTTTTTAAAAGACTTGTTACAAAAGGCTAATGAACAATTAAAGGTATAAGAGGTACCTAAAACAATAGATGATTGGATTGACTAGGACTAACACGACTCCTACTACCCCCTTCTATCCTTTTTCTCCTCAGTACTCACATTTTAGTAATTCTCTGTCTCAACTACCTTTCACTCTGATGAGACTGTTAAATAGTTATCTTCCAAAATAAAACTACCTAAGGTCGTAGATGATCTTTTGGTCAAAGACTGAACTAAGGGCCATTATTTCAAAGTGTCCTAAAACCTAGAGAAGAACTGTAAAATTTTTTGAGGAATTTAGAGTTATCATTGGGGCATATGACCCTGGCCTGCCAGGTCTTTATAAATAAACTTGGGCACACATTGGTAGTGTTAGGGAGCTAGTCAGATATGAGTGACAGGGAGAACAAAGGAATAGAGGCCCAGCCTAGAGACCTCCCAAAGAACACCTTCTTGAGGATTTTTCCCACATGCCCAGAGACAAAAGACAGGAGGGCCATAATCTATAGCTTGTTTAATTCAGCCACAGATGCCTGCACAGAAGGTACTACCCTAACTTGCTCACAACCTCAGCCTCATTATACTGTGATTATAATACCATGTTTATGCCTGGAAGTTTGTGAATCTAATTATAATAGACTGAATTCTGGATAAGCGTATATGCAGCAGGAAAAGTGTTGTATAGCAGCCAACTATCAGTCAAGGTGACCTCACATACAGATTATCTAGGACCTCCCATCATGGCCCAAATATAAACTGACCTTCCCACTTCTGAATTGTTACAGCTTTCCTTGCTGAAAACCCATGCCTCCCTTGGGGTCTACTCTGTCTTATCTCTTCACCCCCTAAATTCCACAAGGCTGCAGCTTTCTTTAGTGTGGCCCTTCTAAAATGTACTTTCAATAAATCTTACTTTTTCTAAATCTTGTAGACCTGTAATTCTTTGCTGCATCAGCAGGGAAGAACCGAGGAACAACACACAACATCACCATCCTCCCTCATGTCGCTGGGGCAACGCCAGATTTCACATCACCCCAGCAGTAACAGTAAGACCTGGAGAAGCCCAAAAATGGGTGCAGGAAGCAAAATGACAAAACCCTGAGGATGATATTTGAGATTCTCAGCCACAAAGAGCTTGCAAAATAGCGACTAACCTTTCACAAGCCATTCCTAGAGTCTTCCCTGCTTATACTGATTGATCTATTATTCAAACATACAAACAAAAGAGAAATGAATCTGTGACTGACTTTAAAGCCAGCTGGGAAGCCCCCTTTCTATGGCATTCCAGACATCATACAATAAATAGAATCACCCAAACTGCTCTAGCTGCCCTCTTTGTAACAGATTATCTCCTGAGATTAGTGGATTGATAGGCAGAAAATAGAATGGGAGGCCACAGGCCTGACTGAACTCTTGACTACAGCTGAGCATTTTGAAAGGACCCTGGAGCAAGATCCGAAATAAAACTCAGCCAAGCTATTAGCTTTACAGCTCCAAGAGTTCCGAGGCCAGAGAACCAAAATAACACCTGGACCTCCAGCACTGTACCTTCAGGGGTCCATTATCAAAACACTGGCCCAGAAACTGATGTCTCAATTATAATCAGCTAGGACACTGGAAAGAAATTTTCCTCAAAGATCTTATACAAATTCTTCAATATCATTTTGAATGCCCCTATTATCAACCTCCAAAGGAAAGCCCCCATATGGTCCCCTCCCATGGCTGATGGGCTCTGAGGTGTTCTCTAATGAACAATTACCAGTAATCCCTTAAATGGCCAAGAGGAAATTAAAATTAAAATTAATGAGAAGCCTCGCCAAATTCTAGCTAATATCACAGCTACACTTTCTAATTTAAACCCCACCCTCATAGGACAACGACACCCTCGGAGTAAAAATGTTTTCACAGTGGGAGTATCTAATAAAGTTCAGAAAGAATTTTTATCTCAACCGGTCCAAACGACTCTGGGATCTTTTACTGAAAAAACATTTCTTTTTACTATGTGATACAGCCTCAGTCAACTATTAGGCAGAGATTTTCTTTCTGAACAAATGATCCAGTCAAAAAATGGGCAGAGGACCTGAACAGACACTTCTCCCTAGAGGACATACAAATGGCCAACAAATATATGAAAAGATGCTCAACACTGCTAGCTATTAGAGAAATGAAAATCAAAACCACGATGAGATACCATTTCACACCTGTGAGAATGGTTATAATCAACAGGGCAAGCAATAACAAATGTCGGAGAGGATGTGGAGAAATAGGAACCCTCGTACACTGCTGGTAGGACTGCAAATTGGTACAGCCACTATGGAAAACAATATGGAGGCTCCTAAAAAACTAAGAATTGATCTACCATATGATCCAGCAATCCTTCTTCTGGGTATTTACCTCAAAGACTTGAAAACTCATATCTATAAAGATATTTGCACACCAATGTTCATAGCAGCATTATTCAGAGTGGCCAAGACATAGAAGCAACCGAAGTGCCCTACAATAGATGATTGGCTAAAGAAGCTATGGTACATATATACAATAGAATAGTACTCAGATATAAGAAGAGATATAATACTGCCATTTGTGACAACATGGATGGATCTTGAGATAATCATGCTAAGTGAAATAAGCCAGACAGAAAAAGTTGAAAATCACATGATATAACTTATATGTGGGATATAAACCTAAAAGGAACAAATGAGCAGGACAAAAAAACAGACTCATAGGCATGGACTATAGACTAGTGGTTACCAGAGGACTATAGAGTAGTGGTTACTAGTGGGGTGAGGGAGAAGGGGAAAAGTATATGGGATAAAGGGGGTCAAATATAGGGTTTAGGGGGAGGGTGAAGTGGGTAAAGGGGATCAAATATATGGTAGCTGAAGGAAACGGGACTTTGGGTGGTGAACACACAATAGAATATACAGATGTCAAATGGTAATGTACACCTGAAATTATATGATTGTATTACCCAATGTTACCCCAATAAACTTAATTAAAAAAAAAAAGTTCTGATACATTTTTCTCCAATAGAGACCTCACCTTAGAATTTCCCGACTAACCTGAACCTGATTTTTTATATTCCTTGCAGTCTGTCCTTGACATAGAAGAGGAAGGATTCCAACAAAGTTCCTCAAATTTAATTCAGGTGCCTGAAAATCTGTGAACTACCTTTAAAATTCACATTGGAAGAATAAAAAGTGTGGAATCTATAAAGATTCAGATAGATATAGCTAAACCTCTTCCTAAGTTACCTTATTGGGAAACCTAATTGCCTAGGGGCTAATCCTGCTCCATAAGGTTTTTGCAACATGCCAATTTGCCAGTCTGGAAACCTAATAGATAGGGATGGTGATTTGTCCAGGATTTGAGAGCTATTAATAAAATAGTTAGTCCCCATTTCCCAGTTGTTCTAAACCAGAACACCTTTTTGTCACAAGTTCCACCAGACACAAAATGGTTCACTGGTTGCGGACCTCCATTCAGCTTTTTACATCTTTCCTGTAGATCCCAACAGTCAATATCTGTTTGCCTTTACTTGTAGCAATCCACAATATATCTGTCCAGTTATGCCTCATGGGTTCATTGTGACCCCTTCTGATTTCTCCGAAGGGCTTCATCTAGATTTAAATACCCTCCAGTTCCCCAGAAAATTGACCCTTTTACAATATGTAGATGAC
Organism: Pteropus medius; assembly: GCF_902729225.1. Taxonomy (NCBI): domain Eukaryota; kingdom Metazoa; phylum Chordata; class Mammalia; order Chiroptera; family Pteropodidae; genus Pteropus; species Pteropus medius. The sequence goes on from NW_024354499.1 coordinate 9,094,125, forward strand.
ACATTTCTGTGCTCAGTTACCAAAGAAGAGTCCATATAAGAATTCATTTATTTGCTGCAATGGTTAGTTAAACAGGACACAAAGTATGTAAGAAAAAATTATCTTTAGATACTATTCATTACCTAGGTCACGATGTAATTGCTAAAGGAATTCCGCTGTTTCCAAAAAGAATTACAGTAACACACAAATTTCCTAAACCCACAACTAAGTGACGGCTTTGTGGATTTCAGGCTTGGTTGTGTAACCGCACACAAACTTTATTTCATTTTTTTAATTTAGTTTTTTTCTAATTCAAGCTGGTTTTGCCCAGATAATGGCATTGTGACTTATTTGCTTTTTCTACCCTCTACTTTGTATGCCTTATCTTTCAGTCATTAAGCCTTAGGACATATGATTTATTGAGCCTCGGGTCTATAATAATGGGGACAATAAGTTTCAGTTACACTAAGGATCTTGGCCTTAACTGTTTCACCCCCAGGACCACTGAGGCAGAATAACCCCACCAACCTGGGGAATGGAGGGGATGGCGCCAAGATAATTTCAGAACTGGACACAAAGATCAATTACCCCAGCCCTGTCCAAGCATTTAGTCAGTAGAAGCCACATCCCCAACTCCCTTAGTTTCCATGATGACTAATTTTTCCCTATATGATCTGTACTCTGGAGACACTGAGGGGGTAGGGGGAGGTTTAATAAAAGCATTAGTTCACCTGTATCTCCAGGGACTTGCAACTCCCTAAAATACATCCTTACTTTCTTTGCTGCAAACCTGTGCAACCTTTGACTCACAGGCAGGTAGACAGACCCCTTTTGTTCTGGTAACAGTTGGTTATTGTATACTATAGTTCCTAATTTTTCTCTATTAATTTCCTCATTCTATGAACTCACTAAAATTTCACTAACCAGAAGCCTGTCGCCTACAGCTAGAATCCACTGTTTGTGCCCATCCCAGCTATCTTAAGGCTATCACAGCAGCTGCAAAGTTAGTGGAAGTCTAAGCAGAGTTAATACTGGGAAATGATGTTTGTTTGCAAACTCCACACACTGTTCAAAGTCTTCTTAACTCTGAATTGTCTCGACATTTTTCTGCAAGCAGACAAACTTCCTATGAAATTCTTTTGCTTTTACTTCCTAATCTATATCTGAAATGCTGCAACATCTTTAATCCTTCTGTGTTACTACCGCTACCTGATGAAGATGAGCACCGAGACTGGGAGGTATGACGTTCCATCCTGTGCCACCATACCCTGATTAATGAGACACATCTTTAACTAATTCTAATCTATCTTGTTTGTTGATGGGTCATATTGTAGTAACGGAAAAGGGAATATTAAGGTGGTGAAGCTATTACTACCCAATATGGCCTACTCCAAAGTGGAAACTCCCCACAAGCTAAATCTACCCTACAAGCAAATCTTCATGCCCTTACTCAAGCATGTCAATTATCCAAAGCACAACTATTTATATTAATAGCTGGTATGCCTTTGGGGTTGTCCATGATTTGGAGATGTTATAGAAAAACAAAACGAAACAAAACAGGAGTTTTCTTAAGTCCTCTATAAACCCTATCAAAAATTGGCAAAAAGTGAATGATCTTCCTACTGCTATTCTCTTACCTTCTAAAATTGCTGTCATCAAAATAGACACTAAAGCGACTAAACCAGAGTATCAGGGAAATGCTGTAATGACTTTTATGCAAAAACTGAATCTATAAGAATTGTGGCACATGTGGATGAAATACAATCTGCTTCTATAAAAAAAATGATTGCTTTTTGCCCAACTTTGGCCATTCCGATGTCCTAGTAACATGAAAACAGTCTGTTCTTGAGTCAGAGAAATTAAATTAAGTAAATAATGGCTGCAAATTAAATGAATAGTCAGGATTATAGGTAACAAAAATCCTTAGACTCTCTGCCCAAAGTTGTTCTTGAATATAGGATAACCCTTTATTATCTTTTAGCTAAGTAACAAGGTATTTGTACTGTGCATAATGCCACCTGCTGCATTTGGATTAACACTCCTGGAGAAGTTGAAATTCAGTTACATAATGTCACTGAGCAAACCATTTGGTTGAAAAATGTGATCCCCTCAATGAGGTCTTATTTTGACTTATTTGATTTGGATTTTGGTTTGAGTCTATAGCTCCAAAGTACATTCCAAACATTGGGAATTATCCTGTTTATAGTTATCATAACAACCTCGTGTATACATAGCAAGGTTTTCAACAAGTCTCCTTTTTTCATCAGCCACATTAAAAAAAAGGTAAAAAAATAAATAAATAATAATAATCTCCCTGGCCCATTGTATTCTCTCAAAAGTTTTAAATGTGTGTTTGCAGACACTGAATACCAAACAAATGATCTCCCTGAGATTAAAAGGTCAGAAAAGGAACAAAGAATGACTGACTTAAAGATTGTGAACCTCAAGTCATGACCTATGAGTATTACAGAAATTAAGCAAAAACATCATGACCTGTGAATAGCACACAGAGGATCAACAAAACCTGTGAGTACTACGAAGTGGTAGCTTAGAGTAGTGATGCCTTAAATTTTGATCACATCTCTCTGTCAAGCTGAGAGTGTGATCTAAAGTGAACAATTCTTAAAAAGAAAACCACAGACCCAAAATGAAGTCACTTGTCCTAAAGTCCATGACAGCTAAACTAGATTTAAAACTTCACCAAAAGGGGATCAAATATAGGGGAGTAGGGGGAGGGTGAAGTGGGTAAACGGGATCAAATATATGGTAGCTGAAGGAAACTGGACTTTTGGGTGGTAATCACACAATAGAATATATAGATGTCAAATTATAATGTACATCTGAAAATTACATAATTGCATTAGCCAATGTTACCCTAATAAACTTAAAAGATAATAAATAAATAATAAATAAATAAATAAATAAATAAATAAAACTAAAAAATAATAATAATAAAACCTGACCAAATTGCAATTTCAGCCTTCTCTAGGAATGTACTCTTGACTTGATAGTATGGAACTTTCTGGGTGGTACCAGTGAGATAGTCTATGACATGAGCCCTCTCCATCCCAAAAAGGAAGCTGATACAATCTACCTGATAAGAGCCTTACTTTATTCTAAGGGCGGGTAACCTTGCCTGAAACAATTGTTTGTTTGTTTTCTTTTTCCTAATAACATTCTTGTTCTGCCCAGTTTCTGCCTATGAAACCTTTCATATTGTATAGTTTCTTGGAGCTACTCTCTACTTGTAGATGGGACGCTGTTCAATTCATGAACTGGTCAATAAAGCCAATTAGATCTTTAAATTTTCTCAATTGAATTTTTATTTTTTAACAGAGAGTTGAGATGGTAGAGATGAGAGAAGTTATAGTCACTCAGGTGAGTTCGTAATTGTCATTTAATTTCGTAGATACAAGAAAAGAAAAATACCGAAAAGTAAATGTCTCGATAAAAACATAGCCTTAAAAAAAGTTAAACAGGGAAAAGCAAATTTGCTTCTCTTAATACTTATACCTTATTTCTCATAAAATCAGGAATGTGAAAGAAATTTTTAAGATAGCTTTTTCTCTTTCAGATCAAAATTGTCCCTTTAGAAATAGATAATATTAAAATGTCATCTTATAAAAATTATAATATAGGAATCACCTCATTCCTATCATAAGACAAAAATTAGCACTAAATCAAGGTTTTTATTTTTTTAATAGATTTATATTGTAATTATAAAAGGTAAAACCACATATATGTTCAAATGTTAGCATTTTTCTAAAGTAAAAATAATATTTCTAAATAATAATACATAATGTTATATTAAAAATAATGTAACATTTCTAAGTAACTTCAAGCATATTTGTCATTTGTATCTTGGCCCCTGACTTACTACTATGTCTTATTTGTATTAAAATTTTAACATAGTAACTGCAATATTCACTTGAATCCACCAGATGTCACTGTTTTAGACATAACTCCATCACTATTGATGTGACATGTATGAAGAAATAAACATTCTACTAAAATTATCTTCTATCAAAATCAGAACAATATATAATAATTAGCTTATAGTAAATAATTTAAAAATACTTAAAAGCCAAGAATGTTGGGTTTAGGAAGCAATCTTAGAAACTACTTAGTGTAATCTAATCTTTTATCAATAGTAAAA